>NC_059404.1:2500-342710 GCF_905220565.1 Melitaea cinxia | reverse complement strand
TTCCTGTCTAGAAACGATGATAAAAATTTCAAAAGGGATACTCAATCCCTTCTATTTTTTTTTTTTTTTTTTTTTCTCTAAGACAATGCCTATATACTACTTCTTCAAATGTCTATATCTCTGCTCGTGGACACTACATTTTGTTGTAACTTTGTAGAAATCTTTATATTACTATCAAGAAACGATGATAAAAATTTCGAAAGGGATACTCAATCCCTTCTATTTTTTTTTATTTTATTTTTTTCTCTAAGACAATGCCTATATACTACTTCTTCAAATGTCTATATCTCTGCTCGTGGACACTAAATTTTGTTGTAACTTCGTAGAAACCTTTCTCTTACTGTCTAGAAACGATGATAAAAATTTCAAAAGGGATACTCAATCCCTTCTATTTTTTTTTTATTTTTTTTTTCGCTAAGACAATGCCTATATACTACTTCTTTAAATGTCTATATCTCTGCTCGTGGAAACTACATTTTGTTGTAACTTCGTAGAAACCTTTCTATTCCTGTCTAGAAACGATGATAAAAATTTCAAAAGGGATACTCAATCCCTTCTATTTTTTTTTTTTTTTTTTTTTTCTCTAAGACAATGCCTATATACTACTTCTTCAAATGTCTATATCTCTGCTCGTGGACACTACATTTTGTTGTAACTTCGTAGGAACCTTTCTATTCCTGTCTAGAAACGATGATAAAAATTTCAAAAGGGATACTCAATCCCTTCTATTTTTTTTTTTTTTTTTTTTTTTTTCGCTAAGACAATGCCTATATACTACTTCTTTAAATGTCTATATCTCTGCTCGTGGACACTACATTTTGTTGTAACTTCGTAGAAACCTTTCTATTCCTGTCTAGAAACGATGATAAAAATTTCAAAAGGGATACTCAATCCCTTCTATTTTTTTTTATTTTTTTTTTCTCTAAGACAATGCCTATATACTACTTCTTCAAATGTCTATATCTCTGCTCGTGGACACT
This sequence comes from Melitaea cinxia, assembly GCF_905220565.1. Classification (NCBI taxonomy): domain Eukaryota; kingdom Metazoa; phylum Arthropoda; class Insecta; order Lepidoptera; family Nymphalidae; genus Melitaea; species Melitaea cinxia. The sequence continues at coordinate 341,730 of NC_059404.1, read as the reverse complement.
ACATTTTGTTGTAACTTCGTAGAAACCTTTCTATTACTGTCTAGAAACGATGATAAAAATTTCAAAAGGGATACTCAATCCCTTCTATTTTTTTTATTTTTTTTTTTCGCTAAGACAATGCCTATATACTACTTCTTTAAATGTCTATATCTCTGCTCGTGGACACTACATTTTGTTGTAACTTCGTAGAAACCTTTCTTTTCCTGTCTAGAAACGATGATAAAAATTTCAAAAGGGATACTCAATCCCTTCTATTTTTTTTTTTATTTTTTTTTTCTCTAAGACAATGCCTATGTACCATTTCTTCAAATGTCTATATCTCTGCTCGTGGACACTACATTTTGTTTTAACTTCGTAGAAACCTTTCTATTACTGTCTAGAAACGATGATAAAAATTTCAAAAGGGATACTCAATCCCTTCTATTTTTTTTTTTTTCGCTAAGACAACGCCTATGTACCATTTCTTCAAATGTCTATATCTCTGCTCGTGGACACTACATTTTGTTGTAACTTCGTAGAAACCTTTCTCTTACTGTCTAGAAACGATGATAAAAATTTCAAAAGGGATACTCAATCCCTTCTATTTTTTTTTTATTTTTTTTTCTCTAAGACAATGCCTATATACTACTTCTTCAAATGTCTATATCTCTGCTCGTGGACACTACATTTTGTTGTAACTTCGTAGGAACCTTTCTATTCCTGTCTAGAAACGATGATAAAAATTTCAAAAGGGATACTCAATCCCTTCTATTTTTTTTTATTTTTTTTCGCTAAGACAATGCCTATATACTACTTCTTTAAATGTCTATATCTCTGCTCGTGGACACTACATTTTGTTGTAACTTCGTAGAAACCTTTCTATTCCTGTCTAGAAACGATGATAAAAATTTCAAAAGGGATACTCAATCCCTTCTATTTTTTTTTATTTTTTTTCTCTAAGACAATGCCTATATACTACTTCTTCAAATGTCTATATCTCTGCTCGTGGACACTACATTTTGTTGTAACTTCGTAGAAACCTTTCTATTACTGTCTAGAAACGATGATAAAAATTTCAAAAGGGATACTCAATCCCTTCTATTTTTTTTTATTTTTTTTTCTCTAAGACAATGCCTATATACTACTTCTTCAAATGTCTATATCTCTGCTCGTGGACACTACATTTTGTTTTAACTTCGTAGAAACCTTTCTATTACTGTCTAGAAACGATGATAAAAATTTCAAAAGGGATACTCAATCCCTTCTATTTTTTTTTTTTTTTTTTTCGCTAAGACAACGCCTATGTACCATTTCTTCAAATGTCTATATCTCTGTTCGTGGACACTACATTTTGTTGTAACTTCGTAGAAACCTTTCTATTACTGTCTAGAAACGATGATAAAAATTTCAAAAGGGATACTCAATCCCTTCTATTTTTTTTTTATTTTTTTTTTTTTCGCTAAGACAATGCCTATATACTACTTCTTTAAATGTCTATATCTCTGCTCGTGGACACTACATTTTGTTGTAACTTCGTTGAAACCTTTCTATTCCTGTCTAGAAACGATGATAAAAATTTCAAAAGGGATACTCAATCCCTTCTATTTTTTTTTTTTTTTTTTTTTCTCTAAGACAATGCCTATATACTACTTCTTCAAATGTCTATATCTCTGCTCGTGGACACTACATTTTGTTTTAACTTCGTAGAAACCTTTCTATTACTGTCTAGAAACGATGATAAAAATTTCAAAAGGGATACTCAATCCCTTCTATTTTTTTTTATTTTTTTTTCTCTAAGACAATGCCTATATACTACTTCTTCAAATGTCTATATCTCTGCTCGTGGACACTACATTTTGTTGTAACTTCGTAGAAACCTTTCTATTCCTGTCTAGAAACGATGATAAAAATTTCAAAAGGGATACTCAATCCCTTCTATTTTTTTTTATTTTTTTTTCTCTAAGACAATGCCTATATACTACTTCTTCAAATGTCTATATCTCTGCTCGTGAAATGGTACATAGGCGTTGTCTTAGAGAAAAAAAAAAAATTAAAAAAAAATCGAAGGGATTGAGTATCCCTTTTGAAATTTTTATCATCGTTTCTAGACAGTAAGAGAAAGGTTTCTACGAAGTTACAACAAAATTTAGTGTCCACGAGCAGAGATATAGACATTTGAAGAAGTAGTATATAGGCATTGTCTTAGAGAAAAAAAAAAAATAAAAAAAAATAGAAGGGATTGAGTATCCCTTTCGAAATTTTTATCATCGTTTCTTGATAGTAATATAAAGATTTCTACAAAGTTACAACAAAATGTAGTGTCCACGAGCAGAGATATAGACATTTGAAGAAGTAGTATATAGGCATTGTCTTAGAGAAAAAAAAATAAAAAAAAAATAGAAGGGATTGAGTATCCCTTTTGAAATTTTTATCATCGTTTCTAGACAGTAATAGAAAGGTTTCTACGAAGTTACAACAAAATGTAGTGTCCACGAGCAGAGATATAGACATTTGAAGAAATGGTACATAGGTGTTGTCTTAGAGAAAAAAAAAAAAAATAAAAAAAAATAGAAGGGATTGAGTATCCCTTTTGAAATTTTTATCATCGTTTCTAGACAGTAACGGAAAGGTTTCTGCGAAGTTACAACAAAATGTAGTGTCCACGAGCAGAGATATAGACATTTGAAGAAATGGTACATAGGCATTGTCTTAGAGAAAAAAAAAAAAAATAAAAAAAAAATAGAAGGGATTGAGTATCCCTTTTCAAATTTTTATCATCGTTTCTTGATAATATTATAAAGGTTTCTACGAAGTTACAACAAAATGTAGTGTCCACGAGCAGAGATATAGACATTTAAAGAAGTAGTATATAGACATTGTCTTAGCGAAAAAAAAAAAAAAAAAAAATATAGAAGGGATTGAGTATCCCTTTTGAAATTTTTATCATCGTTTCTAGACAGTAACGGAAAGGTTTCTGCGAAGTTACAACAAAATGTAGTGTCCACGAGCAGAGATATAGACATTTGAAGAAATGGTACATAGGCGTTGTCTTAGAGAAAAAAAAAATTAAAAAAAATAGAAGGGGTTGAGTATCCCTTTTGAAATTTTTATCATCGTTTCTAGATAGTAATATGAAGGTTTCTACAAAGTTACAACAAAATGTAGTGTCCACGAGCAGAGATATAGACATTTGAAGAAGTAGTATATAGGCATTGTCTTAGAGAAAAAAAAATAAATAAAAAAAAAAGAAGGGATTGAGTATCCCTTTTGAAATTTTTATCATCGTTTCTAGACAGTAACAGAAAGGTTTCTGCGAAGTTACAACAAAATGTAGTGTTCACGAGCAGAGATATAGACATTTGAAGAAATGGTACATAGGCGTTGTCTTAGAGAAAAAAAAAAAATTAAAAAAATAGAAGGGATTGAGTATCCCTTTTGAAATTTTTATCATCGTTTCTAGACAGTAACAAAAAGGTTTCTGCGAAGTTACAACAAAATGTAGTGTCCACGAGCAGAGATATAGACATTTGAAGAAATGGTACATAGGCGTTGTCTTAGAGAAAAAAAAAAATATAAAAAAAATAGAAGGGATTGAGTATCCCTTTTGAAATTTTTATCATCGTTTCTAGACAGTAACAGAAAGGTTTCTGCGAAGTTACAACAAAATGTAGTGTTCACGAGCAGAGATATAGACATTTGAAGAAATGGTACATAGGCGTTGTCTTAGAGAAAAAAAAAAATTAAAAAAAATAGAAGGGATTGAGTATCCCTTTTGAAATTTTTATCATCGTTTCTAGACAGGAATAGAAAGGTTTCTACGAAGTTACAACAAAATGTAGTGTCCACGAGCAGAGATATAGACATTTAAAGAAGTAGTATATAGGCATTGTCTTAGCGAAAAAAAAAAAAAAAAAAAAAATAGAAGGGATTGAGTATCCCTTTTGAAATTTTTATCATCGTTTCTAGACAGTAATAGAAAGGTTTCTACGAAGTTACAACAAAATGTAGTGTCCATGAGCAGAGATAAAGACATTTGAAGAAGTAGTATATAGGCATTGTCTTAGAGAAAAAAAAATTAAAAAAAAATAGAAGGGATTGAGTATCCCTTTTGAAATTTTTATCATCGTTTCTAGACAGGAATAGAAAGGTTTCTACGAAGTTACAACAAAATGTAGTGTCCACGAGCAGAGATATGATTACTTTCACAAATACAATATAATTGCCTCCTTAGGGAAATTGCAATATTAAAAAAATAATCAAAGTGGATTATTTATTTTTTTACCTTTTTTTCTAATTTTTTTTAATATTCTAAACGACCTTTGATTTAAATTTTAACCTTATTTCATGCTTAAAGACATAGATTTTTTTGCTTTTATATCGAATTAACCTCCCTGGTTGGGTTTTTAAATATAAAAAATAGAAGGGGTGGAATTTACCCTTTAGATCTTTTTCATAGCGAGATGATATAACGTCACTAATTTCTGTACAGTTACAACTTAATCTGTTGCTTTTTTATGAGATATAAAGCGTGGCTTCTAGTTTCAGTGTCATTTAATTTTGGCTGCTAGCTGCTAGCTGCTAGTTTCAGTTTCATTGTTCCGACCTCACCTGTGTGGTTTTTTCACCGTCTCGGCGATCACTCGTCGCCAGTTTTTTGTCAACTTTCGCGGCAGGACAGTGACGCGACAGGCCTCGGCATTCCTTTGAATCATTCTTTCAACTTATAAGGCTGAATGTTGACGAAAAAACGTTATTCATGTGTCGATTTGTTTGTTTTAATCGTTTTCATATTTAAGAGTGATTGAAGTATTTTTTAGACGTGTTTGCTTAAAAAGCTTCGTGAACAGTTTAATAAAAACTAGATTTTGTGTATTTTAGTAACGCAGCAAAGAAATGTAACGTGAGTTTTGTCAGTTGTTAACTTTATTTAGTTTAAACTGGAATTGCAAAGTTTTTATTTAATAATACGTCATTTTTTTTTTTTTAATTAACAAATATTAATTATTCGCGTTCTTCACACTTTTGCCCTCTATTAATCTGAGCTTTTGCCTTTCAATTTCAAATCAATAGACGTGCTCATACTTTCGCCTACCGTCGCAATAAACACGACAAAAAAGGTAAAATCAATCAAAGCCAAGACTGCATCTATTTTCGAGCACCTGGTTCACTTGTTTTATACGTCTTTACGTTTGCCAAGTGTTGTACATTATGACAATTAATTATCCTCGCTTTAATTCTAAGGCTGTCATGCAACTAATACATTCGAAAGACTTCTATTTGTATTGACGGCGATAAATCTCCGAGATTTATGCCGAAAACGAACTGCAAGCCTCCCGTGCGGCTAGATGAAAACGTTCCGAGGTATTTATTTCGGTAGACGTGAGTCATATGGAGAAGTTATTCGGCGTGCACTTAAAAGTGAATGTAAAACAAATCCGCGCACATCAATCTGAGCGTAGTACGTGCCCGGAGCGTGTTTGCGGATCGGCGCCAATCACCGCCGAGCCGCCGGCCTCTATTTGTGAATGTTTTTATCCGCCACGACGCTTTCCGAACGCTCTCGATGAGAGGGGGTCCTTATCTTATCGAGCGCAGGCGTCGACGCGACGCCAGACTCTAGCCGGATTAAAGATCACCGAGGAATTCACGCTCCTAAGGTTAACGTGTGTTAATCCGCCAGATAACGCCGACAGAGAATGATTCGTCCCGACCCGCCCGGTGCTGACTGCACCGATCGACACGTTTTCGAAAAGTACAGGTGACGGCGATGGAAGTAATTTAAAGAATTACGACTTGAGTACGTTTAATGATGTCGTCTAGATATAGCTGAATCCATCTGCTGTTAGCGTTGCGTCGGAGGCGGCGGCGTGGCCGATATTTATTTAGCCATAATTGCTCGTCGGCTGACTGGCGCCGGCGCCATGTCGCGCCGTGCGGGGCGGGGTTGGGAGGGGGGAGCGGTGCGCCGGCGCAGGTACGCCCGCACTGCGTAAGCTCAACTCGATTTTCGTGATCAATTTTTTTTTTCGTTTTATTGTAGTCTGGTCATGTTTTTGGGTTGCTTTGTTGAATTTGTGAATGGTTATCTCGTTACGTCCGCCAGGTACATTGTGGTTCGTATAATAATGGTGAATGTCATTGTGGGAACGTATTTTTTTACGAAGGCGAGTCGGTTTACAAGTTGCCTCGCCATCGCCGAGCTATTAGTTCCTCGTTCCACATTTCGTAATGTTTTTCGTGAACGATAAGGTCAATAAAGGAAATCCTTAACAACTTTCTTCCGTTTCGCTCTTGTCGTGAAATCGGAATTATCGATGATCTCATTGGCGACGGCGTCTGTTTACTAGATTCTATCCGCCGTCTGTGTCACAGCAGCCCATTGACTCGGCACCTGTGACGGAACCGGTCGGCACGCCGCCGGCTCTTGCGAAACTGGTCAAATTTACTTTATTGCTCCGCGCCGCGACCGCGGCCGCGACCGGTCGCACGGCGATCGCTCACTCTACGATAGTGGTAATGGGCTCACTTCGAAAGCCTCGTGTTTTAGACGGTTATCTATCTTTGCGCCGGCTCCGCTTCTATTGTCTATCGACGCCTACAATGCTTAATGTTCAACACTCGTGCGGCGACTAGAATTACGATACGAACGGCGTTTCTGAGAATATAGTTATTACCTAATTAATAAATATTGAAGTCCATAAAGAATCCATTTAAGTTTACGATTTGAAACTGTAGAAGATGGCTTAAATTTTTTTTTATACCACTACGTCGGCAAACAAGCGTACGGCTCACCTGATGGTAAGCGATTACCGTAGCTTATACACGCCTGCAACATCAGAAGCATCGCAAGCGCGTTGCAGACCCAATCCCCAATGCTCCCCCAGAGCTCTGGTCACCTTACTCACCAACAGGAACACAATACTGCTTAAAAACAGTATTATTTAGCTGTGATCTTCTGTAAGGTCGAGGTACTACCCCAGTCGGGCTGCTCCATATTTTGAGCAGGAAATTTCTGCTGTGCCCTACCTCAGTTAAGTTTAAATAAATATATTTGTTTCCTGCTTTCGGCCTGGTCGTCTCGATGTGGATCGTCAGGTCGAGCGATAGACACGATACAAACATACAGACAGGTTCGTATGCATGCGTCAGTCGCGCGCTCGCCGCGATACATGTTTGATTCCGGATTAATGTCGTTTTCTCATATTATCAATACTCGGAGGCCTTTTCGAGGATGTATGAAACGGTACAGATATATAATATGGTAAATCTTACGTCATTCTCTTTAATGAAATCAAAGTTAATATCGATACTTGTATAATTAGGAGACACGCGTTTTTATGCTGTTTCATATTAGTCTGGCTCCGATTGACATTTTATAGAATAAAATCTTATTATTTTAAACTCACACGACGTGGTGTTTATTAAGAAGCGATGATAAGATTCTAGAACGATCTCTGATAAAGGTTTAGTGTATAACCTTTCAAAGTGACCACTAAAGAAAAGTTCTAAAGAATTTAATTCTTTTTTTGCTGATTAGAATATTTAGTATAGAACAATAAAAATAAAATAGACACAGTTAAACAATTGTTTAGTTATTCGAATTGTATCTTTGTAAATACATAAGTAATGAAGAACGTAAATTTTTATAAAAGTGAAATATATAATATTATAAAGATTTCAGACATTGCGTATCGGTAGTGTTACTGGTAGCATAATTATTTTATTGTCAGCCCTTTCTCGAGAAGGCCACTGTAAAATCGCACGCTACGAACAACGGGCGTGAGATAGCAACGGTACACATTTTCAATGAAACTTTTTGCCCGTAACAAAAAAAGGTATCTTTTTGTTTAAACTTTTTCCTTTCTTTTACATGACGGGCGACAGTCGTCCTATGAATTATGACAGTGATCCTGTGATCGGGTTGTCTGACAGTCCTGTGACAGTACAGCTTAACAGATGGTCACTTGTTTCATGGCCGTGTTGCCTGACAGTGTTGTTTAACAGTCGTTTCGTGTTCCTGTTGTCTGACAGACTGACAGTAGCGTTTGACAGTTGTTTCGAGGTCGTGTAGTCTCGTTTGTCTACCCGTGAACATGCCTCCAGCAACGTCGAATTATTTGGAATATTGGAAACATTGGAAATCTCGGAAACTTCGAAATGTTAAGCACAGTAAGTCCAGTAAATGAACACTGAACTATTGACTTAGAAAATGTTACTTAGGAATTTTATAGGCTCAGTAACTTTACCATTCACATTAGCAAATTGGAACCGCACATCGCACTCAATTCATACTAAACATTAAATTGTAAACATGTTAATACTATCTAATGTGATTATTTTAAAAATTCCTATGGAAAATTACGTAAATACGGGAAACGGTCGGCGATGGAACACAACACGATTGCGGTGAAGCCTCCTTTACGATTCCTCCGTCGTATCTCGTGCGTCAACTAAAAATTAGCCTCGAGTCGTACTAATGAGCTCTTTAAAGATGCCGGCTTCTATCTGTTGGCTGCGAGCGTAGAGGGCGGCCATATCAATGCGCCCAAACGATTAAATACTTATTAGCGTTTGTAAGTACTCTGTTATGTCATCTCCTGAGGATGAGACGGTTTGATCTGCTCATTTGGTTTAGATGGTGTTTTGAATTCGGTTCTAACGCCATAATTCGCGTTTGTCAACGTTGCGTGCTGCGTAACGGTGGTAATATTCTTGTGTCACATTTATGCAATAAAGTAGGTCATAGTCTTCGTTATGGTCTCCATTTGATAGTTTCGGCTCACTCATTAAGTCGACATGTGCGTGTTGTGTGTACATTCATGAATTGTTGAAAAATCATATCAAACTCTTTCATGTTGTCGGATAATAGTAACGTGTTTCAGGTTGTAAAGGCAAAAATACTGAACACAATTGACAAATTTATTTTTTGATAGATATTTTAATGTTGTACACAAATTGACCAAATATCCTAAAGTAATGTTTACATTTCAATTTATGTTATTTTCAGTGTGAACTCCGGTATTGAAAATTGTGTTTTATGATTCATGTAACATTTTCCTCGTACCCATTAGTTTTTGCCCTTGATTTTTATTGAGAATTGAAAAAAGTTGTTATTTATTTGGGCACACAATAAATTTTAATAACAATGTTCTTTAAGACCTTATCGGACTAGATGAAGACATCGGTTTCACACGTCGTATTCTTTAGTTTCGGTTCGTAGTCCCTCGAATAAAAGCACATTAATCAAAGCTCTACACAACAGATACTTAACATATGTATACATTTGTTTTGCTGCTTGTCAGTCGGTCAGGCAGTCGTAGTATTAATTTTGAAAAGAACTATCAATAGGAGAGTCAACTAGTTTACTTGACTATTTTACGGTTCTAGGCTTAACATTTTAGGCTATGCGCTGCTAGGCACGTGTATTAGTCGCTCTTAGATTTGTTTCACGAAACTATCATGTTCTGCCAAGCGTCGTGCTCTGACGTCGGTCAAGACATCCGCGTCCCTGGTATTCTCTTCAATCAACGCATCGAGCGTACGTGTATTAATTACACTACGTCATCATATGTCATGTTTTTGATCGTTGCTATCAATAAGAGGACATGGATTACTTATGTCAGCTGTTTTTGGGCAAATTCGGGCTCCGCGACATGTATACGTCAGGTTTTTTTACACAAGCGTACGGCTCCTGATAGCTTATAGACTCCTGCAACACCAGAAACATCGCAAGCGTGTTGCCGACCCTACGCCCAATCCCTCCAGGACCATTACTCACCACACAACATTGCTTGAAAGCAAATATTATTTAGCTGTGATTTTCTGTAAGGTCGAGGTACTTCCCCAGTCGGGCTGCTCATTATTTTGAGCAGGATATTTCCTGCTGTGCCCTACCTCAGTTAATAAAGTTAAGTTAGTCAAGAGGTTCAACTTCTAGGACTATCTTTTTATCGCGTGACATTTACATTATATTATATCATGTTTATCGTTTGTATTGTTTTGATTTGTTGACGTCAATTTATATTGTAATTATTATTTTAGTTAAAGTGGAACGCGATGATGTGATGTGTCTTCTTCAGGTTTGGGCAACGTTGTTAATATACGTTCCCAACGCCTTGAAAACAATCTCATATCAAGTGTGTGTGGGTGTTATCTAATATCATTGACAGTTTTAGCATCAGTTGAGCATGTAGCAGATCTTTCTTGTGACACTCGCAACTAGGAATTCGCTGACTGTTTGTTACATACCATCTCTACTTCTAAGAAACGTTTAATGACAACTTCGTCAGCGTATTTAACGCGCTAAATACGCTGGTGAGACAAAACGAATTCGTCTCATATGACAGCGGCTAGCGAATGCCACGCGAGTGGTAACGCCGTGGACATTAGCATCGAAGGGATGCAAAGCAGGCTGCGCACATAGACAGGCGGTCACCTTGAATAAAACATTGTGCACGACACTTATGTGTATTAATGCGACGGCCGGACGAATGAGGTGTGTCCATTGACGAGCTAATCTCCGCCTACGTTAAATATAGCTCGATGAGCTAAATGCTATGCTAGCTCGGATACGACCAGCGACTGCGCCGACTTTGAATTCTTGTAGCCACTCCTCCTCGTTTGGGGGCTAGCGAATGTGACGTCATCCCTTGGCGCCTCTCGACATTCTTTGTCAGTTTTATTTCCTTATTTTTTGAAATGTTTTTATAACAAAGTCTATCGAAATCGTCTCGTTTGATGTTTAATTAAAATTTATAATATATATTACGTTATTTACAACCGGTCGATTATAATCGATACGTGAATTAGAAATACGCGTAATATTATGTCATTCGCGAACGTTCGGGTGAGCGAAAATAATAGATGCGATCAGGGGGTACTGCTTTTTTATGACACAAAGGAAAAGAATAAGTAAGGGCACGTAGGAAGGTGGTCCAAACGAGCAAACGTGTCTGCCGGTAGCCTGGTGAGAGACAATAGTTCCGCAGCGCCCGCAGCGTGCCTGAAAGGCGGCGCGGCGCGTGGGCTCGCGGCCGCCCGGCGCCGACGCCGGCGCCACCGACGTGCTACAATTCGGGCGAGTTATTTTCGTCGATTCACACGCGCAGCGATCCGTGTGTATAACGTTTTTTTCGTATTTAAATCTGTTCGTTGCCTCCGTGCTCCGTACGCCGCTGAAAACAATTAATGCTCCTCCGTGGATCACCGGCGCTTCGCCCCTCGCGAGCCGTCGTCGTCGCCCCGATAATGTGTTATTGATCTATTTCGGAGTTGTTTATTAATTCACTTCGAACGTTTCCAACGGAAATTATTTCGTGTTAAAACAATGTACGAGCGGGATAATATATTATGACATTGTTACTAATGTTTGAACTAACAAAACATGTGGACTTTCGAACTAATGTGATCGTTACGATAAACAGTTTAGAATTATGACTTTCTAGACTCTAATATTGTAATAATCACTTTAAATATGTCCTTGAAACGATAGCTAGAGGTAAATAGGTAAATATTGTCAACAGCAGTGTTCTAAGGTGAGCTCTATGGGAGATTTAAGAGGAGATTAGAAAGGATTTATTGCTTGTTTATTGTTTTCCTATTGCGTCGCGACACGTGGACGGAGCAATTAATGATTCGCGTCGATATTTTGGCAATTGGTTAGCAATCAATAACTGCTCTCCGGGACTTTGTTTAATTAGTAGCAATACTATACGGTACTAAACACTTGTCTAGCAGACCAATCTTAGCAAGATGAGGATTAGGGCGATGTACATTCTTATAATTCTTGGAGTCGAACACTTGGTAATCAATGTTCAAATTCTTATCCTTTTTAAGAATAATTCCTTTGCACGTTTTTAAGTTTGTAGTTCAGTTATATTTAGTTATGGGAGTCAATTTTTGTCATCGAAAGGCCCTTAGACTGTCTGTATTCTTAGGTGCTCGCTGGTGTTCACCTACTAGATTTCCTGCTCATGTTTTTACAGATTGTTGAACGTGATTTGACACATTTTATACTCCTTTTTCCTTCTTCGAGTGTCACATAAGTAGCAAAAAAATATATTTGTATCTGTAATGACAGCAGAGAATCCTTTCGAACGCTGTAAACATTATATGTATAGCTGAAGTGCTGAAGACCAGCGACAACTCAAATTTGCTACCGCTACTATTCCATTCTTGTTTATACTACGACCGCGCTCCCGGCACAGTTAGGATTCCTTTCATCCCGGAACGATTTCCGAACGTATTGTATACGAAATAGTGTTCAATTTACAATAACCTGCAATTTAAATAAAATTGAAACGCGATACATAAGTTCAGCACATTGAAATCTAAACCGTGGAACCATCGTCACATGAGGCATTTTCTTTTGCAGTCAGTTTCGGGTCCTGCATTAAGTGATGGTAATTTTTAATTAAATGTACTTTATGATTAACGATTCAGAGTCTTTTTTCCTTTAATGAACGAGGCCTCATATGACGTAATGCGTTTCAAACTTTCAGTCACGCCACTACTTATAATTACGTTGATTTTTTACTGCCAAAAGGTGGTATATCGGTTTTGGGCTGTTAGTCGATAAGAGAACCTATTAAACAGTAATTAGGTATGGAATTAGTCTCTCGTGTGTGGACAGTGTGGATGGACAGGCGGATATCAAAGTCAACAAGTGATATTATTTATATCTCGTCGATGGCACGCTAGGCGTGCGGAGTCGTTTACGTTCGCTGTCTTGTTTTTCAGCTTAGGCTGGAATCTCATTGTGAGTCATGCTAAGTATTTCAGCCTGAGCTTCGAATTTTAATATAATATCGTTCCTGTGATATATCAGTGTCGGGTTCCCATCGACGGGTAATTGTGCATGTGTGCGTTGTATCTAACACAGATGTATGTCTGTTACGGTCTTTTAGTTGAATTTTTATGGCAAAAAGGCAATGAATAAGTAGGTATTAAAAATGACAAGGCTGTCGCAGGTACTTTACTATTTTTCATTATCAAAACAATTCAATATGCAGGTGCATACGCTGCGGTTGTTTATAAATTTCTCGCGCATGCGCCGTTAAAAAGTTCTTAGAAGTTCACGAGTTCGTTATAAAATCTCAGTGCCTATTTGTATTCGATTATTGTTAGCGTTCGAAAACATTACTTCACACGTCCGCCGCCGGCGCCGAATCGCAAATGACAATTTCACGACGCGCATTCGCAATTGAAAAATAACAATGGCGCCCGAAATTCGGAACGGACGACAGCGCGTGCCGCTCTGTTTGCAAATGTTCGGTGTTCAAAATTTTTATTTAAACTTGTTATTACTATTCAAACTTTGAAAATCACTCTTATTGCAAAAATTGATCAGAACGTAACAATAAATTGTTTTATACATTGTCTTATACATTGTTTTATACATTCGTATTGTTCTGTAATATTTTATAAATTCCTACGAGACAATGTTCATCTATAAAGAAGAAAGTATACCTATCATTTCGTACGAATTAGAAGCATTTTCAGTCACAATATTAATGAGATTGTTGTTTACATCAAGTGATAACTTTTGGAAGTTATACCTTTAACGGCAACGTAAGATTAGCTTTTCTTATAATTGAAAGCGTTATTCTAAAGCTTTATTAACTTATACGAATTTAAAGGCATTCAGTTTAATCATTCCTTGCATTGAGTTTATTTACAGTTACTTCTCTGCTCCTATTAGCGCGACATTTTACAGCCTAAAAGAGGCTACAATACAACAATTTTTTAATTCGTTATGATCCCTTTAATGGTTAATTTAAAGTTACATTTTTATTATACTTCTTTAAAACGACTGACTTGCATCCCACACGCGTCTAGGGTAATTGTTTTAACCTTGTAACTCTTGAAAAAAGTTTTAATATCAACGGTACTCATTGAATTTCGTGCGTTCAAGCCGCTTTTGCTACGATTTTCTTAAAATACCATAATATATATAATAGCGAATTTTAGTAATGCTCGTGTGTAGGGTTCGATTCCCGAGTCGGACGTAAGTGGCTCTACCTGATCGGACCTTGTTTGTTTAAGTGGTGTCCGGGACGAGTAACGCGGTGGTTCTGGGAACTGACCGAATTCCTCCGCTCAAGTTCGGTAATCTTGGAACTAATTAATGTTTATCGTTTTTGTAGGCCTATTGATTGGTTGTTGGGTATTTTTTTTTTTTTTTATTTATAAAATAATGTAAATATTTCGTTCAAATTATTATTAAAATATTTTTCGGGAGTTATGTAAATTGTGATGAGTAGAAACTTTCTTAAAACTCGAGAATTATTCTTATAGTGGTAAAATTATGAAAATTTGTGACTGATCATGAATTCTTTTAAGGTCGATTATAATACGTTGAATTAAAGAATTAAAAAAATCCTTATATACCTTATTAAAAAACATACAATGTCTTTAATTAATTTATTGTAGTTGATGGGAAGCTAAGACCGGTTCGGAAAGCAGATTCTGCAGAGAAGAACCGACAAGAAACTCCGCAGTTACTCTTTAAAAATATATATAAACTGTGTTTTATACTTTCGTAATATCTTGCTTGAAGTACAGCGTCACTAAGTCCGCACATCTTTATCAATTATGTAACCTGCACCGAATAATAAGCCTTAACAATTTCTTTTCAATACAAACTTTAAATTTACTTGTGTTTTATTGTGTAACTAATGATAATGCCCTTGTTACAGAAACCCCTCCGCCTCCATACAGTCGAATAGCAATGGACGACGTCAAACCTAAAGGTAAGAATTTTTATTTCATAAATGAATATTACCTATTCTGTAAGTTACCTTTACCGACTTCCAAAAAAGGAGGAGGTTCTCAATTCGATTGTATTTTTTTTAAAAGTATGTTACTTCAGAACTTGACTGGGTGGACCGATTTACATGATTTTTTTTAATTGAAAGCTAGTGCGTGTCATGTCGCTACAGCCTGTAATATCCCACTGTTGGACACAGGCCTCTTTCCCCGTGTAGGAGAAGGATCAGAGCTTAATCCACCACGCTGCTCCAATGCATGTCAATGCGTGTCATTTCGTCCCATTTAAATTTAATTACGATCTAACAACTACTTTTCGAGTTATATCTAATAATACGTATTTACTTGACTATTTTTTCGTCGACCTACGTTGTATTATACCACATAACTTTTCATTAAGTGTACCGATTTTGATAATTTTTGTTTTAATCAAAAGCTGATGCATATCTTGTGACCCCATTTAATCGAGATCTGATGACCACTTTTTGAGTAATCTTTGATGACCTGTATTTAGTGGACTTTTTTTTCGTTAACCTGCGTTGTCGATGTGATGTGAGGTTGACTGAAGTCTAGGGGTAGTTGAGTGTGAAGCGTTTATTTGTGAAAAAAAACCAAAATTATAAAACAAAAACAAAACATTGCAATTCATACCACATTACTTACTCAGTGATAGATTTTGTTCACGATTTTGGATGGATTTTATATAAGTACAAAAAAAGTAATAGCGAATGTCTTTTTTATTTGTGACACATTTTTATTTTTTAAAAAAAAAGTAATTAAATAAGAAAAACTAAGTTCTATAAAACATAAAAATCACAATATTGTGAGATCCGAGATGGAAGATGGCGTCGAAAAGCGAGGCAGATAGAGGAATCCGACCGATGGCCGGCGCCCGCGCGCTTCCTGGAAATTAGGGGAAGGTAGGGATGTGCGTTCTATCGACCACTTAACTCATAGCGCTCGATAAATTCAAATAAGTAAACCTTTGCGATAACTCGGAGATATATCGTCGTTACTTTTGTAATGAGTTAATGACGAATTACATTTGTAATAAAGTAACAAAAGTGACAGATAACATATCTTGAACGCGTTGTAAAATACTGAGTATAATTTTTAGACTGTATAGGACGTAAGTTAAGTTTAATAACATAAACAATATTTGCTTGAAGTATATTAAAATCATTTTGTACAAAATATACAAAGAGAGTGATATACAAAACAAAATTAGCAATGATCTTGAGAAGTTGAACGATTTACGTACATTTAAATCGCAAGCCGTTGATTTCGAATTATTTTTATTTGCTATCAAGTTGTTTGTCTCGCGAGATATGATAAGCTATTTCTATAGCGCTTATCACATCGTCTTACGAATACTATTAGAAAACTGTATTACAACGAAAATATTATCTCTCATTAAAAACAGACAAAAAGATAACCGCTTCGTTTCTTACGACAAACATAGTTATCTGCTAATTAAACAGCGACGCGGTGCGACTGCGCAGCCTCGCCCGATAAATATGCAAAAGAATGTCGTACATGTTCGATGAATATCGACAATACAACTGTCTTAATCAATATTCTAGCTTATATCTCGAGAAGAATGCTGAATATTTAACGTACCTATTGTCCTCACTTGCGAACTGCATGGATAACACGAACAATTAAACTATCGAATTTGATATGAACGCTGCGATAAATTGCCTATAGAACAAGTAAATGTTTCGATTAAAACACGCCGTCCGTCAGCGCAGCCCTAGAGAGCGGCCGCTCGACTTGCGCGCATTCCAACGGCGGCCGCCATCTTTAAACTACATTATTAATGCTTACGGCAAACATCAGTGACTTTTTTCTTTTCCCTTCTAGCGACGCGACCCCGTCGAGAGGATATATTTGTTTTTAATAAAGACCTTTCTAATATTCACCATTGACTTTCGATTTTAATGGTAGCGACCTATTCGTCATTGTGACGACGAATCTCTTCATTGTGGTTTAATAACCTCGTTAAGTAGCCAATAACTAGAACGGTCGAGTTGTGAGATGTTAGAAACTTTGACGTATTTGTTGAATATCTTCTGATGAGTCTTTATACGAGTTAAAAGTTAAGTAATTTTCATGTATGTGTAATTTATATTAATGAACGCTTATGTTAGAAGATTCAATTATGTTTTTCATTTTAAGTTAATTGATTAATTGAATATTACTTGTGTTACATAAGTTTGAGATATTTTTATCTGCGATAAAAACACTGATTAGGATCCTTTTATTTAAAATTCTAACGCTTCTATTTTTGTGCCGCAACTAATTGAGAATGTTCTGAAGGCGATCGGACGAGCGGAGCCGAATCGTCGTTGTTTATATTTCGTAACAATCATACCGCTCTGTGATATTGTGAATACCTGTTTTGTTTTTCACTTATCACACACGATCGATGGTTTTTGGTTTCTTTTTTAATTTCTATCAAGTGAATAACCATTGTGTTAAGTAACAACAAGCGTGAAAAAATATTATCATATAAAACGATTTATCCCCACACGTCACAGGAAATACCGTTTCCAGCAATCGATGTTCTCGCACGCGGGGTGGAAAACTTGGCTCTTTATTACGGGATTCCCTTCCAGCCTTCATCATAGGGTTTTCCGGTGCTCCAGACGGATGCCTCCCCTCGCCGCGGTTTGTTCGATTGTCTACGTGCTGCCAACCCTCCTTCGATTATAATTTCGGACGCCACGTCACGAAAGTTAGCGAACCGACGACACTAATTATCCTCTGTCTTAATGTAATTCCGGCGATAAATTCCCATCGACGCCCGCTCGGCGCAGTGAATGGACGGCCGTTCGGTCCCTTCCTCTCCAGATACGGTTGACATTGACATTCCGCTCGAGTCCATTACGATCTCTCTCACGTGCTTCCCCGAACTCATTCATTCCATTTACACCGGTCCGGTCTCACGGCGGCTCATAAATTTCGCGCCGAATAAAAGAATTTCGACCTTAGTGGTTTCGATTAGGAGTTACGTGGCCGGCTCGAGTTTTTAAGTGATCCGGTGCCTTCTCGCGGGTATCGCGCGAGTGTCGCGATAACGGCGGTATCCATTAGCGTTATCGCGACGCTATCGCGGCGCCGGCGCCGCTCGCTGACACGAATGTGACTGGTCAACCGCTGCGACTCTTTAGATGTTCGCTAATCACTGGCTACTTTGTATCGGATGATTATTATTTAAAAATACATAAATTTAAACGAAAAATCGTTTCGGCAATATGGTTTTCTGTGTCAAAAGTCAGTTATCTTTCGTCAATCGTTCCGGTCAACAATTCGAGTGCTGCTCGCCTAAGTAGCCCCGGTGCCGTTCGTTCACCTTCGGCGGCTTATCGCGTCCAATATTAATGTGAACCGCTGAAGTCGAAGCCGCTGATAGCCTGTAATGTGGTTTTATCGGAGAGAGGATGAAATTTTTAAGTGCTTTCCGAGTTCTATCGAGCGACGCCTTGCTTTGCCACGGAGGTGCCCGGGAGGCGCCCACGACATTAATATAATACAAATACACAAATAATGGCGACATTTATCTATTGTTGAATTCGATTTCGGTATTGAGAGTTATCAAAGAGTATTTATTTTTATAACTATGTCAAGTGTAGGCTACACAAGGTGTCACAAATTATAAGACTTTATCTTAAATTAAATATAATTGAATTGTTGCTAGGGCAAAACTTCTAGTGATCGTATTCCCTCCCTTCCCAAAACTTAGGCCATGTAATGTCACGCTGAGTCGTATAGGTGCAACAAAAATCACTAACGTCGACGCGGGTAAAATCGCGCCTTCCGGATGTTTTTTTACATTTTTAATTTGTGCAAATTCATCTGAAACGTGTCTGAGATCGCACAGGAACACAGCGATACAATAATAGAAATTCCGACAGCAATTTTCGTAAACTAAAACAAATATGAATTTATATATTAAACGCGCACGAGTAACTAATATCCGCTATAATAACAAGAGGAAACACGTATTTACATAAAACGAATACACGTGGACTGCGTTGTTTTACTCTGAACAACATGTGCGCGAGTGGAGTCGCATTGTTAGCATATGTGCCGACTATGTTATTATAGTGGGCGAAAAGTGTTTTACTTGGGATCTTAGACTAATAATTAAGGTTTAGAAGAATTGAATCGGGCCGTTATGTGTAATACGCTGACAAAAAATATTCAATTAAAAATAAATAACTAATACTGTATATATATATTGTTAAAGAATTTTAGTAACAAATACTCAATATTTAAGGAAATTTCAGAGTAATTACTACTTTATATTTATTTTTAAATTATTGTTTAGCATTTACTGTATAAGTTACTGTTACTGTTAATTAAACAACGCTTTCAGTGAGAATGAGCGAGCGAACCACATACTTTATTTAATATATACCTTCATAGATAATACGTTAATTACAATAGTGACAATACAATATACAGGTGGCGTTACTGTCTTTATTTTGATACATAATAACAGTTACAAATTCTGAATACTCTGAAAAAGTAAAGGACACGCTCGGCTTGTGTTACTTGACCGGGAAAATATCAAAAAAGAGCACAACATGTATTATTTATTTAAATCCTTTCTGCAATAGACCCCCGAGAAATCATTCGGAAATTTTATGCCTGTTTATGTTAAGGTTACGGTTAGAGTTTTATTTCAGATATCCGATGGATTCGGATACGGTTGCGAGGATCAACATTTGTTTTTTATATTTAAAATTTACACCCAGGCGTTCAAAATGCCCATGCCCTTTGTCAAACATGCATTATAATTATATTAATACCAAAGGCGATTCATCATAGAAACTACAGATCCACAGTCTTGTGACTGCCTAGTAAAACTAGGACGTGGTCCGTGCTGACAGTCTTTTCTTTGGATCAACAATATTACATAGTTTGATTCTTAATATTTCTCGGTGTTCCGCAAGTAACTACAATGTGTTCTTTATTTCTCGCACGTAGCGTTTCGGATAAATCTGTTCGTAACACCGCATGATAAATAAGCAACTTCAGAGTTGTTTGAGCTGCAAATAGTGTTGAATATCTTTACCATAACGCGTCTATATAACTTAAATAATAATTTAAATGGGTAAAAACTATCAATCAAGTCTTTTGTCTCAATGCCAAAGACGAATTTTCTCGAAATGCCATCTCCGGATAGGTGTAAAATGACGCCGGATCCAGCGAACTACTGGATTGAAATCCGTGAAAAGCCTTTGTCGTGTATCCGAAAACAAAAACCAAACCTAGACCACATGACACATGTCCGTGGTCACAGACATATGTCATGGCCGGGTTCGAATCCGCCAATTGCTGTGACCACTCTGCCTGTATAAATTAACAAAGTTTCCCGTTTAAGTAACACACTTAGCTAGATTTAAATAAATATTGTTAGATATAGGTATACCGAGGTAGGTACACAAGCCTACGTGAAATCATATTCTGACGTCGCCAGTTTTTTTTATATGTAATTAACGCAGGTGCGTATGGCGGTCCGTGGGTCCGCGCTCATCTCGATAAGATCTCCAGTATGATAATCTGCCTCATTATACGGACGTAAGTGAAGACCACGCCCACCGCGAACAATATTACATATAACGAATTAGTTATGTACGCTCCACCTTAACGAGCGATGAAGCTAAAGTAATTACCAGACGAATCGTACGAGGAAACCGCGGGAGATGATCTTGTATGTGAATATATGGGCTTAAATATATAAAATAGTATGACTTGTGCACGTCACGGAAAAACTATACGAGATATTACAAGTTATATGTTAGACGTTTGGAAGTTTGGGCGATTTTGATTTATTCTTATTAAAAAAAAAACTAAATTTTATAATCTATGTATTATAAAGATACCAATTCGTTATCTTACTGTAGAGATTTTTGAATGTTTTTTCCTCATGTTAAAACAATTAAGAACTGAGACCAAGTAGTGTTTATTGGTTTATTATAAAATATATTTTTCTTAAATTTGAATATATATAAAAACAGCATAAATATAACACAAAGGGCCGCGCGGCCGGCGCAGGTGTTCGCGCTGATGTCATTACCAACTAGTAAATCTGGTCGAAGATACTTTATAACCTAGTTTTTTCGCGTCGAATTCGCATCAACTTTTTTTTTCCATATCAAGTCGAGACCAGTGTCGGGTTACCTCGGAAAACGAATATTAAATATTTTTAGGATGATGTGATTAGGATCGCTGTTGCGGCGCTGTAGAACTTTTTTCTACACTTATACTACTGCAACGTGTATTATTCCAAAATAAATGCAGGTATTTTTCATTATTGTTACTGTAGCCAAATCATCAATTAATACATATAATAAAAATGTGTAACGGACCGCTGTCTGTACATGGAAGGTATATGAGAAAAAATTGGGACCTTTATCAACGCAAATGGCACCCAAATGAATGATTGTTAGAATTTTTGTTTGTCTGCGCGTTAGTGCACGATCTCAGAAACGGCTTACCCGATTTAGATGTTGTTTTCACTAATATATTCTGGTAAGCTTAAATTAACATTTAGTGTTTGTTTCACGTCAATCGGTTGATAAAAAAAAAAAACTTATGCCAATTTAAATAATTACATGTAACATGTAAATACCCAAAACGCGACCGAAGTCTCAGGCACGGCATTTTTATTCGGTTTTGTCTGTCCGGCACCTTGACCGCGTGTCACGCTACTAAATACATTTAAATGAAACCGACTGACTGCTACATTTGTACCACGCGCTTAGGACATTAATGAAACTATTTATTACAAAATTCTAAAGAGTTCTCTTGAATCTAAAATCGTTCAAAGTTCTCAAGTAAATATCACATTGATACGAGTATCTACATAGTCACCAAAGTTAGGTCAAAATACTTTAAATTATAGATTCGTTTAGGGTTTTCGTGTTTACGTAACTTTAAGGAAACGGCATGCAAACGGTATTATAAGTCATTCTTATTTAAATCCCTGACAGACGGTTTTTGACTTACGTTACGGAATTTTTACATTCACGTTTTACCTTTAAATTTTAATATCCATGTGTTTAGATGATAATATTTGTATATTGTTGTTTGGGTAACATGCTCGTTTTTAGTTGAAATTCGAAATTAATTCTTTAATTACCTAGACGTATAAACTAAGGCGCTGACTCTCATCTGTCATCCGTGTCTATGGCTACTACTCTGAAACAACGTTATTTTTATGGCCTATAACATTCATTAATAAACACATCGTCGTCTAATGCAAAAAGCAAATGTCAATTCTAAATTCTTGTTGCTTCGAAAGTGGAATTTTCAGCTGTTTTGTATGTTCATCTTAGGCACTCAAAGGGTTATAGATTTTTAGTTAATTCAAATTTACAATTTTAATAATTACGTCTAAAGAATGATTGAATAATTGTATATTTTTTTTTGTTCCCATTCGAAAAACAATAAGAAAAAATTATTAATGTGAGATTGTTTTATTGTCCACAGAGCACGGCCAGATTACAGAAGATGCGAGGAGGACGGACCACGAGCGGCTGGTCACGGGCTCCCTCGCCACTGATGGCGAAGGTTGGTACCACATTTCCTTTACCCACTACTCAGATCACCCGAGCGATTCTTGAGCGAATGCGATAACTGAGCAATAATGTTACGATGTCGTTGCGACGTTTCGCCGAAATTACCGACATTGATTTGCTAAAGAAATAGACTGCCGTAAAAAAAACTGCCGTTAAATATAAATAAGTTTTATATATTTTTTTAACTAAACGGTATTATAATACTAATATAGGTTTAATAAAATAGATTTAGTGATATATTTAACAATTGCTGTCATAAAATAAATGTAACTTAGAAGAAAGCAGACCTTTTTCTTTTTTTCACGTAAGCACGGCAATATGGGCGATGGCGCCTTGCCTTTAAAAGCAACATCGACTTTATAGTTTTATAGTAGTATAGTATCTAGACTGACTATCTAGTATCTGACTTTGTGTTACAGTTTCGACATAGTCTAAATCCAATTATCTCCTCTTTCCTTATCTTTTTTGCTAGCGCACTTTTCAAATAATTTTCCCGCGTATTTTATTCCCCATTTCTCTAAACAAGGCTGAAGAAGTCTCTTTATCCTGAAACGTCAGGAGCAGAACGCGAAGGTTGCGCGGTCAATTATGCGCAATTACTCGGGTCGACGAACGGCGCCGGCCGCGCTTCTGATATATTTTCTGTTGACGATATCATTGTTTGTATCGAGCACTAGCTGCCGCCGCGGTTCTGTTTGATTTTCTTGTCCAATTCGCGTTGATTTGTTGACTACCTAATTCTTTTTTTTATTACCCAATACTTCTTTTTTATTATCTAATGCGTATCAAATCTGTTTAAGCCTACTGCTCGCGTACTATAAATAATTGCGTAATGCTTTTTAGCCTATTATTTTCTCAATTAATAGTGCGAATGTAAACGTACTGTCGTTAAAGCGATCCAGAGTCTAAACAGATAAAACCCAACTTCTATTGTCCTAATGGTGATGAATGATAGTGTCACAGCATTTTATAAAAAAAAAGTATAATTAAAATGGAAAAAAAAGTTATCATGCCACCATTTTGTTTTGATTAGCTTTCAAAATAAAAAAGCGTAATATATTTAGCGCTTTAACGCTTTATATTATATTAACGCTTTATATATTTTTATATATTTAGCGCTTTTAGCGCTTTTAATATATTTTGTGCTTTGTTTTTTTTTTTTTTTTGCAAAAGTAGTC
The DNA here is from genome assembly GCF_905220565.1 of Melitaea cinxia. Classification (NCBI taxonomy): domain Eukaryota; kingdom Metazoa; phylum Arthropoda; class Insecta; order Lepidoptera; family Nymphalidae; genus Melitaea; species Melitaea cinxia. The sequence continues at coordinate 318,215 of NC_059404.1, read as the reverse complement.
TCAAATTTGTCTCACTTCGTTCGTGTAATCACTTTCGCGCTTTGAGCTAGTCCTTAAGTATTTCATATTATATCATATTGTATGGTTGTATGAAACCCGTCGTGTGCAGGTGCGGTTTATGCTTGACCGGTTCTACACATTTCACTAATGACCTAACAAGTAATTACTAAAAATCTTAACAGACAAGAATTAAACTCATATCTGTAATAGTTATTATCCAAAAGAAATAAGTAAAGTTTGATCTTGTTTAACTTTTAAATTTCTTTAAAATTGACCAACAACCCAGAATAATTTGAAACAACATAATTTCGTCTCAAACAATGCTGTGACTTTTAAAAATTCCCAAGTAAAACCACATGTCCCATGGTCGTACCACCAGGTCGAACCACGGCGTCATGGTGTTAGAACGTGTCTCGTGGTATAACCTTGACGATCGATTGCCGCCCCGCCAGCCCGGCGCCGACTTACGCCATACCGCTACCATTTTTCATGGGATTTGTCAGATACCTGATGGTACTTTCTAGATATTTGGAATCTATGAAGCATGTTTTCTATATTATTGATTATATGTCTTTAAATATTCGTTAGAACTCTACATTCCTTTCTATAAAAGAGAAAAAATATTTGAAAAATAATTAAACTATTCTATGCCCTGATATGGCTTTTGCTATTGCAGTTTTATAAGTGGGGTTTGAAAAATCTTACTATACTATTATAATTTAAAACTCTTATTAATTATGGTTAATAACTCTATCGATAAAACATCATATCTCGAATTAGTCCGCCACGAAAATAGCTGCCAAAGTTATACCTACAATATCGTACGGTAACTCTTGTATGGACACAAAAAGATAGAGGAATAACCGCCTATTGTTATCATAATTGTCAACATCCTAAATTTTATGTTTCAATATCAGCTGGTTAGGATTTCATTTATATTTAAAGTTAGACATACGTAATAAAGAAATTTGATTAAAATAAATATCTCACTAAAGTTTAATTACGTAAAACTCTTGATTAAAGCAAGATAAATACTATGAAAATTATTAAAATACGAAAGTCCTGTGCTCGTCGCGTAGGAACAGAATGAGCTCGACCGGTAATTTCCCTGTCGTTAAGCGACTGATGTAATTCATTTACTTATTCCATTGTGTATTTATCTTTTTTGCATGTCGATTGTTGGCGGCACATGACTGGAATATTATCTCAACATATTATTAAACAATCCTTTGAAATAGACTAGCGGAGATTGGCAATGATGTTTGTGATAGTGGAAATCGCGTTATGTTGTGTTAACTCATATAAATGTTAATTGTATTAAAAGTTTGACGTTTAACCATCGTACGATTTTTGAGGAAAGGTATTTATAATTATTATCTACATTTCTGGTTTAGTTTTGTCCAACTATTTGTATGTTTTATAAGTTTTATGATATTAGGATTGTGCATACACTAGTAGATCGTCGTGGAATGTCCATAGATTAATAGTCACAAATCCGATAAGTTCCTATTAGCTGACATTACTTTGAAATAGTTCTTACTATTCTATGATAGTTTTTATAACTGTTACACCATTTGGAAAGTTTTTGACGCTTTGTCTTATGAAATGTCATCGGAAATAGCATAATGTCCATGTTTAAAGTATAAATTTGGCGGCGTGAGTGTGACAGGTCGTCAGCGACGCGCCGTTCCGCGCCAACACTCTGGACATACCGTGATGTAACCACGCTGAAATACACTGAAACTTAAGAAGTTGTTAAAATATTAACTTTTGAGATCATTTTTTTATATTGGACGATTGTTTTACTGATAAAATTGCTCGATCTTTGCTGCAATTCTCGTGGAAAATAGAAAAACATTACAGAAGCTAAAGTTTTCATAATATATACCGACCTCCTTATACGTTCCTACATAGAAACTTGTACAATTTCAACAAGAGGTTGTGAGATTATGTATTATCATATTTTCTTACTGTGGGACGCCATTTTAAAAACAACTAATTTATACTAATTAACTCATTCTCAAAGCAAATTACCGCCGGAAGGCTCATTATATAGGGACCGCTAAAATTAATTACAGTTTAATTGGTAATATATGTATGATTTCATTTTGGTTTAAACTACATAAATACACATTAATTAAGTTTCTCTCTAATTGAACAACTCGTAAAGGAAACTAGCATTAAATATACGTTTTGTGAAAAATATAACTTAATTTCTCAAACTCGTCGTTATCTCGGTTCTAGGATCTTTTGAGATGATGGAGAGTGATGTGTCTTAGACTCTGACGCAAAAGAGGGGTGTTTTTCGAATATATAACCAGTTCAGCAAACAAGCGTACGGCTGACTTGATGCTAAGCGATTACCGTTCATTATAGACGTCTGCAACACCAGAAGCATCGCAAACGCGATGCCGACCTTATTCCCAATTACGCCCAGGAGCTCTGGTCACCTTACTCACCAACAGGAACACAATACTGTTGAAAGCAGTATTATTTAGCTATGGTCTTCTGTAAAATCGAGGTACTACTACCCCAATTTATTTTGAGCAGGATATTTCGTGTTGTGCCCTACCAGTTCAGATGTTCCAAGGTTGTCGCCAATATCTGTCTGTATGTTTGTGGAATGGTAGATCTCGAATGAATGGACCGATTTTGCAGCGATTTATTTCGGGTGGTTCTTAGCTATTTAGTGTTTAAAGCCTATCTATTTATTCATTTTTAAACTGATGTAGGGTATTTTCGACATACAATGGCTATAGCTATCATTTCTTGTGTCACCTCATAACTTTTTACTGGGCGTACTAGACTGCGAGATTCCTAATAATAATTATGTCAATGTAAATTGTAGTAATTTTTAACAAAGTGTCTCTGTAACCCTCAGAGCGTCAAAGCTGGGAGTCGGAGTGGTGTCGCCTGGCGTACTGGGAGCTGACGCGGCGCGTGGGCCGGCAGTTCGGAGTGCGCGGTCGAGCCGTCGACGTGTTCGGAGGCTCGGGCGCCGGCCAGGGGCTGTGCGTGGACGCGCTGGACGCGGAGCCGCAGGTCGAACAGGTAACTATTGACTTTTGATTTCATTTATACTAATATTATAGAGGTAAAGTTTATAACTTTGTTTGTATGTAGGGGGTAATCTTCGCAAATACTGATCCGATCATGAAAATTCTTTCACTAACAGAAAGCTACACTATTCAGCAGTGACATAGGCTATATTTTATTGTAATTGAACAAAAAATTCAGTAAATAAGAAAATTATTAAAATATAATATCAAAATGGTAAATAAACTAGCGCCATCTATCGCTATTAGAAAACAATTTATTAGTCTTTCGACGTTATTAAATTAGTCTTATTTTAGTCTATCGAAAACATTTTCTCGATTTTTGATAGATGGCGTTCGAGCAACATATTATTTATTTAAGTGCTATAAAATTTGTTCTTTAAAGTATGTTATTTGGTTAATATAATAATAATTAACGCCCAACGAAGTGGGCACGGGTCGGCTAGTCTAATATTCAGTTGACTAGCGCAATATTTCAATTTCATATGTATTATATAACATTTGTTTGTGTACTTACACACTGACACAGAATGTTTCGGTCAGAAAAATGAATACTAGAGTAGCAATTCCAAATGTTTAATTTTTTAATTTTAGATCTATTTGATACAAATAGACTTTGACAGCAGGAGACAGAAAAGCCCATTAGGACCTGTTTCACCTCAATTGATAAACTATAGCTTTAAAATTAATATGCGAATAGAAATATCTCATAAATAGTAAATTCGATGGTTAAAAAAATAATGAATTAAAAACTTAAAAGTCGCATACCGTCTTCCGTCAAATAACGTTACCCAAAACTGGTGAAACAGGCCCTTGACTAGCAAGTTCTACAACTATACTATCGTGTTACGTTCTAATGCTAGTTGAAAGTTAAATAGAAGTCAGACAAATCGTACTGACAAATAAATAAGGTTACGTCGGTAATCAGGTTACCGGATTCCAGACCAAAACAATGGTCACAAAGTCGACTTGTCGCCGTTCGTTGTTCGCCAAAATCCCAGTACGTGATTTGGTTCGAAGTTTCCCACTGCAGTGCGTACGTGCGGTCAGACATGCGACCGCGAGTAAAATTATTTATCATCTGCGTTTATCAACACTGGCCACTTAGTGACTTTTTCTTTATTTTTAATCTAATCCAAAAAAGAGGTTCGTGTGGTTTCATTCAAATTTTGAGCTGACGACTAATTTTTGAGTTGTTCCTCGTAATGGGTATTTGTAACTTAATGATTGTATTAAATTTTACATACTCTGTAATCTAGGTAACGTTTATATTTCAACGAATTACTAAGTACTATAAAATATATGTCGAATAAAACACGTGTAAAAATTTCCTATTTGTTCTTTACCGTAAAAGGAATAATTAAATACACCACAATAGGTACGTTAAACAATTAGAAACATAGGAATTATCGGTATTTACTTATAAAATCTAACTGAATTCCAACTGTATATAAATCTATAATATAAAATGTAGCGGAAAGTTAGCCATAAATGTGCAAGCAGGTGAAAACGAGACGGAAGTCTAGTCCCATATATGATGTCACGCGTCTTTAGGAAGCTAGTGCCTACAGTATGCGTTCAATTAGCTATGGCGACTCCTATACCTACATAATAATTCATAGCAATCTAATACCTAGTAAAGTTTATTAAGGGCCTGTATCATCGGTTACCGTTGACGCTATTTGAAAGATAAATGTATCCAATCGATAAAAGATTTTGATTCATTATTCTTTTTCGCCATTGAATTGCACTGTATTTATCACACATTTCTGTTCGCAATTGTGAATCTCAAAGTTGTTGTTTAATAATTGAGGCGATACAGGTTTGAATGGCCTATTCTACCTCCTGCTGCTAAAGGCTATCCGTAACTTATGTTCGGGATAAACTTCATCAGCGGGAAACAGGCCTTAAATAAACAATTTTCTAGGAATTCGAAAGTTAATTTAGTATTCAGCCGCGCAGCCCATATATTCGATAGGCTAAAATAAATCTTTTGCGGTCGGATTGAGCAGTAAATTGTGCGTATTGCATTTATGTAAATTGATTTAGCGCCGAGCATTCCGTTCAGATAACCTAAGCGATAACTCGCGATACCTACACGTTGCGCTTGCGACGCTACACAAACAGACCGACCGTATTTAATACTCTGTTCATTTCTAAGATCTTGTGATTGATATTTTAAAACTATTTGCTTCTGTAGAACATCTATTTAACGATAGTTGTCCGTACAACCGGTTTTATTAATCTGTAACTGATTTCGCTAAGATATGGATAAGTTTTAACGTAGTTCCTATGAAATTTTACGTTACATTCGAAGTTGTATTGAAATTTAGTTAATAAGTAATCGCGTTTGTTACTCGTCAGATACAAATGATCACCGCTTCATTTATCTGGATAGCGTGATGTTTCATACCCGGAAGCTTAAGTGATTTATTTTAAACGTTAACAAAACTTTACACTTTATTAAAACAATATAATTATGCATTTTATGTTTGACATTTCTGTTGTATAACATCAACTATGTAATATATGCTAGTAAGTTTCTCGCTAAGAAAGAGTCTAAATTCTTATTATAATCTTTCCAGGTGCGGAAAACTCGAGCGAAAATAGGCCTAGGGGTGACATTGTCACTCGAAGCAGACGGTGTCTGGCTTTACAACCGGAGCCAAGAACCAGTCTTTGTCAGCTCCCCAGCGTTAGACGCGGCAGCGGCGAAAGCTTTACTCGTGTGGAGGGTTGCACCGGGCCACTGCCTGTGTGTTTTCAACCCTTCTGCTCCCCCACCACCAATGACACTCCCCCACGTGGGCCCCGTGGACCCCAGGTCGGTCAGGATATCCTTCGCTAAGGGCTGGGGTCCTAAGTACTCCAGACGGGACGTCACCGCCTGCCCTTGCTGGCTCGAAGTACTCCTAGCTCCTCCGAGCTGACGATAAGAGTTGTGATTGTGGACATGGACCAGAGTGTTACGTTTATATGGATATTTAATTCGTGACACGGACTTAAAGATTTCAGTGTTTTGTTTTATACGAACGGTTTTTATTGTCACAGCGTCGAACGGCCTGTGTGAAGGGCTTGAATGTTTACTTATTCATAATAATACTTATAAACTCATCGTTATCTCAGTTCTTCGTCAGGGGCTGTGGATATTCGTAGCATTTCTTAAAAGTTTTGTATTGCAATTGTTGAATTACATTTGCTAATTTTGTGGCAACGAGTTCACAGTATTGATATCCTCACCATATGACCAAACTATGTTTTTAATGGGAGAGAATATTGTAAAAATGGTAAAATTCCACAGTTGGACGTATTTTAAAGGACCTTTATCTTTTAAGGTTTCTTAAAAATGTTTTTATAAATGTCACTGTCATGTTTAAGAATATAAAATGTATTGCCAACTGTTTAAAGATTTATTGTACGCCATTAGTGAAACATATACTTTGTCATAAAATTAGACATGTGAATACAATACACAAATTAAAAGAAATTGAAAGATTTATTTTTATTATCATATTGTATTTTTCTATTTCTTTTTATTCGTCTATTGTTGCCACAAATTTTGTTCTCATAATTTACAAAATCAATTTGTCTGTTGTAGTAGTGAAATTTTTATTAGGTTTTTGGTTCAGACGCAAAATATTTCAATGGTCTAACACAAACTTACACACATGTAGACACACATGGTAGATGTTTGTTGTGTATATTACATTGTATACTCAAATTGTTTGAGTTTTCACTCGTTAGCGTTCTGAGATGTAGAGTTTGAGTTGTTCAATTTTAATGTATAAATATGTAAAGAACTGCTTTAAGTTACGCGAGACTGTGTATATAAAAGTTTATTATCTAATACAGATACTTGTAATTAATTATTTATAATTATGAAGTACGCCTTACCCGTAGTCAGTAACTATTTAAGTGTTAGCTAAGTATTCATTGTTTTTATTTTTATATGTATTTATATATATGTATAAATAATTCGACATAATTCGTATCGGGGCTGAGACGAAGAAGGCTGTGCGATTAGCATTTTTTAACCAATTTCGGTGATGGGAAGTTATTCAAAGTGGAATCAAATCATTTGATCGACACCGAAGCGTAGAATTTGTCTAGTTTTTCTTTAAAGATCTGCAATTTGTATGAGTATGGAATATAGTGCAATCGAGTTACATTTTTTTGTCGTTTTATAGTTAGTAATTAAAAAATAAATAACCACAAATCTTGTGCCTTGCGTTGTATTCAAGATGTATGAATATGATCCAAAATCTAAATAGGGTAATTCAGTCAATTTCACTGACCTATATTAGTAAGTGTATACATTAATTATATTATACAAATTATGTTTTAATGTTAAAGCTCGAATTTATGAGTGTACTGCTTAGACAAAGCGAGTGTAATTGACAATAAGATTACAATCTAGTCTACTAAACAATCTTGCTTTGTCCATCGGGTGTATCGGTGAATAGGAACGGCCAGTCATTTTGTTTCGTATTCAAATTGTATATTTAATCATTGTTATTAGTAATTTTATAAAGTAAATTGTCAAAATCGTTATTTAATTTTTTTTTACTTTGATAAATCATAAGTATCAATTTATTAGTAACATGTTTTTTTTTTTGTAAAAATCGTTACAGAGATCAACAATATTAAAGATACACAATATTTATTTTATCAAATATTAGTAACTAATAAATAATTACTGTGTACTATATAATTACCTGATCTATATAATTACCTGATCTATATAGTCGACACAGAGTATATACTCGTTAGTAACTAAACAATGTACAAAAATTACTAATTGAAAACTTTGACAGTGGACAGATTGTACAACTTTATTTTGCTTCTCCGAGTTGAGAAATACATTAAAAATTGACAATCTGTTAAAAAAAAACACAACATACACAGCTGTCAAAATAATCCAAAATAAGAAATTAGCCCGTAATGTCGCTGTCAGTCAATATTATTGACTCAATTCAATACTTTATGTCGATTATCTAAATCAAATAATTATGTTTATTCCGAATTATAGTCCAATCACACTGACCATAGTTTTTTCTCTAGTGAAAATTACAAGGCATGGTCAGTGAGCTAGACTGTACTCCGGGATACGGCCTTATGTATTATGTATATTTCAGCACAAGTGCCTCACAAAGCATAATCCGTCACAGATATTATAGGAAACGAAAGTACATATTTATTTAATGTAAACGCTGTAGTCATTACATTAGACTGATGTAACGCCTTAACAAATATGAAAGCACATTTTTAACAAAACGCCCTTGCAAATCGATCAAAATATAATTTTTATATTATGAATCTGTTACTAATAATTAACACAAATTCTATCGTATTTAGAACTTGTGTTGAGAAATAAGCTTTAATTATGTATTTTGTCAATATATTTTTTTATTGACGGAATGCGATTATTGTTTAAGTACTATAATATGTATTGTTAAAAATGTGTTCTCAGCTGTATGTAAAATAAAATGTAAATAGCGACATTACTCCATGATTCGCCGATTTACTGTTAAGTTGTGAGTCTGACTGAGATGAATGAGATTAGAATATGATAAATTATAATAAAGAAAGGGAATATTTTTACTCCACTTTGTTTTCTTTCCATTCTCCCATGCTGTCTAACGAATTTGAAAATGTTCTAAGTTTAAAAATAAGAACATTTATTACTATAAAATGCAGAGATTTTTAAAAGTTTCATTATAGTAACAATTTTCATTCTTTCAACGTTATTGCTTACTATCAAAACTTATTACATAACTAAAATAATAAAACTTGTTTCAATATTATTTTATATTTTTATTGAAATTTGTTTTTTTTTCACTTTCAGTAGTTAAATAAATGAAATAATGGAATAAAATACCATTGCTAGTTTACGCAAGTCAAATGTCATTCCAATTTCTTCAGAGTCGTGTTTGGTAGAAAAAAGCAAGTCAATCCACATACTGAAAGTGACGAAATAAATTAGTAACAGAGCCATCTAGTAAAGATACAGTTTACTATATATATGAATTAATAAAAAAAGCTTAGGTGCAATAATTTCGTTTCAATAGTAAACCCGAGCAGTCAAGATACTTTTAAAACGGAATGTGAAGAAGTAGTTTCTCAATAATCCGATAGATGTCGTTGATTAAATTAAAGAATTTCCAAAATTTTGAGATTGATAAGGGAACACGTTAGATATCAAGTACGTTACAATGTTGTTTATTATTGAATAGTAAAGAATGTAATTATAAAGTAACTCACGTGATAAGACCGCGGATATCGCTATGAAAGGAGGCAAACAGCCGAAGTTAATGAGCGCAGGAAAAATGACAGTTCCTAATATTGTCCCTATACGACCTGTCATTAGGAAAAGCGCCATCGCCATTACTCTGTAATAATTATGTTTTAGTTGATTGAAATATATAGATTAGTTAAAAAGTATAATGAAGCAATGTAAAGTAAAAAGTATTTAAAATACAATCATATTATCTGTTTTGATTAAATCGATTAATTGTCATGGATATAACTGTATCAAGTACTTAGTAATATATTCCTGTAGTGAGTAAGGTAGTCAGACCTCCTGGGGTCAGGGGTAGGCTTGGCAACGCGCTTGCGATGCTTTTGGTTTTGCAGACATCCATAGACTGTGGTAACCGCTTACCATCAGATGGTTACTGTTGTTTGCCATCCCTTGAAGTTAAAAAAAAAAACATGCCTGAGTGACGTTGGAAACAAGTCAACGGCGATGCTAGACAATGCCGCGGAACAGAGTGACGTGAGCGCCAGCGCGGTGGTCACCACCGCCGTCATAGTTAGCGCACTGTTGGCGATCAGCGGCAACATTACTATGAATACTGCGCTTAAAATACCACTCACACCAGGAACTATCTTCTTCCCGCATCTGTAATAATGTATTTATTTATTTCCTGCAATAGTTGATGATAGTTGAAAATTTATGATAGAATATAATATATAAGAATTGCAAGTATACTCCGAAGACGGGCAGCAGCGTCTTCGGTGCGACAAAGCCAGCCCTGCGGTCACCAACCCGCCTGCCCGGCGTGGTGACTATGGGCAAACCACATGAGTTCGTGCCATAATGTCTGGCGCGAACTTGAGGAGGCCTTTGTCCAGCAGTGGACTGGGATAGGCTGAAGTGATGAAGTATACTGTTTCATCGCGATAATATTATTTTTAACGAAAACAATATATTAGCGAATTAAATCTCCAGTTTAATGGTATGTCGACTCGTAGGTGCAGTGGTTGCATCGACTGGCTGATGCACTAGCGATCCACTTGTCGATGCTCATGTAGCACTAGTATTTATAATTGTACAGGCCACATAAATTTTTGTCATGGCCTGTGCCTTTACGATTTTGTTGTATATTTTTGACTTTAGGAACAGGACATAACCTGCTGAAGGCCGTTGTGGGTGAAGCATTTGTAATAACTAATATATTTAGAACTAGCGACCCGCCCCGGCTTCGCACGGATGCAATGCTGATACTAAATATACTACAGAATGTCTTTATTTATAGTGTGAAGCTAGCTTATAGCATGGTTATTAACATAATAACAACAACATTCAAATATGCGTCGGTAGATTACACGTTGTTACAGAGTGCATTGAAGAAATAAAGGTTCACTGCTCGTTCCCCGTAGGTGATAGCGTGATAATATGTAGCCTATATGTTGACCCGACTTCTTAATAATATTCGTGCCAAATTTTAAGTAAATCCATGCAGTACTTTTTGAGTTTATCCCGGACATACATACAGACAAACAGACAAACCGACAAACAGAAAAAAATTATAAAAAAAATCTATATTTTTGGCTTCGGTATCGATTGTAGATCACACTCAAAGTATTTTTTTTTTTTTAAATATTCAAATTACAGTTTTGACTTTCCTACCATTTTATTATATGTATAGATATAATATTGCCCTATGAGATCCTTTAACAAAAGAGACAATCATAATAAAATAAAAAATATTGTAAAATAAATCAAACAAACCGGTTAATCAAAGCCCCCCCAATGCAGTATGTGACCACGGAGCCGGCGCCAACCACCGCGCTCTGTAGATACGTCAGCATGTCGGTCTCTATGGGCAAGCAGCTCTCAGTCACGAGGTCTGTTTGTTGCGGGGCGATGGCGGAGCACAGATCCTCATTACCATCCGAGCCCACCATCGCGGCCAGCTGCGGATACCAGAGGCGTATCGTGTTTGAACTGGAAAAATTAATAACTGTTAGTTATTACTTGCCATGTCTGGTTCAGCTATATCGCTAATGTTATATCTCTAACTAAGACATACCATTTCTTAATAACCGTAATATTCGGCTTTAGATTGAAACAAGAATCATCAAAACATTAATCAAACCATAGTCACGTAGAGGATGGGATAAAGTCCACTTATTAAAGGAAATTGAAGACTAAAGTAATATTTACGATTAGCACCGATTCCGTGAAATTCAAGAAAACAATGAGCCTTTGTTTTGTTACCTACTGAACTTTCCCTGTGTGGTTACGGCATTAAGAATATAGCCACCCCCTCTCTTCCCGTGGGTGTCGTAAGAGGCGACTAAGGGATAACACAGGCCCACTACCACCTTTGAACCTAAAAAAACCAACCGATGGCGGGATAACCATCCAACTGCTGGCTTTTAAATACACAGGCCGAAGACGGGCAGCAGCGTCTTCGGTGCGACAAAGCTAGCCTTGCAGTCACCAACCCACCTGCCCAGCGTGGTGACTCTGGGTAAAACACATGAGTTCACTCCATTTTTGGCGCAAACTTGTCCAGCAGTGGACTGTCATCATCATCATCACTACTGGACTGTAATAGGCTGAAATGATGATGATATAAAAGCCCTTACTTATGTAATACGCTACGGTATATAATCTTTTAAATAAAGGGAACCAATTACCCAAACATGCAGCCCAAATGTGCTCCACATACGAGTAAGAGCCATGTAAGGTGCGGCACCTTGAAGAGAGGGGTGAACTGAAATCTGCCTTCCTTCAGCGCTGCGAGGCCGCGGCTGCGTTGTTCTGGTCTCTCTTCTACTAACTTTGTTATCTAAAAGAAAACATATCAATTGAAAGTATGTTTAATGTTTTCGTATATTTGGCGGTACACTTTTTCCAATGCAATTTGGAAAATAGTCATGTCTCAGAATCTCTTTCTAAACATTCAACTTTCAAATGTTTCGGTTACTTAAAAACTTCGCTACTAAGTGTTATTATATCAATTGCACAGAATTATTACCACTTGTTTGCTATTTTAACTGACATAAAAATGTGGTGGTGCTATCTTAGCTATTCTCAGCTACTAACCTATCTAGCTTCTTTCTGTTACTAACCTATTTTGTTGAACAATTGAATTAGCATTGTTTGACGCACGTTGATTCCTTCGAAGTTTTTCGGCCTGAGACTCGGTTTGAGAGTGCTTACTTTGGCTATTACTTATAAAAGACTTACGATGCTGACGAAGTTCAGAAGATTAGCAAAATATTTTTTAAATTGGTATATCTTACCGAAAACGTTTCAGGAGGTTTTCCAGTGTTCATAGAATATATTTTCCGGAACACCTCGAGCGCTTCTTCGTTTCTGCCTCGAGACATCAGAAACTTCGGACTCTCTGGCAGACAGAGGAACGCCACGCCGGTGAGCAGCGGCACCAGCGCCGTGGCCAACAGGAATATGTTCCAGGAATGGATAACTGTGGTAGAAATATTCTTGAATCAATGCATTCCAGAATAAAATACAGCTCAAAATGTATTTTTCAAATTAAATACTTTAAATGTTTAAGAAAATAAGACAAACTCAAATTTTAATTCTACAACATACTAATAAATAAAAATCCATAATTCCCCTTAAAATTGCAGTTCATAAGGCTTATTTTGGAAACCTAACTCCAAACTGCCCAGCATAAAATTTATCAAAAAACATGCGTTGAATGTGTATCTTTATAACACGAAAAAATCCTGTTTTTTCTTATTACAACAATCGCACATTAGTATTATTTAAAATTTATGATTACAGAGCGCTCTTAATAAATTATTTTTATAAGAGGTCAAATATAAGTCACCCGACGACATTCTTCTATATTAGCCGCCCAAATATTTGTCAAATATAAGAAGAGTTTAATGTAAATGAATATAATCATTGTAACATTTACTATTTGTCAACAGAGCTACAATGTGTTAAATAAAGTATCAAATTGTTTGCGGTAGTATAAATAACTCGCGCCATATTTACACTTGTGTCTGGAAACAGGAAGCCGGTTATTGTATTTGTTTGTGTTGCGGATGTTGGAAAACAATCTTTATGCAAGAAGAGTATGATTAGTTCCCGCCTGATGCCGCCGGTACTATGAATTGACATATTAAAGTCAGTAAACTCTAGCATGTTGGGTGCGATCTGTTAGATCAGCAGCCATTTTTTAATCTCGATAGTAATGATGCTCACGTATACAATTATTTGTAATATAGTTAACTTTAATACGCATATTGGTAAATTATATTCACGCAAAATACACACTGTACTGTGTGGCTACGGTACTAAAGAATATAGCCACCCCCTCTCTTCCCGTGGGTGTCGTAAGAGGTGACTAAGGGATAACATAGTTCCACTACCACCTTAGAACTTAAAAAGCCAACCGCTGGCGGGATAACCATCCAACTGCTGGCTTTGAAATACACAGACCGAAGACGGGCAGCAGCGTCTTTGGTGCGACAAAGCCAGTACTGCGGTCACCGACCCGCCTGCCCAGTGTGGTGACTATGGGCAAAACACATGAGTTTACGTCATTGTTGGCGTAAACTTGTGGCTTATGTCCAGCAGTGGACTGTATAGGCTGTAATGATGATGATGATGATGATGAAAATACACATTAACCCAAACGCAACATCTCTTTTCTAAGTAGAAATTCCTTAGCACAACGAGAGGGATTAGTTACAACACACATTAAATAGTTTTATTTTTATTGGTGTCATTGTCGAATAGTTCTCACCGAAATTCCCAAATATCGTGTAGTCCCAGTCCTCGACCATGGTGGCCCAGGCCAGCAGCGGCAGCGTGGTGCTGGCGATGGTGAAGAACAAACCGGTCAAGAGCAGCACACGTGCTCGCAAGTCTGTGCGATGCAGCTCTGCTATGTATGTCAATAGAACTGCGAATGGACCGTTGAACCTGCAACCGTATGAGGAAAATGAAAGAAGAGAGATTTTTCTTAACGTAGCAACGCAAGGACCAATGCTTACTCAGTTACTAATATTAAATAGTTCATTATTTCTCATAAGTTTGGGGGGATGGATGCATAATTTATTCGTACAAAAATAAATGTATAGATTTATGCTTTTGAAAGAAAAGTCTTTAAGGTTGACTCTGATCCCACTAACAATATTTTCTGTATGTACATTATATTTCTATAGATATACTGCGATGCAAAGGTCAGTCAATATATTGATCTCCTTAAAATTCTATTTCAGAGATTCTTTACATCACATTTTGTAAGTATAATGGATAGCCCTTTCCTTAACATAAAAATTACATGGATATCAGCCGCATTGCTCCATAACAAAATGCCATAGGACATTATACTATGGAAGTAGCTGAAATAAACTAATCTTGTTGTATCGACATCCTTAATAACCGTATTCTTTTGACCGCGTTTGCTGCAGAACTTAGTCTATCTGTCAATTAATATGTCCCCACTGTAACTTTGAATCCATGGTGATTCCAAGAAAATCGGTTGAGTTAACTGAGTATGAATACTACCATTAGACTGAAAAAATATCTCTTTTCAACATTCTATATCCTCTAATTTATTTTACCTTGATTCATGACTACCTTAAGGCTTTCAATTTCGAATAGTTCCAGATAAGATAAAAACAAATCAAAAAAAGGCTTACTAAACCACAATTTAATATTATAAAATCTTTGAAAGCGTACCCAAACAAAAGTGGAACTCACAAGAATCCACTCATGAAGCGCGTCACGAGCAGCATCGTGAAGTTCTGGCTCATCGCTGCCGCTATCTCTATCAGACCGGAGCAGAAGAACCCCCACACCAGGAACTTCTTCCGGCCCAACGTGTCTGATAAAAATCCCCAGATCACCGCCGAGGATATCATTCCTGAAATTTTTTTTTATCGATTCAGCCTCTTCCTGTTGGGCATAGGTCTCTTTCTCTATGTAGGAGAAGAATTGAAGCTTAATTTACCACGCTGATCCAATGGAGATGTTTGCATTAAAAAAATTACAACAAATACTGCCTTCGACCCTCATATTCATTTGTACTTGAAACATACAAAAAAAAATGACTGTGTTTTTAATCGTTATAGTTTAACGTTTGACGCTATTCACAATATATGACATTAAACACAACAAAATATCAAAGTATAAGCTTATGTACATAAAACATGGCAGTTGTCCAGAATTTATAACAAAGCGGTCTCTTCTAGTCAACCTTTTAAAGAAGCATAAAGCATAAAGCAAGAGAAAAATATACGAGATGGTAACGCGAACGAAATTGCGATTTATTCCTAGTACCCGAGGTTTTTCTGATTAAATCCGTCTGTTTGTTTGCTACCACGTTTACTGTTATATCAGCGTGTACATACGGTTTAACATGTCAAATATTATCTTAAAGTGACGCGGTTACGTGCTCGAGAGTTAGTTTAGAGTGTTTAGTTAGCCACGTAGTTGTTTTATTAATTTAAGAAATAACTTGGATGTTGTGTTCATTCTGTGGCAAATTATTTATTTTAATTTGATGGTCTGTAAATATCTCACTACCAGGCACCGGCCTCTTCACGTGTTAAGAAGGCCTAGATCAGACCAAGACGCGCAGTTTCCCTCGTAACGTTTTTATTAATTACTACGAAGGGAATGAGTTTTAAGACGATTTTAGAATTTAGAGTGAAAATTTTAATTTGAAATTTTTTAAAGAATTTGGTTGATGAATATATTTAACATTAGTTGTTTTTCAACTTTCATGGTCTACACAACACTTTTTATTCAATGGGATTTGCCGCGATTTCTATTTTCAAATGCGAACACGCTATCAGAAGTTTGTAAATTAAAATCGCAGTAACTCCAGTAGAAGAAAAACTGTTTAATATTATTATTAATAACAATACAAGGCAAATAATATAAATTCAACTCACCTATATATGTCATGGCTGTAACGGTGCCCATGTCCAGCAGACGCAGGTTCATGTCACACTGGGCTCGTGTGAAGATGTAGGACGCGGCGCTTGTCACAGACACCGAGCTCCAGAAGGCGGGCAGGGTGCGAAGCATGAGGGCCACGTTGAACCAGCCGTACCCTGTTGCACTGATTGCATCCTCGAAGTCCGCTGCTGGCGGCTCTTAAATAATATTAAGGGCTATTTACAACTTGTGACTGTCAAAAATGGTTATATTTTTCGAGCGTATCTTGTAGGTATATTTGGATTGATTTAAAAGGCTCGTCAAAAATATAACAATCTTTTCTTTTTTTTGACAAGGGGGACGTATGAGCCGACAGTACCATCTGATGTTCAATGGTTACTGTCGTCCATGGACATCTGTAACATAAGGGGAGTTGTAGGCAACGCAACCGCGTTGTGTGCCTTTAGGGAAAAGATATCTGTACATTTGACGTTGGAAAACTCTTAAATGAATAGAGAAAACCTCAAGGGTAAGGTCATTTAATAGTTTGCATGTTTTACTATTAGTTTCTATTATTATATTTTTTAAAATAAATTTGTTTAACGTAATAAAATGATATCTCTAGTACCAGTGACATGCGAACAATCGATGCAAGCATTTCTTTCAAAATAAACTGATTGTGAATGAAAAAGTTAAGAGTATTGGGAAACTGTTTGTACGACCTATATCGTTCAAATGTTTCCCAGTTCCTTGTGCTAATAAGCGATCATTGAACTATTATTAATCACGTCTATTGTTACAATAAACAGACGCTATTAGAGGCGATTTGTATATCAAAACTTTTGTGAAAATCGTTCATTTTAAAAATGTTACCGGAAGCGAACGAAGCACATTTGTAAATATTTAAATTTAAGTATTTAACTTTTCCTATGAAATATTGAATGTATGTTGAATGCCTTATGGCATATCCTACGACGCGGGCCTTTCAGATTTCTATAGGTACATATACCTATATTTTTTGGTCCAACCGCCAAGTAAATGTCGTTCCTTTATTCATTCGTTTTTTCATTTATGACTTTTAGTATTGACAAAAAAAAAATATATGATTTCGGCAATCTTACGTAGGAGAGAGAACACACGAAAACGATGGTAACTTTGTGACTTCTGAATTTTACACGACATTGGCGGAATCTACCGACTGCTTCACTGGCACAATTGAAACATATATACTAATTTATCCATCAACTTTTGGTGAAAGAAGATAATATTGAAGAATCGTTCTAAATACTAAGCGAAACAGTTAATTCTAATCGAATTGGTTTAAGAAACAATTACGCCGGTCCCGCCCAAGGCTCGTTATTCCGTAAATACACCGAATTGCAATGAATCGTAAACATTTCAGTGACATTGCAGCTTCAGCGGCCGCACTTGGCGCTCCGCCAGCGCGCCGCAGACCGACCTGAGACGCGTATTACTGGATATATGTATCGTAGAAGATTATCGACATTTTAGCTTACTAAACTTATAATTTTATAAGTAACGACACATAACTATGAGGATGATTGTATTACATAAGTAAATAGTTAATAAAGTAAGATTTTTTTTAAATATCGTTTACAAACCAGTCTCGGTTTTATACTTTTTAAAGGTTGGCGTAGCGTTAGCTATGTACTATAGCCGTTTGATCCCTTATAACGTAATACCTAATAGATATAATACTATGTGCTCAATCGCAAATGAAATAAAACTGACTTCACATTTAGGAAGTTGAAAAACTATCAATTAAATACGCATTATTACTTATAACTCAAAAGGTACTCATCAGATGTCACATAAATTTAAATGGAACCACATGACGACGCGTTGGCGCAACGGTCACAGCACTGGTTCGTGGCTGTTGCGCTGGCGGTTACGGGTTCGATCCTTGCTCATGACAAGCATTTGTATTGGCCGTACAGATGTTTGCCTTGGTCTGGGTGTTTGTGCAGTCCTTGTGGGTCACTCCCGTGCCTCCGAGAGCACGCTAAGCTGTCGTTCTCGCTTGTTATCATGTACACCTGATAGCGATCGTTACTTAAATTATTGAATATAAACGCATTGGAGTAGCGTGGTGGATTAAGCTCTGATCCTTCTCCTATATGGGGAAAGAGACATTTGCCCAGCAATGGTATATTACAGGCTGAAGCAACATGACAATCACCAGTTTTCGATTAAAAAAGAATCATCAAAATCTGTACACCCAGTAAAAAGTTATAATGTTAAGACGCATGAAATAATTGTGTTTGCTCGCAAACGAAAAAAAAAACCGACTTCAATTACATCGACAAGTAATACAACGTAGATCGACGAAAAAATAGTCAAGCAACTACGCATTATCAAAGATTACTCAAAAAGTAGTTATCAGATCTCGATAAAATTTATATGTGACCACATGATAAACACCAGCTTTCGATTAAATTAAAAATTATCAAAATCGGTACACCCAGTAAAAACTTATTGCGGATTTTCGAGAGTTTCCCTCGATTTCTCTGGGATCCCATCATCAGATCCTGGTTTCCTTATCACGGTACCAAACTAGGGATATCCACTTTCCAACAAAAAAAGAAATAACAAAATCGGTACATCCAGTAGAAAGTTATGCGGTATAATACAACGTAGGTCGACGAAAAAAGCGTCAAGTAAAAACGTATTATTAGATATAACTCGAAAAGTAGTTGTTAGATCTCAAATAAATTTAAATGGGACCAATTGACACACACCACCTTTTGATTAAAACAAAATTTGTCGAAATCGGTCTACCCGGTCAAAAGTTCTGATGTAACATACATTAAAAAAAAATACAGTCGAATTGAGAACCTCCTCCTTGTTTGGAAGTCGGTTCAAAATACAGTCGATTTGAGAACCTCCTCCTTTTTAAAAGTCGATTAAAAATGATAATTTTCTCAATAGACCTTACAAATCAAACACACTCCACTCCTCAATATTAGTACAGATAAGCCTGTTGGTAAGATAACCAGAGCTCCTGGGAGGGATTGAGGATAGGGTCAGGGACGGACTTGCGATGATTCTGGTGTTGCAGACGTCTATAAGCCGTACGCTTGTTTGTCGACCCAGTTATATAAAAAACACTTAACATCTTAATGAGAAGATACTGAAGTTAACTGCTGTTGTTGTCTGTTAAGCTAACTGTGTTGAAATCCAATTGCTGGCTTTAAAATACACAGGCCGAAGACGGGCAGCAGCGTCTTTGGTGCGACAAAGCCAGTACTGCGGTCACCAACCCGTCTGCCCAGCTTGGTGACTATGGGCAAAACACATGAGTTCACGTTATTTTTGGCGTAAACTTGTGGGGGCCTATGTCCAGCAGTGGACTGTATAGGCTGTAATGATGATAAATACTAAAGTTAATACAAAATGAATACATAGATATATTGTAAATCTTGAAAAGAAAACATTCTCGTGGAACCTTCTCCTTTGCCTCTGTGTTGTTTTACAGAAATTAGTAACAATTGGACTTTACTCGTAAGAAACGATACAAGGCAAAATTTTGGGGAGAGAAATCGTCATCACGGCAATCGGTTTTAAAGAGTACTCTCGTTGCGTGTCGGAGCTGATACACACACTTTCTTAAGCGTCTATGAGTGAGTTAGTTAGTCTCAACTAACTTCTAGTAATTAACATATTGAAGGTTCAGTGTTTTGCAGTGTTGCGGGGTAATCGACCTCGGCAGTTAAAGTAATTTTTCATTTAACCTTAACACTACTAAACATTGAGATAACATGTATTAATAGTGAATCGTGCACGAATTATTCTAAAGGTAAACGGAAAAAAAACAAAAACTTCTACTTATACAAGATTCTATGTGTATTAGACGGTATGTAATACGTAAATATTTGCGTTTCTTCTGCAAAAATATAATTACCGCAAAAAATTTAATAATTTAGCAAAATGGTTTCCAGTCAAATTCCAGCTAAAATCCAGGAAAATTAAGAGTCTGCAGGTTAAAAGATGACAGGATGGAATTTAAGGTGTTAGTTCTCATATCATTTTTGAGTGAGCAGACAATTGTCGGTCTAGGTCCACCGATCTGACACCGTATTCTCTACTACATTAGTGCTACCATTTTTTTAAATATAATATAAGCTGTGGTCTTCTGTAAGTTCGCGGTACTACCCCAGTCGGGCTGCTCCATATTTTGAGCAGGAAATTCCCGCTTTGCCCTATCTCAGTTATTAAAGATTCAGTTTAATAATTGTTTCAAATTATTTTACTGACATTCACGAAAACAACAAGAAACGTAAGTTTACCTGTTGTTTTTAGAATTTCATGAGGTTTCAAGAGAAAGCGATTCGCTTAGAAGAATAACGAATTAGTCAAACTTTAGTCAAAGTTATCATGTAGCTTTACATTAATAGCATTGGCCCTTTGTTCTATTACTTCCTTATGTACAACATCAAGTAATCAGAAGAAAGAATATGTTTAGAAAAGCAATTAATATTTTTTGGTTCATCTAAAACCATATTTCCGCTCGCGACTTCGCTCGCGAGGATTACAAAATTTTATAACCTTCGTCACTCAGTAATAACGTCGCCATCGTGATCCAGTGATTTTTTAGTTGATCCATTACAAACAAACAAAAAGTAAAAAAATCCTTTTTATATTATTAGTATACACAACGTTGAATAACTAAAACAAATAACTTCGAACACAATGTAACACTTGCGATAAATAATGAACATATTAACGCCATTGAAGCGTTCACCTTGCTGAAAATCCAAAACGCAATTGGAGTAGCCTTTGTACACACCTTGAGCCAATTTCTCCGAATTCGAAGCCGCCAGACCCGTCACTTTGTACAGATGATCGTGCGGTATCTCCTGGGTCACCGCGGGCGCCTCGATGTCCGACTTTACGGCGACCATTTTTAATAATATAATTTACTATAAAATAATTTGCACACCAGGTTAGTCCTTATGTCCATGTGGCAGATTAAGAAGACTTGCATTATTAAAATCGTTAGCTACAATGATCTAATGAGGTAGTTATAGGATGTTTTATAGATTGCGCTGGTAGCTCGCAGTTTGCTTCGGGATTACTCTGTTGTCGCTGTAAACACGCTCGCAGTTTTCCTCCGTCGTTATCTATTGTAAATATCGTAACATCAAAATAGGTGGTTATTGCTTTCACGTGAAAGGTCAAATTAGTCAAATATTTATATTTTTTTGCGTTAACGAGATATTATGGTTGATCGTTTTGTACTAATATTACGAGGATGATTTGTTTGTTTGATACTGTTGAACTACGATAGAACTGAAGCGATTTTGATAATTCTTTGTCTACAGATAGTTTGATCATTTAGAAAGTTAAGGTAAAGGTAAGTAAAGTAAAAAAATGTAAACATATCCTAAAATGTTTAGTGCTATGCATCTAAAATAACTAAATAAAAATTAAAAAAAATACTTTTGTTTTTAATTATTCTGTTTGTAAAATAGTGAAGTGTGATTAAGGTTTTAAGATGTCAAGTTCAATTATAATTCGATGTGAGTTATCATAAATTAATATGTTTTCAATAAACTCTGTTCACGAGCTGCAGCTACAGTCGGGAAACACCAGTAAACTAAATAAATGAAACTAAAATAAGCCTATTATTATTTAAATAAGTATATGAATTATACAATGTTTGATCATTAAATATTTACCCGTTATTACTGTTTACCTTCTGTGTAAATAATAACAATGTGGGAGTGAACGAGTGTCAACAATATCATTCGTTCATTGAATGAGGACTGTGGTTGTAGACCGGAATTATGCGGTTTTATCCGCGCGTTGCTTGACGCGCGAAAGTCGAGCTAGTATCAGTCAGCAAACATTTTTATTTTATTTTTCGAACTAATGACAGTAATTTTTGTAAATGTCAATAAGTTGGACGGTATAGTATACGCCGAATTTGGCACATTTATTATTCCGGTGTAAAAAAATAAATAAATGTTGAGTTTGGTTTAGTGATGAGCATAATTTATCATGCCCTTGTACGTAGCCATATGGATTATTGTCTGTTTGTTTTAGACCCTATTAGTAAGTTGCTATCACAAAAGTTAGATAAAATCCAATACAAAAGCCTACGGATTATTCTAGGTGCCATGAAATCGTCGCCCACTAATGCCCTACAGGTTGAGTGTGTTGACCCTCCTTTGCAAATCAGAAGACAATTTCTAAGCGATCGTTTTGTCATAAAATCATTACAGCTGTCTTCCCATCCTCTTTGGCCTAAACTTAACAAGCTCTCCCAACTCTGCAACCCAAACCGGCCACGTTCCTACATTTTAATCAGCTACACCAAATTTTCAAACCTCCCAAATCCTTTCTCAACCTCTTGTATCAATCCCTTATTCTCTACTTCCTTCAAAGCCCTTACCTACAATGTTCCTATCGTCACAGATTTGGGTCTAAAGAAAGGAGATCCTGATATAAAGTTTAAATTTCAAGAAATTCTTCATCAAAATTGGTTAAATCATCATCATATATATACCGATGCATCAAAACTTTCCCCGTCCAGCTGTGTTGGTGCTGCCTGCTGGATCCCTAAATTTAAAATCATCCTCCAATTTAAATGTCCCCCTGAAACATCTGTGTTTACCGGTGAAGCTGTTGCTATACTGGAAGCCATTCTCTTTGCCCTCTCCCATGACTTAGGACCGACCGTAATCTTTACTGACTCACTAAGTTGTCTCTTAGCCATTAAGGAAAATCCCTTTCGTAGCAAATTAAAAGTTTCTATTGTTTTTAAGATTAGAGAGGCTTTGCTCTCTTGCAGTCAAAAGGGTCTGCATATTCTACTTGTCTGGATTCCAGGCCATTCTGGCATTGCAGGCAACGAGACAGCGGACTCATGTGCTAAAGCTGCAATCCAAACTGGTATCCTTGACCATTACAAAAACTCCTGCCAAGACCTCCGTTCCCTAGCCAATATCCATATGGACAAGTCCTGGAATTTATCTTGGAGTTCATCAAAATTGGTAAAGGGTAAATTTTACTCAAACATACAACCAGACATCCCAAGACGCCCTTGGTTTTTTCTTCATAGACATGCTAGTCGCTGGGTCACATCCAGCATATGTCGCTTGCGTCTTGGTCATGCGTGTACACCTGTTCATCTTGCCAAAATCAGAGTTCGTGACCACTCATTGTGTGAATGTGGCCTTGACGAAGGCACGGTTTCCCACATCCTTTTTTCCTGTCCCAAACTCCTCCGTCCTATATATGACATCCTTCCCTATGATATTCCCCGCCCTATAAATGTTCAATGTTTGTTGATGTTAGTGTTTAGTCCCTACTGTACATTTTTGTGTAAATATTTTGAAATAAATAAAATTAAGTTGTAAATAAACCATGTGTCTGTCCTAGTGTAATTAGTTTGTAATAGTTTAGTTACTAACAGTGGTTGTCTTAGTCTAACATTAAATGTTTGTGTTGTTTTAGGTTAAGGTGTAACAATGAAAGTCTTACTATTTTGCCTGTTTTCAAAATTAAATTGAGACTGTTATCTCAACTGCACCGATCAATCAATCTCCTACGTGTGTTCTCCACTCTACGTGACATTGGCGGAATCAACCGTGCTTCTCTGGCACAACTGAAAGCCATTAAACCAATCAATCAATCAATTAGTGATGAGCAAAGCAAGACCAGACCAAGACTTGGACAGTTTTGGTCTGACCAAGACTGCAAGACCAAGAACATTTTGCTTATCACTAGTTTGGTTTATTCTCAATAAAATATACATATACATTTAAATAATTGAAAGCATTAAAGTAAATATATAACAATTCGAAATTAAATAAAATACGTTCAAGTCTTCGTGAAAAGCGTATTTTGATTTTTACTTTGCCCTAAGATACTAAACTGCAGGGCAGAGTACTCATTAAATTTCGATAATTTATCAATAAAATTAAAACGTTTACATTTTATTGTAACACATATTTTATTTACATCAATTGCGGAGATAAAGAACTTTTGTTAATAAAGTATAAACTGAAACTGATTGTTTCTTTGTAATTTAGTGTCAGTTACAAAAACGATTTTTATTATATTTTTGTGTAATCTGGTCAAGCCCTAATTAGAAAAGCCCAACCAGTCTAGTTTATTTACAGAATCAAATAGTAAATACTGTTTTCGTAAAAAGAGACACGTAAATTGATAAAAGCTAGAATATAAAGAGTAAGACCTTAATTAATATTCTGTACATCCTCTGTGCGATATGACTGTCTTATTTGCTACAAAACGTAAAGGTCATTGATCGCAAGGAAAACGTTTGGAAAACGTAAATATCTCTTTGTTTTGGAAAGCTGATAAACACATACGTTACATTCGTTAGTTTAAGATCGCATTAATGAGATTTAAAGCAAACTCATTATTCTCTGCTGCAGTATCAAAAATATATTTTTATATAAATTTAACAGTTTTTATTTTTTCTTCAGAGCAAAACGTGATTTTCTAAGTACTTTTACTGCTGAAAAATTCAGTCAGTTAGTTCGGTCTATCGCAGTCCGCTGCGAGACCTAGACCTCCTCAAGTTCGTGCCAGACATCCCGGTTTTCCGCAATCCTCATCCAGCCTACACCGGCAGTCTTATGTAGATCGTTGTTTCAGCGGACTGGAGGACGCCCGATACTGCGTTTGTCAACATGCGGTCTCCGCTCAAGGACACGTCTGCCCCTACGGCCATCGGTCCTGCGACACAGATGACCACTGCCACTTCAACTTGCTAATTCTGTGGGCTATGTCGGTTACTTTCGTTCTCTCGCGGATAGTCTGATTTCTAATCCTATCTTTGAGAGAGACACTAATTATTATTATTTATTTCTGTTTTTGGTGTAGTTTTTTGGTTGAGCAACTTTTAGCTTGTGGATCCGTACCTGACCACGTCTCGTCACCGTATGTTCGTACAAGCAGGACGCATTGCTGGAAGACTGGTCTTTAAGGTTTGAAGAATCTTCAAAGTGAAGACTCGAAAAAGCCTGTAAACGCCGCTCAGGGTTCATGATGTTGTGACGTGGAATAGTTCGTTCATCAATCACAAATACCATTTCATGATTAAGTTTCAAAGAAAACTGGTGTTAAAGATACCCTCAGTAAAACTTTGAAAGAAATCCAACATTCTATGAAACTATAGAAAGACTAGCTGACCCCGCAAACGTTTCTTTGCCATATATGTTATTAACCCGCTTAATTCTCCCCCCCCCCCTTAGCTTAGGGGTATGAAAAATAGATGTTGGTCGATTCTCAGACCTACCCGATATGTCCACAAAATTTTATTAAAATCGGTCGAGCCGTTTCGGAGGAGACGAGAATTTTATATATTAGAGATATCTATCGGCGAGACTCCTAATAAATTAACTAGTATAATCTTCCCAAAAAAAGTCTTATAATAATAGCGTAAAAATAAAATTTTATGAATATTTTTAGTTACTGAAAAACAGGTAACGAATATTAATTTGGATCTCCTCCAAGTCTGTACGCTATGACAGACAGCTGCGGAACCCAACACCGAGTCTGAACCGGTACTTTGCCGGTTTCAGGAATTTTGTGAAAGTTTTAATTTACCATTGTTTATGCATTAAATTATCATCTCAAAGACACTCATCTGACATTTATGATATGGAAACTTTTTGATCTTTTATAAACAGCAACGACAAACGACGCTCTGGTGTAGTGGCGCGAGTAGTCGCCCAAAAAACAAGACGGTTTGCGGATTCGAATCCCGCTCGGGATGGATATTTGTATTTATACAAATATTCCTTTCCGGTTTCGATGTCACTCCTTGTGGGTCACCCCAAGCTCGGAGAGCACGTTAAGCCGTCGGTCCCGGTTGTTGTCATAAATACCTAATAGTGATCGTTACTCACAATAGGGAATATAAACGCCAACCCGCAGATGAGCTGCGTGGTGGATTAAGCCCCAATCCTTCTCCTACGTGGAGAAAGAGGCCTATGCCCAGCAGTGAGACAGGCTGAATGAATGAATGAAAAAATAAACACCAAGCAAATCATGACACGATTTTATATTAGAAAGATAAAGCACCGGGTTATTACCACAACGTGGTCATGTAGCAATATATTTCCACGCATTGAATTAAGGTAGGCCACGGCAGGAAACCTTTGCAGTTGAACCTCCCAGAAGATCACAGATAAATACTGTTTTCACGTGCTCCTGTGGTGAGTGAGGTAACAAGTGCAAATAAAAGGCCAATCACTTATAACACACGGGCCTACGACTTCATTCGCATGAAAATCCATAGGAAATACATTTTTCTGCAAAAAAAATATATCGAGTTAATATGTTGTCTTTTGAAGTTCGTTTGACTACGCTATTATGTTTATGATTATCATTACATATAAATATATATTATGTTTTAATTCACGCAATTAATTGAGTTTTTATGCAACAAATATTGTTTACCGAGGTGTCGAGATAAAGATGCAACGGCCGCAGCATCCAGAGTGACCTCGCGACCGACGACCGCGGTCGAATAATAACTAATTAATTTAATAATTCGTAAATAATCAACTGTTTTCGTTATTACGTGTTATTTCGTTGTTGATATTAACTCGCTTCTTTACGCGACTTTTACTACAATTAGTATTTATTTTTGATATTTTTTTCTATTTTCCGTTTTAAATTAAAACATTTATATTTTGCTTGCTGTGTGGTTACTGTGGTTACTGGCTTTGAAATAGACAGGCCGAAGACGGACAGCAGCGTCTTTGGTGCGACAAAGCCAGCCCTGCGGTCATGACGAGCGATTTCATTAGTAAAAAAGTGTGTGTGTTTAGACTTCCTTTCATCCTAACCGGCTAGGTTTCAGGGTGCTTATTAACGGCTGTATAAAAGACGACTTGTGACACCATACGTCGTACTGACATAACTACGAGTACATACTGTTGACACTGTAATCAAGAAGAGTCTCTGATTTGTTCCTTGTTTTGGGTTTTTTACTTTTGAACCAACTTACAAAAAAGGAGGAAGTTCTCAATACGACTGTATTTATCCTATGTATGGTTACGTCAGAACTTTTTACTGGGTGGACCGTTTTCGATGATTTTTTTTTAAATCGAAAGGTGGTGCGTGTTATGTGGTCCCTTGTAAATTGAACTGAGATCTAATTACCACTTTTCGAGTTATATCTAATAATGCATATTTGCTTGACTAATTTTTCGTCGACTGAACGTCGATTGGGTATAACGATTTTGATGATTCTTGTTTTAGTTAAAAGCCGATGCTTGTCTTGCAGTTCCATGTGCTGCAATGACTGGACTAATTGAATTAAATTTTAAGGAAATTGAACAGAAAATTGGAAAATGTTAGGAAAGGTAAAGATTACTTCAACTACATCCGTTTAAAACTTCGTAAGACAGGACCACGTCTGTAGGCTCAGCTAGCAAGCGATATTAATAAACAACAATATGATATTGTTTACGTCATGTGAAATGTGGTTAAAAATAAATCTTCGCTCGTTGGACTTTGTAACGTCACGAGAACTTTATACGAGTGTCTCCTATTGTACGAACAGAACTGAACAGGGCTGCCAAACATGTGAAACGGAAATTGCTATTTTTATAATGTACAACAACAAATACATAATATCGTGTGTTGTACTTACTCTGAGTTTGAGCGCTTTTTAGCCGACTTCAAAAAAGGAGGGAGTTTCTCAATTCGACCGTATATATATTTTATGTGTGTTCGGGGATAACTACGTCGTTTATGAACCGATTTTGATAATTACTTTTTTGTTGGAAAGGAGATATCCTAAGTGTGGTACCATGGTAAGGAAACCGGGATTTGATGAGGGTTACCCAGAGAAATCGAAGGAAACCCTCGAAAATCCGCATAATTTTTTACTGGGTGTACCGATTTCGATGATTTTTAATTTAATCGAAAGCCGATGTTTATCATGTGGTTACATTTAAATTTTATCAAGATCTGTTCACAATTTTTGGAGTAATCTTTGATAATGCGTATTTAATTAACTATTTTTTCGTCTACCTACGTTGTATTAGTCGATGTAATTGAAGTCGGGTTTTTTTAGAAAAGTGGTCGATATAATTGTGATTTTTATTCGTAGCATATTGTATATGTCTTTTCGTATTTATAGATCGAAACGTTGTCATAAATGATAGGAAGTATTAAGTACGTTGTCGTAGGACTCTTTATGAGGGTATTTTTAAACAATTACTTAAGAGATATTTATTTTAGATAAAAATTTAAAAATATAGGCACTAAAAAAGAAACGATTGACAGGTGTATGTGTTGTGCACTCTCTGTTTCCAGTTACCTCTATTAGGACGCCTCCACTAAAATATATTCGATAATGCACAATCGATAACAATAGAGATACAGACATCAAAACCCAATTTGCTTTATTTAACTGGCCTTTAAATTTATATTTGAGTCTCACTGAATTCAAAATGTACATTGTATACAAATGACAAAACAATCACGTTCGATCAGGTCTGGCATAAAGCTCTTTTAGCGAAAGTTACTATTCTAAGGTCTCCCCGAGGGATTAAGAATTGGATAATCAGTTTTCTTGATGGGTGTAGCGTCATAGTCGATGTCTGCGGAGTATGCTCGTAAACTATATTTTTAGGAGAAACAAACTTATTTATTTAAAAAAAAAACAGAAAACCGCACACTTAACTTCTATTTATTACTCATTTTTACAAATATAACAATTATCACAAAAATTAACCTTATCCACTAACTTAATCGAAAATAATGACCGAGAATTACAATTTTAATTAACCAAGCAAACAACCATTACTTTGAATATAAAAATGATCAACGCACTCGTCATGAAACAACGACCTATCGTTTCGAAAGCCGAGAAGCAAATGTGCCCCCTGAATGGGTAGGGACTGCTTTTATAGACGTTGTTGCATGACGTTACAAAACGTATTAGCGGGTAGGAAACTATTTTTATTAACACTGTTGCACGACGTCACGAAACGTATTACAATAATCGATATTATGCTAACACGGCCTCTCCTGACGGTGCGCCGTCCCCGGTGCACATTTTCACCACGAACGCCGTCGGTGGACGCTGATAAGGACTCGAGCTCGCCGTCTCCAGGAAGAACTCCTGGGGAAGCAGTAGCGGGAGCCGTCGAAGGCCCAAGCTGAGCATTATCACATTCATCGTCTGTAGCAGACTTATGTGATCAACGGACAGAGGCAGCACTACACGATACCTACTATGTGATCAACGGACAGATGCAGTATTACGCAATATCCACTATATGATCCAGGGACAGAGGCAGTATTACGCGATATCCACTATGTGATCCAGGGACAGAGGCAGTATTACGCGATATCCACTATGTGATCCAGGGACAGAGGCAGTATTACGCGATATCCACTATGTGATCCAGGGACAGAGGCAGTATTACGCGATATCCACTATGTAATCAACGGACAGAGGCAGTATTACGCGATATCCATCATGTGATCCAGGGACAGAGGCAGTATTACGCGATATCCACTATGTAATCAACGGACAGAGGCAGTATTACGCGATGTCCATCATGTGATCCAGGGACAGAGGCAGTATTACGCGATATCCCTTGGGCAGAGGCTGTATTACGCAATACCCATCACACAACATTTACTTTACCTTACGGGCAGAGGCAGTGTTACGCGATACCCACGATGTGATCCAGGGACAGAGGCAGTATTACGCGATATCCCTTGGGCAGAGGCAGTATTACGCAATACCCATCACAGAAAGCAGACAGAGGCAGTATTACGCTTGTGTCAAATAACAAAACGGTCATTTTGTCACGTCGTGCCAGCAACGTGCAGGTGCCATCGCACGTGTACAGCTCCGCACCACGCCGCACCCATATACGGAGCCACCACACACATGACTACGCCGACACGCGTGACCACACGTGAAGGCATCTCACATACCACACTATTCATGTACATTGCTGTAAAATACGGCAATTGGTTAGCTTGCTAATTCATGAAAAATATAGCAGTGTAAATATAGTAATGTGTGGCTACGGTACTAAGGAACACAGCCACCCCCTCTCTTTTTCCGCAGGTGTCGTAAGAGGCGACCAAGGGACAGTTCCGCCACCACCATGGAACCCAAAAAACCGACCGGTGGCGGGACAACCATCCTACCGCTGGCCCCGAAATACACAGGCCGAAGATGGGCAGCAGCGCCCCCGGCGTGACAAAGCCAGCCCCGCGGCCATGAACCTGCCTGCCCAGCGTGGCTACCACGGGCAAACCACACGAGTTCACGCCACGCTTGGCGCAAACTTGTGGAAGCCCATGTCCAGCAGTGGACTGTATAGGCTGTAATGATAATGATAGCAGAGGCTCCACGTTTGCTTACCCGAATTGCTACCATGGCAGTGTATATCGCCGAGCCACTGAACCATGTGTTCAGAAGCTGCTCGTATCGTCTTACCATAGGAGCCTACCAGCAACTTCAACTCGTATCGGTTATGCGGGAGTGCGCTAAGCACACTGTAAGTGCTTGCTAGATTTTAATCACAAAGACAAGGTCCTCTACAGCAAAGATTCGCCGTTTCTTAATAATTTGGCAATACAGATATAGCCTGTAAGACCTAGAAATTGGTTAACCTGTCTTGCGTTGGTAGGCTTCGGTGACTGAATAAGTGCCTCAATTTTACTAAAGCTCGGCCTCACCTGACCTTGGTAAATTAATCAACCAAGATATTCTACCTGTTTCTAAAAAGATACTCGACTTAAAGCTGCTTCACGTTCTATCCTGCATCACACAATCATTTAACCACGACTGCGCTTCATCCCGTAAACAACTACCCACACGACCTAAACTCGCGACAGAAATTAAACGACGAACGATCATTACTGGTCCTCTCGTTTAATCAAATTTTGGCATCGCCCTTAAAACAATTAGTGACTCGCGATAAGCACTAAATCGTCCCAATTATTAATTCACTTCGTTCTATTGACTTCCACACTCCAAAATCGTGCACAGCCGGATCAAAATTGGAGACACAATAACTCTGCGGCTTGGTTTAAGCAATGAATTTCGTGATGAGTTGACTGTCGATTGTTCGATAGTAGACAGAAGAGTCGTAATCGCATTTATCGTATGATTAATTGAACTACTATCACTGCGCGAACGATATCTACCCGAAAGTAACGAATACTCACTGCTACTGCGTGATAACCGTTCGCGATTCTCCGAACACAGCCTGCGTGGTCGCAGGGAACGTTCAGTAAGTTGACACGGCGCCCACTCGCGACGATTGCACACACCTGAATAACCTTTCATCGTCAGATTCACTTCGCGATCTATGACGACGGCAATTTACCCGTGACGGCCTATTGCGCGTTTGTTCGTTCCTTATAGATTTACCGCGGGACTGCCTATTTTCACGGCTAGGAGTCCTGCCTGATCGACTATGTGAACACGAACCGCACGATCGTGAACGCGGCATGACGATTTCAAATTAACGGCTGTTTGCTTATGAAGTGGTGTCGTAAGGAGCAATCCCACTTCTGATTTTAGGAGAAACAAACTTATTTATTTAAAAAAAAAAAAGACAGAAAACCGAACACTTAACTTCTATTTATTACTCATTTTTACAAATATAACAATTATCACAAAAATTAACCTTAACCACTAACTTAATCGAAAATAATGACCGAGAATTACAATTTTAATTAATCAAGCAAACAACCGTCACTTTGAATATAAAAATGTCAACGCACTCGTCATGAAACAACGACCTATCGTTCCGAAAGCCGAGAAGCAAAAGAACCCTCTGAATGGGTAGGGACTGCTTTTATAGACGTTGTTGCATGACGTTACAAAACGTATTAGCGGGTAGGAAACTATTTTTATTAACACTGTTGCACGACGTCACGAAACGTATTACAATAATCGATATTATGCTAACAATATCTATTAAAATTTTTGAATATCATATCAAAAATGTTTAGAATTCCTAATGTGTGGGTAACACAAAAATAAAATCGAACATATATATCTATTAACGCCGGAGTCCCTCAAGGCTCAGTGCTCTCACCCACACTGTTTATTCTGCATATCAAAGATATGTTGCATACCAATATTCATTCCTTTCCGCGTACATACAACCTTTGAAATGACCTCCCTTCTGAGGTTTTCCTTGATCACATATAAACATCATTCTACAAATAAAAAATATGTCAGTTAAGTGTAGTAAAACACAAAACGACAACCCCGCTATAGCTGGGATACGGGAACGTAACCTATAACGAAGCCGCACAAGCAGTGATTGAACTGAGGATCACGCCGGTCTCACGTGCTGACTGTTACGTGCGCTGAACACAGAGATTAGGAGAAACTCACTACTTATTGTTTCATCGGTCGGTTTAAGCTTTGGCAATAGTATACTGTAATAGGCTTCAAATTCTTCGAAGTTTGCTGAAAAACTGTTATAACTCGTATATTTAGGAGTGGCAGTTAATAATAAAACTAACTATAATTTGTAAAATAATTGATGTACAAATTGAAAATGTTTTTAAGATTGTTTTTTTACCTGTTGCGTTTTTTACCGGTATGAAATGCAAACTGTAGCTTTGTACAAAGGAGGTTTTCTTTTGCGACTTGTAATTGTCAATGTCCACATATTGTTTCTTTATTTTATAATTAACTAGCGACCCACTCCGGCTTCGCACGGGTATAAAATATAATTATAGCCTATGTCATTCGCTGAAAAAATGATTAAAATCGATCCAGTAGTTTTGATTTATTCATTACTGCCCGTGGCCCGCACGCGTTAACTTAGAGTAAAAGCCGGCCGGAACCGCCGCAAACGCTACGTACCGCGATTTTTAAATCTGTAATATCTTCGAAAATATTCATTTAAATCATATGCTGTAAAGGGCCATATAGATCTATATTAAATAAAAAATACATTTAAGGTATTTAATTGGATAAGGATTAATGCTGTATCGGTTAAAATCGCTTCGAAAATTAGCCATTATTTGTCGTAAAAAGTAAATGACAAAAAAATGTTATTGTGGGATATCCATAAGAGATAGGTATATACCATCGCAGAGTTTTCTGTAGACCTTTTCAATGTGTATAATACTTAGTACATTATTTTGATAAATTTCGTAGGGTTCAGCCTGCGTTTGCAATTTAAGCGAAAAAATAATTATTATTTACGACATAACATTAGAAAACTCAAAAATAACAGTATTTCTCCACTATTTAATGGATGTTATTATACATATAAACCTTCCTCTTGAATCAATCTATCTATTAAAAAGAACCGCATCAAAATCTGTTGCGTAGTTTTAAAGATTTAAGCGTACATACATGTGCAGGGACAGAGAAAGCGACTTTGTTTTATACTATGTAGTGAAGCTATTAGTATACGCTTTGATTAACATACGAGCAAAATTTGTTGCTACTATTGAGAAAGGAAATGGAATATTACTGTTCCACTCTTATGACCATTGTTTTGACGAGCGAATAAAAAAAGTCCGTAATTCAAAACAATTGAAAACAGGCTTATTATAATACGAAACTGTTACGAAATATTATGCATCTACGAAACGGCTGATTGTCTTCATATCTGTTGAACCTAGACCAGGGCTGCTCTCACCTAAATTGCCGAAGCCGGACAAAAACTGCCATAACCCTGGACGTTTGGGTGACATCAAGTTATTTCCAAGGAAACTCTCCGAACACAAGGAACGGTTAGAACGATTCTCGACGTTCTTTTTTATTTTTTTGTCCTAAAAAAAGGAGGTTAAATAGGAGGTTCGAGGTAGAGAGGTATGATAGGGGTTGTCCACTAATTAAGTGAAGGGGTAGGGGTTCAGAAAACATAACGAAATATGACAAGGAGAAGGGAGAGGTTTACATAGAGATTTTTCGTTGAACGACAATTTCTAAGCCAAATAAAAAAGCAAACAACAACCTTCATGACTGTCTAAAAATTTGTATCAAAATTGATTTCTGGGTCTGACGGGAAGGGGTAGTCACCTTACCAAATATCACGGAGTGGGATAAAAGCATCTCGTGACTAAAGGAGGACTTCTTATAAAGAGATGTCAACTAAGAAAAGGGTACAACAGGTGGCTTAATGTTTATGCAGAATTTGGTTGTGACTGGACTTAAAATTATGAAAATTGATTAAGTTGTTGATGAAAAATAGAAACATTCTTTTTTGCAAAACGTTACTTGGGTGCGAGAATAGGATGAAAGGATGTTTACCCGCAAATTACAGTCTCGTTAACAAGACATTGTTCTCTCTTCCCGTGGGTGTCGTAAGAGGCAACTAAGGGATAACACAGTTCCACTACTACGTTGGAACTTAAAAAGCCGGCCGATGGCGGGATAACCATCCATTTGCTGGCTTTGAAATACACAGGCCGAAGACGGGCAGCAGCGTCTTCGGTGCGACAAAGCTAGAACTGCGGTCACCAACCCGCTTACCCAGCGTGGTGACTATGGGCAAAACACATGAGTTCACGTAATTTTTGGCGTGAACTTGTGGAGGCCTATGTCCAGTAGTGGACTGCGATAGGCTGCTGTGATGATGATGATGATGTGATGAACAAGACATTCGCAGTTAATGTCGAGATATCGAGCTCCGGAAAATGAAAATAAAAAAAGGTAAATATCCCGTTTATGAATAGTTCAATAACGTAGGTATGGCTTCAGTAAGTCAAAATATATGTGGAGATGATAAATTGTTTTTTAAGAATCAGAGCATAAAGGGTTTTTAAATCTATTTTTTTAATAATATTACGTAATATGACGAGTATTTAACGCAATTTACCACAATAGTGTGTCGTCTGCGGGGTCAAGGTCGCGGTAAGGGTGTCAGGTCGAGTCAACACGCCGCGTGCCCGTCGTACCGCGCCTAACCTGTGTTTGTTCCAGACCCGACCAGCCTTCAGCCTTGCGAATAGTAATAATAACTTCTGATAATATAACTAATGAGTTATAAGAATGAGAACACATATTACATAATAATTTATGTAAGCAATTATGAGTGTTATGGTATTTATTACTAAAGATTTATGACATAAGCTGCCATATACTTTTTAACCGACTTCCAAAAAAGGAGGAGGTTCTCAATTCGACTGGTTTTTTTTTTTTTTTTTTTTTTTTTTTTTTTTTTTTTTTTTTTTATGTATGTTACATCAGAACTTTTGACCGGGTAGACCGATTTCGACAAATTTTGTTTTAATCGAAAGGTGGTGTGTGCCAATTGGTCCCATTTAAATTTATTTGAGATCTAACAACTACTTTTCGAGTTATATCTAATAATGCGTTTTTACTTGACGCTTTTTTCGTCGACCTACGTTGTATTATACCGCATAACTTTCTACTGGATGTACCGATTTTGATAATTCTTTTTTTGTTGGAAAGGAGATATTCCTAGCTTAGTACTATGATAAGGAAACTAGGATCTGATGATGGGATCCCAGAGAAATCGAGGGAAACTCTTGAAAATCCGCAATAACTTTTTACTGGGTGTACCGATTTTGATAATTCCTTTTTATTGTTGGAAAGGAGATATCCCTATTTTCGTACCATGATAAGGAAACCAGGATCTGATGATGGGATCCCAGAGAAATCGAGGGAAACTCTTGAAAATCCGCAATAACTTTTTACTGGGTATAACGATTTTAATAATTTTTAATTTCATCGAAAGCTGATGTTTGTCATGTGGTCACATATAAATTTTATTGAGATCTGATAACTACTTTTTGAGTAATCTTTGATAACGCGTAGTTACTTGACTATTTTTTCGTCGATCTACGTTGTATTACTCGTCGATGTAATTGAAGTCGGTTTTTTTTTCGTTTGCGAGCAAACAATTATGTAATTTCCATTTTATACACACCTTCTCGTAACAATGACGAACACAAAAAAAGAATTATAGGATTTGGTACGACCATTAATTTTTATTTAATTAGAATACTTGAGTTTATTAATAAACTAAAAAATAATTAAGCAAACCAAACTAAAATAAAACTACCAATGTTCCACTGATTAAGGAATGTTTTTAACCGACTTCCAAAAAAGGAGGAGGTTCTCAATTCGACTGAATTTTTTTTTTAATGTATGTTACATGAGAACTTTTGACCGGGTGGACCGATTTCGACAAATTTTGTTTTAATCGAAAGGTGGTGTGTGCCGATTGGTCCCATTTAAATTTATTTGAGATCTAACAACTACTTTTCGAGTTATATCTAATAATGCGTTTTTACTTGACGCTTTTTTCGTCGACCTACGTTGTATTATACCGCATAACTTTCTACTGAATGTACCGATTTTGATAATTCTTTTTTTGGTGAAAAGGGGATATCCTTAGTTTGGTACCATGATAAGAAAACCAGGATCTGATGATGGGATCCCAGAGAAATCGAGGGAAAGTCTCGAAAATCCGCAATAACTTTTTACTGGGTTTACCGATTTTGATAATTTTTAATTTAATCGAAAGCTGATGTTTATCATGTGGTCACATTAAAATTTTATCGAGATCTCATAACTACTTTTTGAGTAATCTTCTTGATCAACAATTGCTATTAGGCGTTATCAAAATAACGCGTAGTTACTTGACTATTTTTTCGTCGATCTACGTTGTATTACTCGTCGATGTAATTGAAGTCGGTTTTTTTTTCGTTTGCGAGCAAACACAATTATTGTTACATCAATAAAACAGTTTTCACAGTGGGATGACGTATTATTCTAAAACTAAGAAACCTATCGTTGTCAGTATTTTTGCTTACAAGTGGGAACACAAATTTCGAGCTTTCTGAGATATGGGGCGGACCGAGACCGACGGGGTTTAGCACCCAGATCTGAAACATATCTTTACACGATGACGACGTGTCACGGGTACGAACCCCGTTTGTGATAAACATTTGTATGGGCCATGTATATGTTTGTCGTGGTCTGGGCGTTTGTGCTTGTGTATTGTGTTGTTTTTGGATTCCCGACACAGGAGTGAATTCAATTTTTTTAAATTTCAATTGTTTATTTATAACTAGCTATGCCTGCGACATCGTCTGCGTGGAATTTAATAAAAAGTTATTGTTCAGTTCGCAGAGTTATAAAATAAATAAATTTCTAAAATAAAAGTAGCCTAAATTACTCCTTATTACATAAGCTATCTGCCAGTGAAAGTCCCGTCAAAATCGGCCCAGACGTTTCAGAGACTAGCCGGAACAAATAGACAGACAGACAGATAGATAGACAAAAATTGTAAATAAAAATAGGTAAAAAAACTTTTTAAGTTAAACGGTTTTATGTTAAACATACATTGCAATGTTTAAGATAAATGTACTAAAAACCAAAAAATAATAAAATAGATACAGTCGTGGGAATTATAAACATATGCATAGACTAGACTAAAATAAAACCGTGGGGCACGTCAATTGTCTACAATCGTTGATTAAAATGTTTGTTTTGTAATGTTACACTATAATTAGGCAGTTGTTCAACCGACAACGATGGACGTGTGATAAGTAGGGCTAGAATGTGGAAACAAGCTAGCAAGCTCGATTATAAGCGAGTTTTAGGGTTTCATAGTGATGAGCGAGTAGTACTTTTATCATATGTTTTGTCGATTAAAGACAAACTACGAGCAGTGAAACGATTCCTCGCCAGCCAGCAGTGTGAATGTCCAACGATAAACTAGTTGAAACATCTCTTTTATTTACATGGAGTGTATAACTATTGGAATTTCCATGAGCAATAAAATAGTAAGTAATTTCCTCACCGTCTGCGGGCCAACTGCCTATTTTAACGACGAATTAAACGATTCTTCTATCGCACATTAAGTCGATAATTTGTAGACAATTGACGTGCCCACGGTTTTATTTTAGTCTAGTCTATGCATATGTTTATAATTCCCACGACTGTATCTATTTTATTATTTTTTGGTTTTTAGTACATTTATCTTAAACATTGCAATGTATGTTTAACATAAAACCGTTTAACTTAAAAAGTTTTTTTACCTATTTTTATTTTCTAGTTTTTAGTTTTTATTTCGCATTCTGTTTAATTCATTTAGTGCTTCATTATTGCAAGGCCCATCTTAAATATTGAGGTTGTATAGTGCACTGTATTCTTCTTGTCAAGCCCTTTTATTTGATACCCATATTGGTGGGTTTGATAAAAAATTGTTATCAGACGTTTGGTAGCGGCGGCTAGCTTAGATTTCAATTTTGCATAGTAAATTGTATTCTACTTGTTGAGACCTTTCATTTGATACCCATGTTGATGGGATTGATAAAACCTAAGTTATCCGCTATTTTGTAGAGGCCGCCATCTTGGATTTCAATTTTTTATAGTATATTGTATTCTGCTTGTTGAGCCCTTTCATTTGATACCCATATTGATGGGATTGATAAAACCTACGTTATCCGCCATTTTGTAGCGGCCACCATCTTGGATTTCAATTTTTTATAGTATATTGTATTCTGCTTGTTGAGCCCTTTCATTTGATACCCATATTGATGGGATTAATAAAACATAAATTATCCGCCATTTTGTAGCGGCGGCCATCTTGAATTTATAATGATAATGAATAAACATAATTGTATTGTCACCAAAATCCAAAG
Source organism: Melitaea cinxia (assembly GCF_905220565.1). Classification (NCBI taxonomy): domain Eukaryota; kingdom Metazoa; phylum Arthropoda; class Insecta; order Lepidoptera; family Nymphalidae; genus Melitaea; species Melitaea cinxia. The sequence continues at coordinate 279,365 of NC_059404.1, read as the reverse complement.
TGTATACAAAATTTCAGATTAATCGGTTGACAGGAAGAGGGTGAAATTTGAATTACTAAATTTGACCCAAGAATAAAAAATAAAACAAACGGGGTGAGCTAAATAAAACCGTTTAAAAATATTATTTTGGTATATGTACCGTGTATACCATGCGAATTTAGTAAAAAGCCGTTATTTTAATAATACAAACAGACACTCCAATTTTATTTATTTGTATAGATGACAAATAGCCACATAAGGTAGAAATCGATTTCGCGACTATTGGTTCCGTTTAAACGTTCGTATTACCAGTTACTGAATTACAAGTTTTTCATTCGTTATGAACATTTTATAAAACAATACGCGTCAAGTCGAGTCGCAGGTGTTTCGTGTTACTCGCGTTTTGTAAACAATTCAACTTCTAACCACTGACAGGCACGTGAAATAACAGATTAAATATTTTGTACATCTTATGCGTTTTACGTAATTTTATTGCGTTTTAAAGACAATTCGATTAAAGAAAATAAGAATTTATAATAATTACTAGAATCTTCGTTGTTTTTCTTCATCAAATCCGCTTCTTCTGTGTCATAGTATTATGTTTTATAGCCTACACACTATTTCGATTTTATACGTATTTGTTCATGAAATTGTAACAGGCCGATGTCTGTACATGAATATCTCTGAAATGAAAATGATGTAAATAGCTCTGTATTTATAAATTTTTGTCACAAGATCGAGCAATATATCAGGTGTCTGCGATGACAACCGGAATCGCAATCTCTACGGAAACTGGAAGTCTATCTATAATCTATAATAATAATAATAATAATATATATAAAAGCGAAAGGTCACTCACTCATCACGAAATCTCCGAAACTATAACACCTACAAACTTGAAATTTGGCAGGTAGGCTCCTTATAGGACGTAGACATCCGCTAAGAACGGATTTTACGAAACTCGACCCCCAAGGGGGTAAAACGGGGGTTGCAAGTTTGTATGAAAGTCCTATGTTTTTGAAGTAAGAGACCTGATATTTAAAATGTATGCTCTATAGATGGTAAAAAAGTGTCCAAATAATGTATCTTCAGAAATCAACCTCTTTTTGGGGTTGAAACGGGGGATGGTACGTTGACTCACTGATCACGAAATCTCCGAAACTATAACACCTACAAACTTGAAATTTGGCAGGTAGGCTCCTTATAGGACGTAAACATCCGCTAAGAACGGATTTTACGAAACTCGACCCCTAAGGGGGTGGAATAGGGGTTGGAAGTTTGTATGAAAGTCCTATGTTTTTGAAGTAAGAGACCTGAAATTTAAAATGTATGCTCTATAGATGGTAAAAAAGTGTCCAAATAATGTATCTTTAGAAATCAACCCCTTTTTGGGGTTGAAACGGGGGATGGTACGTTGACTCACTGATCACGAAATCTCCGAAACTATAACACCTACAAACTTGAAATTTGGCAGAAAGGCTCCTTATAGGGCGTAGACATCCGCTAAGAACGGATTTTACGTAACTCGACCCCTAAGGGGGTAAAACGGGGGGTTGGAAGTTTGTATGAAAGTCCTATGTTTTAAAAGTAAAAGACTTGAAATTTAAAATGTATGCTCTATAGATGATGAGAAGGCGTCCAAATAATGTATCTTTAAAAATACACCCCTTTTTGGGGTTAAAACGGGGATGGTAGGTTGACTCACTGATCACGAAATCTCCGAAACTATAACACTTAAAAACTTGAAATTTGGCAGGTAGGCTCCTTATAAGACGTAGACATCCGCTAAGAACGGATTTTATGAAATTCGATCCCTAAGGGGATAAAACGGGGGTTGGAAGTTTGTATGAAAGTTCCATGTTTTTGAAGTAAGAGACTTGAAATTTAAAACGTGTGCTCTATAGATGATGAGAAAGAGTCTAAATAATGTATCTTTAGAAATCAACTCCCTTATGGGGTTAAAACAGGGGATGATAGATTGACTCGCTCATCACGAAATCTCCGGAACTATAACAGCTACAAACTTGAAATTTGATAGATAATTTCCTTATAGAGTGTAGACATCTTTTAAGAACGAATTTTACGAAACTCGATCCCTAAAGGGGTAAAACGGGGGTTGGAAGTTTGTATGAAAGTCCTATGTTTTTGAAGTAAGATACTTGAAATTTAAAATTTATGCTCTATAGATGGTAAAAAGGTGACCAAATAATGTATCTTTAGAAAGTAACTCCCTTTTGGGGTTAAAACGGGGGATGGTAGATTAACTCACTCATCACGAAATCTCGGGAACTATAACACCTACAAACTTGAAATTTGGCAGGTAGGTTTCTTATAGAGTGTAAACAGCTACGAATTAATTTTACGAAAATCGACCCCTAAGGGGGGATCGATCCAAAAAACGGGGGTCGAAAGTTTGTATGAAAGTCTTATGTTTTTGAAGTAAGAGACTTGAAATGTACAATATATGCTCTATAGATGGTGAGGAGGTGTCCAAAAAATGCATCGTAATCTATATATATATAAAAGAGAAAGGTCACTAACTCACTCATCACGAGAACTGAAAAACCGCTGGATGGTCTATCCATCCAGGTTGGACAAAGATAAAATTTGGCAGGGAGGTATAGTCAGCAGACGTCCGCTAAGAACGGGTTTTACGATATTCCACCGCTAAGGAGGTTTAATTGGGGTTGATAGTTTGTATGAAACTTAAACAGCCTGAAAATAAAACTAAAAATGTGGTGTATAGAGGTTTTATAAAAATAACTATTAAATTATATTAAATTGTGCCTTTTAAAAAGTTACTCAGTTTGATAAGCGTTTCGATAAGTGACTGAAATAAAAAAATAATTTGCGTTAAACATTTTAATAGTAATGCATATCTTCATAACCACGCGGACGTAGTCGCGGGTAACAGTTAGTGTATTATAAAACAAAGTCCCCAAAAGTGTATGTGATCGATTCGCTCAAAATCTACTAACGGATTTTCACGCGGTTTCACCATTCGAGAAAGGGCTCCACCATTGGCAAGAGGAAGGTTTATGGAACGGCTAAGCCGATTTTGATGAGAGTTTCACTGGAAGTTTGCCGGGAAAACTTTGTGATACACTAATTTCAACGCGGGCGAAGCCGCGGGCACAGCTAGTAAATATATATATACGAGTATATATTATGTTTACTTAAATAATTAAAAAAAGGTTTTATATACCAACGTAGGAAGGTCTACAAAAAAATTCTACTCGAAAAAGAAAAAGACATTCAGAATAATCTAATAATTAAAAGAATAAAGGATCACCCCTATTTTCCTAACCTTACGATTGGATTTTTTTTCCAAATTTATATGGGACAAACTTCGAGCTATACCCTATACAATATTTTTTTTTTATTAAACTGTAAAAAGTTACGCGTGGTTATACATAGACAAAAAAAAAAATACGCGTCGGCTTGAGAACCTTCGCGTTTTTTCGTCGGTTAAAAAGAAAATCTTTTTTTAAATTTATCAAACTACTGGTGAAAAAGTTTTTATATTTAAAAGTTTTTCTCATTTTCTTAATTTCTAAATTGTAAATTTTTAAAGATATTTACTTGATAATAAAATAATCTTTGTGAGTATTTTTGTAAAGATATATGAAAACGTAGTTTTGTTTCGACGCATCTACCCTCGTTAAGCGACGTCTGTCACTCCACGTCCGAGCTTCAAGTGCTGTGAGTATCGAAAACGTATCGAATTATTGTCGAATCGAACGAGTGTTGTCATCGTTTAAAAGTGTTACACGTATCGATAAGACGAAGAAATAATATATGTTTATGTTCACTAATTGTCACTTATTTTATTGACATAATTAATATGCAGTAGTCACTCTAATATAGATTTACATATTTTTAATCATGTTAAATAATTGTAACTATGAATAACAATAGAAAATAAAAATGTGTGTGATTTAGAGGTTGGCTATTGGCTAGCTAACTTCACGTTGCTAAATTCTTCTTCGTTGACTAGCTAACTTCAGGGTGTCGGTTTTTTTCGTGACGGTGTGCGCGCGCATCGAAAAAATTTACTCTCATATTTTTTCCCTAACGTGTCAAAAGAATTATAGGACGAGGTTACTCAATTCCCGTACCGATTTTCATGATTTTCAATTTAATCAAAAGCCGATGTTTATTATGTGGTCACATTTAAATTTCACCGAGATCTGATTACAACTTTTGCAGTAATCTTTGATAATGCGTATTTACTTGACCATTTTTTCGTCTACCTACGTTGTGTTACTTGTCGATGTAATTGAAGTCGGTTTTGTTTCGTTTGCCTGCAAACACAATTATATAAGGAACAGTAGGGCTAATTATTTTTATTTTCCTTTTATCGAATGTTTTGAATAAATGCAAACTTCGAATACAATCATGCAAATTATCTGCACTGGTAACTACAGCTTGTTACATCCAATAAGTAGAACATTGTCTCAAACAGTATAAAACTAGGTTAAAAGTGTAATGTGCAAATGTTATTTCGGTATGATTTTTAAAATTTTCACTGTCACTATTAACACGTTTCACATAATTGTGTTTGTTTGCAAACGAATAATCAAGTGAATAAAGTAGTCAAGTGAATACGCTTTATCAAAGATTACTCAAAAAGTGCTCGTTAGTTCGAATTGATAATCTCCTCCTTTTTTTGTAAGTCGTCTTACAATGATAAAAATGGTGGTTGGCACAAAGAAAGCCATCTAACATATATTTAAGGGAAAATTAGTAGTCAAAAGAGTAGAGTTTTACAATGAATAATTGTGTTTGCTCGCAAACGAAAAAAAAACCGACTTCAATTACATCGACAAGTAATACAACGTAGATCGACGAAAAAATAATCAAGTAACTACGCGTTATCAAAGATTACTCAAAAAGTAGTTATCAGATCTCGATAAAATTTATATGTGGCCACATTATAAACATCAGCTTTCGATTAAATTAAAAATTATCAAAATCGGTACACCCAGTAAAAAGTTATTGCGCATTTTCGAGAGTTTCCCTCGATTTCTCTGGGATCCCATTATCAGATCCTGGTTTCATTATCATGGTACCAAACTAGGGATATCCCCTTTCCAACAAAAAAAGAATTATCAAAATCGGTACATCCAATAGAAAGTTATGCGGTATAATACAACGTAGGTCGACGAAAAAAGCGTCAAGTAAAAACGCATTATTAGATATAACTCGAAAAGTTGTTGTTAGATCTCAAATAAATTTAAATGGGACCAATTGGCATACACCACCTTTCGATTAAAACAAAATTTGTCGAAATCGGTCTACTCGGTCAAAAGTTCTGATGTAACATACATAAAAAAAAAAAAAAAAAAAAAATACAGTCGAATTGAGAACCTCCTCCTTTTTTGGAAGTCGGTTAAAAAACGGCCTAAGATTAATTATGCATTACTGCATTAGTTTATTTACATTTTTACAGAACTTACCGCAATTTTAATTTTGATTTTGAATACGGTAACGTTGCAGACGCCGTGGTGACTTGTAAGTCCGAAATATTTGGTATTTCAAAGTGATAAAGGCGGTACCCGTAGTATCAATGTTTTCAATTAGACTATTATTATGACATACAACGGAAAATATAGCTGTTATAGCTACGAGTACCATAGTCATTGACCATTGTAAGTTCCGGGTAATACCGGGTATTTCCGGGTTCATAATAATTCAAAAAAAACAATAATAAAATCGATGGACAGTGTTCCAAGGCACCAACTGTCACCACTTAAACGTACACACATACATCAGACGCAGATGCCTCGCTTCGTTTGCGTCAATCAACCAATCACTAATAACCTTTATCGGACATGAAAGAGTACTCCGAACTTAATCGCTTATGTTATTAATCTAGTACGATCCAGGTTCAGATATGGCTGCACCAGTACACTATAATTTGTGAATTTGTTTTTTTTTTTTTTGAAGTGAATCTTCTTTAGGCTCATGGGGTAAAATTTTTACAGATCAAACGCGTCACGGCCTCACGAGTCACAAATTTTTAAACGTCTATACCACGTTGAATACACCGGTTCTTGTCCGATCACCGAAGTTTAGCAACGTCGGGCGCGGTCAGCATTTGGATGGGTGACCGCTTGGGAACACCGCGTGATGTTGGCTTTTTGTGTTTTTCAATTCGTTTTTTTTTATTAATTCGCCAAAGAAGATTCACTTCTGACATGTCTACTTTGTACGCACGCAATTTTTTATACATCGAGGTCGACAAACAACAAACAAGCGTACCGCTTATCTGATAGTAAGCGATTATAGTAGCTTAGCTGTAGACGCTTGCAACACCAGAAGCATCGCAAGCGCGTTGCCGACCCTTCCTCTAACCCTCACTAGGAGTTCTGGTCACTTTACTCACTATAGGAACATTGCTTAAGATCGGTGGTATTTAGCTAAGTAAGATCGATGTACATCTCAGATTTTGAGCTGGACATTCCTGCTGTGCTCTACTTCAGTTGGACGCTTTATTATAAGCATCCTAAAGGTCTATGGGCGTGTTTTATCTAAATCCAATCAATGTTCATCGTATATGGCTATAGGTTTTAAGAAATTCCGTCTCGATTGAAATAACTCTCTCAAACAGAGTAACGTACAGGTCGAGTAAAACTGCGTGTATTAATTAGTTTAAAACAAATGTCTATTTTAGTAACACGGGCTTTACAGTATTAGTCGTTGAACTAAATGAATATTTTAATATGCACTTGAAATATATCAACACTGTATTAACCTTGTATGGAATTTTGATTAACACGCTGGCGCAGTTTGCTGTGAACATGCGTTCTGTTCTGGGGGTTGTGGGTTTGATTCGTGTCCCGAGTCTGAGTGTAGTATGTGCAATATTTATATCATGTCAAACATTGACCGTTCCAGCGGGGATCGAACCTGCATCTCCGACTGACCGTCAGTGCTTTAGCCAATTAAGCTATGGAACGATGTACCCGTTAGATCGAAATTTTTGATATGATGATTTTATATACGGTTCTACGCGACCGTGGCGCCATCTACAGTGAGTTCTTTATAGAACTCGTAACTATTTAAAGTTTCATATTACAATGAAAATCTTTGACAAGAGACGACACCTTAACTACTGAGAGGAGAGTTTTAACTGAGGTAGGGTACAGCAGGAATTTCCTGCTCAAATATTATTAAGAAGTCGGGTCAACATATAGACTACAAATTATCACGCTATCACCTACGGGGAACGAGCAGCGAACCTTTATTTCTTCAACGCATTCTGTAACAACGTGTAATCTAACGACGCATATTTGAGTGTTGTTATTATGTTAATAACCATGCTTTAAGCTAGCTTCACACTATAAATAAAGACATTCTGTAGTATATTTAGTATCAGCATTGCACCCGTGCGAAGCCGGGGCGGGCCGCTAGTACATAAATAAAATACCTACTCTTTACTTGTATCTATTATTATCAAAATTAAATTATTACTTCTTGTGACTTGACTACGACTATGTGACCCCGGCGCCAAGACTGGATCCGCTCTTGCCCTTAATCCCTCCCCCTCCCCCTATAACTTTGGGGTATTTAAAATATTTAGATGTAGGCCGATTCATAAAAATCGGTCCATCCGTTTCTGAGGAGTATTGCAACTAACATTGTGACACGAGAATTTTATATATAAGATTTAAGGTACACCACTTGAATTTTGTTATTAATTTTACCGTCATACCGTCGTAATATATTCAGCAACCTGTCTAAAACTAAAAGGAGTCGCGGTGAAACAATGAATACGTAAACCATTTATAAGTTAATTTTTATTTATTTATTTATTATACAAGTAGGTCGGCAAACAAGCGTACGGCTCACCTGATAGTAAGCGATTACTGTAGCTTGTAGACGCCTGCAAAACCAGAAGCATCGCAAGTGCGTTGGCGACCCTACATCCAACCCCACAAGGAGCTCTAGCTACCTCACCATAGGACTAACTGAGGTAGGGCACAGCAAGAATTTCCTGCTCAAAATATGAAGCAGCTCGACTGGGGTAGTACTTCGACCTTACAGAAGATCACAGCAAAATAATACTGTTTTCAAGCAGTATTGTGTTCCTGTTGTTGAGTAAGGTGACCAGAGCTCCTGGGGGGATCGGGGATTGGGTCGGCAACGCGCTTGCGATGCTTCTGGTGTTGCAGGCGTCTATAAGCTACGGTAATCGCTTACCATCAGGTGAGCCGTACGCTTGTTTGCCGACCTAGTGACATAAATAAATAAAAAACATATTTTAAATTCATTTTTGATATGATATTAAAAATTGTATAAAATTTCCTCATTTGTGGGTAGCACAAAAATAAATCATACGAATATTTATATCTTCCATCTATCTATACTAATAGAGAGCCGGTTTTACTGTTCAATTATACTGTGAAAACTTCTGAACCGATCGAAATAATACTTATACCATTAGATGCAGCGTGTTTCAGAGAAGGTTTTAGTGTATGATATGTTGGTGATACTCCGTGTAAAAAACATAGACGGACAGAGGTTTCTAGTAAATGTAGTCGCGCCAAATTGCAGTGGCACAGCTTGGTAGACTAAGTTCCATCCCTTCTCCTACATGGAGAAAGAGGCTAGTGCCTACAAGTGGGATGTTACGAGCTAAATCGTAGGTATCGAAAAAAAATGTAGCCTTATTAGTCAGCTGTTAACTATCATGTGTATGTATGCTAAAGATATTTCCATATTCATTTATATTACTCGACGTGTACCTTGAAAATGTGAGGCAGTTCAATTTATAACATTATCAACGCGACAATTGGTTTTTCTTTACACCAATACCTGTTGGCATTAGTGAGAGTTGATTGCGACCTACCTCGACGGAGCTGTGCGGTGATAATGGTTTGATAATACTTGAAAATATATGGAATTGTCAAAATAACAACGTTTTTGAAGACAATAGTTATTTTTAGAGTAAACGGCTAAGGAAATTTTCGTGAATTTTCACATTTGCTAATTATATAAAACTTTAGTTGTTCTGAACAATAACAAACATAATCGCGCTCCGAATTTTGCGCGTTTGCGTTGAAAGTTGTTTTATTGCCTTCCGCGATAAACACAGCATTTCAGCGAGATTCTTATAACATGAAAGCGAATAGCGGACTGAAACGTCATCGCCTATGTTAATTATTATGTATCTGTGTTAAATTACATTTAGAAATAATATTCTACTGTCAAATTTAAATAAATAAATAAATATCTACATAATACACACGGTCGTCTGTTCCTAAAGTAAGCAACTTAATGCTTGTGTTATAGGTAGCAGCCGACTGGTATATAGCTACATTTTTTTTTCGTTAAACTTACTTATAAATAATACATATATAAATATATAAATAAATATTTATATGACACCCAGACTCGGGGTGGGAATCGAACCCACAACCCTCGGAGTAGAAAGCAGGGCCACTACAAACTGCGCCAACGGGCTAGTCAAAATATACATATATTTTTGGTACAATCGATAATTAATTAGTTATTGAAGCGAAAACTTTCAATAATAAACGTTATTATCAATGCATCGTATTTTCGAGTGACGCGACGTGGAGCCGAGACGTCGATATAATTAGTGTCGATAGCTCGGTCGCGTCCCTACCGGCCAGTTCTTGTTTGCTCCTCGCCCTAGCCGCTCGCCCGCCCAATGCCGCCTAGGTGTCGCTCACGAGTCAAACTCAAGTGACCGGCCACAAATATTCAAACAAATGGGATAAAATTGTAAATAAAGAAGCAAAACTCGGTGACCGCCAGTGGAGTTGACTTATTGAAAGTGAAGTAACTTTGTGATTTCATTGAATTTGTGTGATATTAGGTTTTAAGTTAGTTTATAGTGTATTGACTTGAGGTGTTAGTGGCTTCGAAATGGAAGAACAGGCCGGTGAGTGCTTTTATTTTTATTGTTAAATATTAATTAAATTGACAAAATAATAACAATACTCTCTCTAATGTCGATCGAAGAAAAATACACAATTTTTATTACTTACGTGAAATTTAGCGATTTCGAATTAATAGGAAAAACAAAGTTTACAAGCGATGTAAACGTAAAGCTCTCCGATATCAACAGGTCCCGGCGTCCCGAAGCCGACGTTTACAGTCACGTATAAATAAACTAGTTTTATTTAAGACAAAAATTAACTTATTACGTTTATTGAAAGAATTTTTTTGAATAACTTTGTTCGACTGCCAAATAATTGTTAAATGGAATGAGTTCTCGGTTTTAAGTTTCAAAAAAATTTTCCACTTGAAGAAATAAATTAAAATTGACGTCACTTGCAATATAACTAAATGCACTAATATTTATTTTTTTTTGTAACTTTTATTTACCTTAGAACGTTGGCTGTACAAAATTATTTATATAATGTTTCCTGCAATAATTGCTGAATGTTGATATCTTTTTTCTAAGTTGAAATAAATATTTTCATTATGTGTGTCACAGTATACTACTTTGGGTGATTCACAATAACGATAATACATTTAAATGAAAGAAAGAGCAACATAACAACTGAATTCGCCAACAGACTTAAGAGAATCTGTATCGCTTCAGCCTGTAATATCCCAGTGCTGGGCATAGACCTCTTTCCCCATGTAGGAGAAGGATCAAAGCTTAATCCACCACGCTGCTCTAATGCGGGTTGGTGGATATATTCCCTACTATGCGTAACGATCGCTATCAGGAGTATATGATAACAACCGGGACCGACGGCTTAACGTGCTCTCCGATGTGAATCTGTATCACGAGCAGCGAATTCTCACACTAATAATATAAGCTAATTAAATATTGTGACTTTGTTTAATAGATTTGTGTACAAAACAAAAAAAAAAAAAAACTATAAAAAAATTGTGATGAAGTGAAAAGCAAACTCTGAACTGTCCTATCGCCTGTCCGATCGAGTTATTGCTTAAAAATCACGTTAGACTGATCAGTTGATGAGATATCAACAAAAGTGATTTAACATATACACATAAATAATGTTAAAAGACTTACACTGACCTACCTAAACGCGTTTAATGTTGACCATTGCAAGGGATTTTATTTTATTTTTGAGGGTAGTTCGAAAATTTTTTGTTTATCACGTTGTTGACAATTTATTGTAGTGAAAGACACGAGTTATTTTTATCCGATTTTAAAGAAGATAAAAAATTAGTACGTCACTTTATGTCCTTTAGAGGACGCCACATTCAATACAATGTGACACAATATAGCCTATAACCAGCGGACAATTAAGACGCTTCTAATGATACCTTATCTAAATAATTATACGTGAAGCAAAAACTTTGTACCCCTTTTTGCGAAAATTACGCGGACGGAGGAGTATAAAACTTCGCACACTTATAGTTTATATGGAGAAGGAGTGCAGAATGCTAATATATTTTTTTAATTATGTATAAAAATATATTAAATCAATAAAAAAAAAACATTACACACACTATCATGTTTTTGACACACACACGCATACTATACTGTTTTGTTGATTGTCAAAGTCTGTAGTCAAATTGAAAAATGTATAAAAAGGTTCATTATTTTCATAATTTTTTGGTTTTCTTTAATTTAAATTTTTAATTATGGTCGAATTTCGACTAAATTGACTAATATGACATGTGGGATAGATATATGAGGGAACAGATGAACATAGATATACTGGCTTTGCCGTAGTCGGGTAAAAAATGTTTCAGTTTCAGCCACACACAAAGATTCGTCCAAACGATTTAAATAAGAATTGTTATAATTTTTGATGGAATTTTTGATGCCACAAACGCTAATGATATTTTGTTCTACATAGACGTAGAAGTAAATCAGCCAAATAATTACTGATTGATCGCTTATATTTGTAATTTGATTATTCACTGCTATTTATTATTTAAAGAATTTAAAGCTTAACATACTGAAAAAGGTAAATTAAAGGTAAGTAGGTAAAGGTGAAATTGGGTTTTTTTTTGTCCATTGTCACTAAGTTGACGACGTAAGACGCCACGTTGGCGCAACGGTCAGAGCCATGGATTGTGCCTGTTGCGCTGGCGGTTGCGGGTTCGATCCCCGCACATGACAAACATTTGTATTGGCCATACAGGTGTTTGTCGTGGTCTGGGTGTTTGTGCAGTCCTTGTGGGTCTCCCCACCGTGCCTCGGAGAGCACGTTAAGCCGTCGGTCCTGGTAGTTATCATGTATACCTAATAGCGATCGTTACTCATAGTAGGAAATATATCCGCCAACCCGGATTGGAGCAGCGTGGTGGATTAAGCTCTGATCCTTCTCCTACATGGAGAAAGAGGCATATGCCCAGTAGTGGGATATTACAAGCTGAAGCACTAAGTTGAGCTTTCCTGTGGGATTCCCCATCGACAGTTCATTATGTTTGAACGAATACTGATCTCTTTTCACATTTATTTCTATTGGCTAGTTTCCATATTATACTGAAGGAATTTAATATTAAAAAATTTTGTTACGCAGATGTTAATATCTAAACTCATATTATTAAGAGTAAGTGGAAGAATGTGCTAATCTCAGTAACTACAGGTCTGAAATGAAAAATTCTTTTTATGTCAGAAAAATTATAGGCTATATAATATGTTAGTATATTTCATGAAATTAACGCGGATGAAACCGCGGTGTACAGCTAGCTTGAAACAATTAGCAGAATTATTACAAAATAATTTTTTTACGACACACGTTTGACAATTACTAATAATAAAACTGTTTTCACAAAAAGCTAACTATTCCAAAGGCAACTCGTCCTTGTCTCCTAGGCTCGGCTCACTGTACACTGTACACTGTACACTGTCACGTATGAACGAAAACATTCAGTTGGGAAATGCTCGCGATATTTATAGAAAGCTAACGACCGTTAATTTGTTACCATCGACGACGGTCAGACGTTCAGTAATAAGCGACCATCACTAAATGGTGAGAGGAGTACTTGCATATTCATAAAATATGAAATTAACGCAGTGAAAATAGCTATCCGTTCAAATCTTCATTTTACAAATTGAAATTTTAAAGTGATTATATTTAAAAGTAAAGCTACCACCGATTCGGAATGTAAATTCTGCAGAGAAGAATCGGCAAGAAACTCCGCAGTTACTCTTTTGAAAATAAACTGTATTTTAGTACAAAATTAGTAATATCTCGGATGAAATACAGCGTTCATCTGCAATCAGTGTATTTTTATACAAAGGTCCACCTGATGATAATAGGACGGCAACGGTAGATGCCTATGGACGCTTGTTAAACCTGGCTAATAATGGCTCAATAATACTGTTAGATGTATCTGGTCCGAGGCGGCTTCTATCGTTTGTGTAACTCCACCGTCTTTTCGAGTCAAATACTGGCATAAACTATTTTTTGTTGTTTTAAGTTATTCTATTAGTTATGAGCGAAAACATCAAGGACAATCGGCCTTGATGGTTTCAAGGATGACTGTTTTGTTAAGTTACTCACGACTACTATCAAGAATTAATACATTTAAATTAAAGTTTTTGATTTTCTTTTGAGCCAGGTTGAACGTCGGCGGTTTTTTGGTCCATTATATAATAAAATGCATTTTTCTTCATTGATTATGTAAAACTGAAATAAATAATTGTTTGCTGGTAAACGAAAAAAAACCCGACTTCAATTACATCGAAAAGTAATACAACGTAGGTAGACGAAAAAATAGTCAAGTAAATGCGCATTATCAAAGATTACTCCAAAAGTTGTAATCAGTTCTTGATGAAATTTAAATGTGACCACATGATCATCGGCTTTTGATTAAATTAAAAACCATCAAAATCGGTACATTACAGAAAGTAATGCAGATTTTCAAGGGTTTCTCCACAATTTCTCTAGGATCCCATCATCAGATCCTGGTCTCCTTATCATGGTACTATACCTGAGATATCTCCTTTCCAACAAAAAAAGAATTATCAAAATCGGTTCATAAACGACGAAGTTAGCCCCGAACATACATTTAAAAAATATATGTAATATATATATTATACGGTCGAATTGAGTAACCTTCTCCTTTTTTGAAGTCGGTTAAAAAGAATATAAAAAGTAAATTGAGCGTTATTATCTAGTTCTTGTTACAATTCGTTACGTTTCAGCTTCATTTTCTTGTTGTATTGTCCTGCGTAATATTTACAGAAATAATTGTTATCTGTTCTTAGTATTAGGATTTAGGAAACGAATTAGATTCTTCTGTAATCAGGCTTCGGTAGGAAATTGGTCTTTGCTCTGCTGTAGTGCTGCGTGTGCCGCATCTAACAACCGGCGGTTGGCGGGTTTGATTCCCGCTTTGGATGGATATTTGCATTTGTGCAAACATTTTTTTGTGGTTTGCAAGTGTGTCCTTGTAGGTCTCACCATCGTGACTCAGAGAGTACGTTCAGCTGTCTGTCCTAGTTGTCATTTACATCTGTAAGGAATATATTCCCACCAACCCGCAGTGGAGCAACGTCGTGGATTAAGCTCCAGTCCTTCTCCTACATGGAGAGAGACCTATGCCCAGCTGTGGGATGTTACAGGCTGAGTCGTATCAGTATAAATACAATACGCGTATATTTTTTATCTACGACTGCTGATAATATAACTTCAACAGCCATTACTCCAGGTCTTCGTTTTATTACTCATACATGGTGGTATAGAGTGTGGTCTCTAGTTATTGCATGTGAATGGCTTTCTCATCACCTGCTAGTGGCGATTAAAATTTATTTGAAATGTATGTGATATCGGAATTATTGTTATATAGCTTTGCACCGCGGTTTCACCTGCGTTAATTACTGAAAAACTATATATATTACAGCGGTAAATAGACTATGCAGCATAAAAATTACTTTATTGATTCAAACTATTTATTCTTGAGATTAGAGTATTTAAACAAACAAACAAACACACTTCCCAGCTTTATGTATATTTACAATCAGTGGTATTATACAAATTAGGTTAACGAAAAAGTATTCAAGTAAATACGCATTATTAGATATAGCTCGAAAAGGAGCACATGACACGCACCACCTTTCGATAAATAAAATCGAGTTCGGCTTACCCAGTCAACATTTCTGAAGTCAGAGTTGGATACAATAATTACAATCAATTACGAGGGTAGCAGTTGCATCTCAAGAGACACATAACAAGCAGCTCACATAAGCAGACGACATGCTTGCAGTTATGGAGGTACTAGCTGCGCAACGCGGCTTCAACCGCGTAATTTCCGACCCCGTGGGATTGTCGGGATGAAAAGTAGGATATGTGCTATATTTTTTTTATACAACTAGGTCGGAAAATAAGCATAAGTCTCGCCTGGTGGTAAGCGATTACCGTAGCCTATAGACGCCTGCAACACTACAAGCATCGCAAGCACCGTCACGACCCCACCCCCGGATCCCCCCAGCAGCTCTGGTCACCTTACGAGGCACAGAAACACAACACTGCTTGAAAGCAGTATTAATTAGCTGTGATCTTCTGTAAGGTCGAGGTACTGCCCCAGTCGGGCTGCTCCATATTTCGAGCAGGAAATTTCCTGGTGTGCCCTACCTCAGTTAATCAGAAAAACTTGTTCAATTAAATTAGTGCATTACATTTGTATCATAGGAACAGTATAGGGTTTAACATATTTTGTTATATCACTAGTGGTCGGCGAGTGGTCGAAACTCGACCATAATTAATTTAAATTACAAGTTTGAACATTATTAAGGTTCTGTTCTCAAAGACTATACTTCTATAATAATAAACACTAGTATATATGTAGGAGTATAAATGTCTGGTAGTGCGTCAATTTTTTTTAAAATGAATAATTACAAAAATATTAGCATTCTGCACCTTCTCCATATAAACTATAAGTGTGCGAACCTTTATACTCCTTCGTCCGCGCAGTTTTCCTAAAAAGGGCTACAAAGTTTTTGCTTCACGTATTAATATATAGAAGATTATTATTAGAGCTAGCTGTTAGAACTAAGCTTGCGCTTTGTGTGCTATAAAACACTAAAATAAAAATAAAAATAATATTTAATAAAATAATATTAATCCACGTATATAAAAACATAGGCTAGCATAACAAACAAAAGTCGATAGTACATTTAGGTAATGGGTGACACAATCGTTGTGCGTCGTAAAGATTCGCAGTTCAATAAATCTCCAAGTTATCGCAATGACGGGCGACGATGCGCCGTCAATGTACGCCGTGATTGATTTCTTATTTTAATGTGTTTTTTATTATCTATTAAACTTCGCGTTTCACATTCACGTGTTTTTTAACAACTGAGATGACTAATTTTTGTTCTACAGAGAATCGCGGCAACGCTTCGCGACACGATGCGATGCGATGCAAAAATAAAATATAGTTTCTCGTTTGTCGCTTGTGGTATTTCCTCGTCAACTTCTTCGTTGGGCCATTCTATCATTTGTTCGTTTATTGTTATTAACATATAATTCACAAATTCATTCTATATTTTATTTATTGATTGTATTTAACATAAGCATCTAATACTTTAATAAATTTAAAAAAAAAATCTATAAAATTCAATGAATTTTTACTGTTTTTCATGTCTCATTTATAAGGAAAATTTAGTAAATATTTTTATAATTATTTGATTCGGAATATAGAAGTTTGGAAAACTTTTACGCTTAGAACCGATCGAGAAAGGTTATCGAGCTTACTTTTCCTAATGTTAATTAATTATTATTATCGAAGGTCAGGTTGTTACAATCATTATCATTTTCTTTTTGAATTATTTCTGCTTTGCTGGTTTCCTGTCAATAGTTTTATGTGCCTAGCATGTGCATTAGCAATTATAAACTTAGGAAATATGTTTGTATAATTTGCGTGATTCTGTTTTAGGGGGATCTGTACACAGACAACACGAAAATAAGCGCCCCGATTACGTTAAAAATTTATGTGACATATACAAAGGTTTATCATGAGCGAGTATCGAACCCTCTACCGCTAGTAGCCACCAGTCGGTACATGTAGCCACTGCGCCAACGTCAACATATCTATCTATAAGTTATTTCTATGAAGATTGTATTAATATTACAGGTTTTGATTAGCCCGTTGGCGCAGGTTGTAGTGACCCTGCTTTCTGCTCCGAGGGTTGTGGGTTCGATTCCCACCCCGAGTCTGGGTTATATAAATCGAAAAAAGGAATGTGTAACTATACCAGTCGGCTGTTACCTATAACACAAACATTAAGTTGCTTAATTTAGGAACAGACGACCGTGTGTGTATTGTGTAGATATTTATTTATTACAGGTACATAGGAATGGTTTTAGGAAATCATATGAAGACGCGGAAGACTATTAAAAATTAAAATTATATAAAAATACGGCTTCTTATATTATGAGTAGTAATAAGATTTGCAGTACAAGGTCGATCAACTTATAAGTTGATAGCGCAATGTCACCCAAAGTCGGTGCGAGTTACACTGTTTGACATAATACCGATAGCGGTGACTTGCGGGGAGTTGATTCAATCACGATTGTACTAGACAACCAGTGCGGCTTCACGTGATTATGATCACTAGTGCTAGGAGAGCTTTTTATTGAAATTCAAAAACTCATATGGGAAATCAGGTGCCCGTGGTTAAACTGTGTTTGAATTATAACAAAATTGCAAAAGATTTACCAGGCATTGACATATTTGTTGATCATTATAATGCATTTAAAAGGAAACTTATTGCTCATTTTCACAAAAATATAGTTTTTTTTTCTTTTTTAATATTCTCTTTTGTAAACCTTTTTTATATTCTCGTTTGTAATCCTTTTTTTAAGTAATTAATAGTTTTATTTTGTGTTATGCAAGCTGAAAAAAATAATAATTGAATGTTACGCATGCTAGCTATTGATATATGTATTAAGGACCTTACTGTATACCTAATGTGCTTATATCAATGTAAAAATATGTATATTGTTAGTATGCTTAAATAAATAAATAAAATAAATAAATTATGAAACATGTGATGTACGTTTCTTGGACGAGGACATAAGTGTCAGTAGCTTTCTCATCGATGATAGTACTGACAGTTGCGGGTTCGATCCCCGCACATGGCATACATTTGTATTGGCCATACAGATGTGTTTCCTGGTCTGGGCGTTAGTGCTCGTTTATTATGTGTGTTTTAGGAATTATGTCTAGTGGAGGCCGTTGAGTGTGAGGCGTTTTTTAAAGCTATGTAAAACTACAGTTTAGAGTACGAATTTAGAACTGTACACGTAGACAGACAGTGAATGTACTACTAACACACTATAACTGATATTCCGGGCTAAATATGAGTAGTGGGTATAAGGCCCTACACACTCTCGACAATATGAGAAATACTTTAACTCCATTTTATAGTACGAGTTGTAGACAGTTACCATTTAAATTTAAATAATAAGAAATTCTAACAGATGGAAACTATGGATACTGTGTGCAAGATATATTAAGGCTATTACTACATTTGCAAATTTTTTTATAGTATCAAAAAAAAAACTATGTCCAGTGTATGCATGAGATCATAGAGAGTTAGAATTTATCAAACAGTAACATTTAGTCAGAAACTTTAGTTACTATGCACAATTCGAACTAACAGTACGGATTACAATCATTATAGATGTATGTCGGTAAACAAGCGTACGGCTCGCCATGATGGTAAGCGATTACCGTAGCCTTTACCTGTAACAGCAGAAGCATCGCCAGAAGCATCGCAGACACGTTCCGCCTCTACCCCATCCCCGAGGAACTCTGGTCACCTTACTCATCGCAAGAACACGACACTATTTGAAAGCAGTATTATTTAGCTAACAGAAGACTGTAAGGTTTTGAACAGAATATTCTCTGCTGTGCCTTTCCTCAGTTAAGGTGGGTTAGGTGGTAGGGATAAGCAAGACCTAGAGCCGAGAATGAGCAATGGGTGAAGCCATCGGCGCGGACGGTTTTCGTGTGTTGCCCGATAATGCGACGTTTATCTCCACGCAAGCGTTATCATAGTAATAATAGCGATAGCTTCAACGAAAATTGGAGTTCGTCTGACAGCTTTATATGATGTGTATTGTATCTATCCACTCGATGTGCAGTCGAGCTACCTGTTAAATAACTTTAATAGTTGATTAGTATATTATCGTCCGTAACGTACTTATAAATTTAGTTAAATAATGTAGTCTTTCACTGTATTAGTATTGTTTGACGTTTTCTAGTGGTCGTCTTTCGCGTAGAAGGACGATGTTCCAAAAAAATGGCTATTACAGAAATCACTTCGCTACATTTACAGACAGTATAATAAAAAGTTCATAAAATAATCATAATTACTAAAATTGATTTAAAATGTAACGTCTACCGAATACGTGGTTTCGTGAGCTTTGCCTTCAAACATCTTACTCCTCAGTTATCTTCCTGTTCTTTTTTTTTTTTATGTCTCTAGGTCGGCACACAAGCGTACGGCTCACCTGATGGTAAGCGATTACCGTAGCTTATAGACGCCTGCAACACCAGAAGCGTCGCAAGCGCGTTGCCGACCCAATCCCCAATCCCCCCAGGAGCTCTGGTCACCTTACTCACCAACAGGAACAAAATACTGCTTGAAAACAGTATTATTTTGCTGTGATCTTCTGTAAGGATCTTCCTGTTCACTCTGTAATTTTAATAACGTGGCCATCTTAGCCAGTATTCGGTGTTCATTATGGACTTTGACGTTTGTATAAGGTGAGGGCAGACATTAAAAAGAGGTTTTGACATATTCTATCACTGATTAAACACATAACATTTTAAAATAATGTTTATGTAGCATTTTTGAAGTTAAACTTCTTTACGTACGCTTAACTTACGGAGTTAGCCGCTGAATGGGTGACGAGAGCATCAACAAAAGTGTGATCAGGCGAGGTGAACGGAAGTTGAGCGGGACATATGAGTTAGTGAAGATAGAAAGAAAGAGAGTTACGTTTCGTAAGTTTTACTTCCGTCGTGTGGTCTAAAGCACGCCCGTTTTTTTTTTACAATATTAAGTTACCTTTATCTCAGGTCTTTATTGATTTCATAACTTCGTTTTATATTTCTTGTTTTGGATGGATTTTTTTTCGCTGTGTGGTTACGGCATCACAGAATATAGCCACCCTCTCTTCCCGTGGGTGTCGTAAGAGGTGACTAAGGGATAACACAGTTCCACTACCGCCTTGGAACTTAAGAAGTCAACCGATGGCGGGATTACCATCCAACGGCTTTGAAATACACAGGCCGAAGACGGGCAGCAGCGTCTTCGGCGCGACAAAGCCAGCCCTGCGGTAATCAACCCGCCTGCTCAGCGTGGTGACTATGGGCTAAACACATAAGTTCACTCCATTTTTGGCGCGAACTTGTGGAGGCCTATGTCCAGCAGTGGACTGTAATATGCTGAAATGATGATGATGATGGATTTTTTACAGTAAAATTAAAATACTAATGTTGTGTTATCGACTGGTTTTTACGTTGTACTTAAGACTCCTTAGGTAATGTTCTTGAAGCGGTTAAAATATTGTCATTCAAGTTAATTATCACCTCTGACTGGAGTCTCTATAACTCTCGGACAAGTGTCAGCGCGTCCTTCCCTCTTAACTTTTAAGTAAGTGTCAAGTGTTTCAGAGGAATTTGACTAGTTTTAATGATATTATTTGTAGTTATAATTTGGAAGTTTTAGTATTACGAAAGATTTTCCAACATTGTCAATGTGTAGGCAAAATAATGAATCAAAACGTAGACTCATTCAGTGACAATTTTGTATAATAACGTTGTAAATGGGACAATGATATGATAGTAATGGAATTACAAAATACTTATATTTTCTTTTTTATATTTACGTATTGTCTTTTTAATTTGAAGAATTCAATAAAATGTCTCGAGAAAAAAAATCGAGTTCGAAAAAAGAGGATCGACCAAAAAAAATTTTCTTTACAAAATTGAACAGGCTATATTTACAAGAGGTCGATGAGAAAATTCGTTATTACAAACATACGTACTCAGGTCCAAGACACATCACTTTCAGTCAGACGCTGAACGATAAAATTTCACACATATAGGACACGTATAATTTATATATTATATAAATGCAAATTGAACAATACGAAGCATGCTGGAAATATTTATGCGTGTTGCGTCTTCGTTTTTATTAAATTTTTATTATCTTTTTATTTATTATATTCGAATTTATTAACTAATAAGGTAGGTAGGTAAGGTAGGTACAGTGGCGTAGTGTAGGCAGGGGCTGCCCGCCCCGGGCGGCATTTTTTAGGGGGTGGCAAATTTAACAATACTTAAAAAATAAAAATATTTAGTAAATATTTGAACCATTCACAACTACAAATTCCGACCGATTGAAAGGAGCACGGAATTTTTCATTACTTATTTTGTGGCGAAGTCGGGAAAGCCCTTTTCTTTTAATGATATTTCGTAGCGACTGGCAACGTCTAGACTTATAGGAATTTGCTGTTTATAACTTGTGATCAGCGAGGATGACTTTTATTACATACAGAGTGTAAGGGACAGCTTTTATAAACTTTTTTATTTAAAATATAACCTGTAAAAAATACAATAATGATGACTGTACTTGCCGAACAGTTCTCTATAATAATGTATGTAATGTATAGTATACATTAAATTGAAATACCTAAATAAGAGGGCGGCAAAATTATTTTCGCCCCGGACAGCCGACAACCACGTTACGCCACTGGTTAGGTATTTATTCTATGGTGTGTATCAGTTTGGTTGTTACTAGAACTAATGTGTTTAGTAATACAAACCATTTTTTCCTTTTACTTAAACTAGCTATGTGCCTTGATTTACAGGTCTATCTTCCAACCCCGGAATTAAATCGAAATAAAGGCATAATTGTCCTAAATCGTCAGTGACCAACATCCGTCCGTACCGTATTTACTAAAGCAATAGAAGTGTTATAAATTTATTTTGATAGCAATGATTGCACGATTATTGCCAAAGGTAGATCATGGACAATTTACGATCAAATAAAATTGTCAGATGAACTCTAATTTTCGCTAAAGTTTTCGCCATTATTGCTCTGATAACACTCTCGCGAAGGTCGGTCGCAATCCATGTCATAGAGGTCCCCAATCATACAGAATAACGCATGGTATCAAAGGTTACTGATGGGAATTTTTAAAGACTTATAAATGAACTGAGGTAGGGCACACCAAAAATTTCCTGCTTAAATATGGAGCAGACCGACCTCGACCTTACAGAAGATCACAGCAAAATAATACTGTTTTCAAGCAGTATTGTGTTCCTGTTGGTGAGTAAGGTGACCAGAGCTCCTGGGGGGATTGGGGATTGGGTCGGTAACGCGCTTGCGATGCTTCTGGTGTTGCAGGCGTCTAAAAGCTACGGTAATCGCTTACCATCAGGTGAGCCGTACGCTTGTTTACCGACCTAGTGACATAAAAAAAAAAACTGTTTTCTGTAAGATCAATTCCGATTTTCTATGGTTTCATATTAGTGTATAAGAATTAAAAAATTTCTAATACAAATTTTCGATCTTGTAAGCGTGAACAAATTAAAGCCTGAGTGTTCGTTACAAAGAGTTAATACTAAGATATTGTATAGTACTCTCGCGCTGCTGTCTGTTCAATTTAGTTTCTCACCGAACAATACCGTTTTTATTTTATATTTGAATTGTTTTAAATTAGAATCGATATTGTTATTAGTTATTTCATTATTTTATTTATACTTTATAATTAAATAGTTTTTATGTGCATAATTAGTATTTATTGATTTTATATAACTTCGCTTCAGCCTGTAATATCCCACTACTTGGCATAGGCCTGTATGACCAATACAAATGTTTGTCATGTGCGCGGATCGAACCCGCAACCGCCAGCGCAACAGGTACAATCCATGGCTGTAACTGATGCGCCAACGCGGCGTCTTATATAACTTATCATCTTATGATTTCGGTTTTAATCTTCGATGAATTATAAACGTTAGTTTTAGAATCGATTGTTATTGGAAACTTTGTTGGCTTATGCGTGTTTTGTGCCAATTTTTTATTTATTGTATTACTAAACTAGCCCGTTGGCGCAGTTTGTAGTGAGCCTGCTTTCTGTTCCGCGGGTTGCGGGTTCGATTCCCGCCTGAGTCTGTGTAATATTTGTATTTGCATTTTTATATATGAATTGTTTCTATGTATATATAAAAAAATAAAGTTATAACAATCGGTTGTTACCTGTAATACAAGCATTAAGTCGTGCAAGGGAAAAGAGCGTAAGGAATACAAATATATAGTAAAAGTAATCTTAAATCAGGCCAGCAGTCCTCGAGATGACAGTACCCTAACCGCTTAATCTAAGCTAAGTAAGGATTGTTGAGCTGACAGCGAGCGCGAGACGACTCCTCGGGGGGTGAGTGTCGCGGCGCCGGACGTCTGGGCCGATGTACATTAGCGGTTCTCTTACAGTTTTCTATATTTAAAACTAATAATAAATAATAAACTCGACACTGTGATTATTCTTCTTAGTTTTCCATGGTGCCAGGAGGTCTGGTTCGTTGCTTTATCCAAAAAAGTAATTTTGATTCAAAGAGAATGGGTTGTCAACATTCTTGCTTATTCTTCTATGTTTATCTGTAATATTCTTAATGCGCATCTTTTTAATCAAAATCAAAAACATCTTTATTTTGGTGACCAGAGCTTCTGGGGGGATTGGGGATTGGGTCGGCAACGCGCTTGCGATGCTTCTGGTGTTGCAAGTGTCTATAAGCTACGGTAATCGCTTACCATCAGGTGAGCCGTACGCTTGTTTGCCGACCTAGTGACATAAAAAAATAGGCTCCAAGAGTACTTTCGAATCGTCATTTTACAAATTAAAACTTTAAAAATAAATTATTATTTTTGTAAAAGTGAAGCTACCACCGATTCGGAATGTAGATTCTGCAGAGAAGAATCGGCAAGAAACTCCGCAGTTACTCTTTTGAAAAATAATATATAAACTGTATTTTAGTACAAAATTAGTAATATGTTGCATAAAATACAGTATCACTAAGTCCATACATCTTAATCACCTATGTAATCCTGCACCGAATAATACGCTTTATCTATAATTTTTTTTTAATAAAAACTTTAACTTTATGTTGAGACAATTCCAAAATTATTTGTGGGATTTGATTATTATTATTATTTATAATAATTACAATACAATAAATTACTTCACATGCGTTAATTTGAGGAAAAAATAGCCTATAGCCTTCATCGGTAAAAGGGCTATCCAACACAAAAATAATTTTTCACTTCGAACTAATAGTTCCCGAAATTAGCGCGTTTAAACAAACAAACAAACTTTTAACCTTTATAACATAACTATAGATATGCTTTTATTATAAGCTGTAAATATTATATATGCAATCTTAGTTGCTTTTAATGTTAAGAAACAATCTCTGCAAGACGATCTAAGAATAAAAGGAACACAGTTCAGAAATAATTCACTAACTGTCACGCTTCACGCTTCAACCTATAATATCCCACTACTGGGCATAGACCTCTTTCCCCATGTAGGAGAAGGATCAGAGCTTAATCCACCACGCTGCTCCAATGCGGCTTGGCGGATATATTCCTTACTTTGAGTGACTAACTGTCAGTGAAACCCTAACTCAGTAACTTAAGGAAGGAAGATGTTGACATTGGCCGTTTCAGTATCGCTTTGTTTCTACCTCTTTCGGCAGTAATAAGATATATTCAAAAGCTTAAACTTGAAATGAAGTCACGAATGGCTATTAGCGAATTGTAAATTTTGGCTGCATCGGACAGGCTGCGTCCGGATAAATCTGGTTACGACCAGATTGGCGCTGTCTTCGGCTCGTTAACGATTAGCCGCGAGTTTTATGAGAGTTAATTGATGTTGATACTGCCGCTGGAGATATACGAGATAAAGTGGTTCGCAGACATTCCTGAGAGTGTTTGATCACTTGTTTGTTAACTATTAAAGTAGTTGTGATTGTTTCATTTTGTCGGTATATAGTTGGACTTTAACAGGACTAGAGGCCATTTATAATAATCTGTCTTAATCTCCGTCTTTTAAGCGTACCTTTGTTTAGTAATACTAGATTCAATTGATAGTTGGCCGTTCTTTAGTTTCATTAAATGCTAGCGTTTTTACTTGCTTTAATTTGAGGAAACAACTTACTAACATCCAATTCAAAAATAATTTTTCGTTTAGGATCAGCTGTTTCTGAGATTAGAACGTTTAAATAAACAAAGTTACGGTAGTCTCTTTCACGGATAAGTCACTTTATTAAAGAAACTCATCACTCATCACTACAGCCTATTGCAGTCCACTGCTGGACATAGGCATGCACAAGTTCGCGCCAAAAATGGCGTGAACATATCTGTGTTGCCCATAGTCACCACGCTGGGCCGGCGGGTTGGTGACCGCAGAGCTGGCTTTGTCGCACCGAAGACGCTGCTGCCCGTCTTCGGCCTGTGTATTTCAAAGCCGTTGGATGGTAATCCCGCCATCGATTGACTTCTTAAGTTCCAAGGCGGTAGTGGAACTGTATTATCCCTTAGTCGCCTCTTACGACACCCACGGGAAGAGAGGGTGGCTATATTTTGTAATGCCGTAACCTCACAGATTTATAGGAAACAACAGCTAATAAAGAAACATCCTCATTAAAAATGATCACTATTATTTACACGAACTCAGTAAGTCAGTAAAAGAAGATATAGTCGATGGTCGTTAAACACAAGGTACATCCGAGGTGTAAAAACTCAATCATAACAAAGCAACTGGCGGAGTAATGCCGTCAACAAGCGGCCCATTAGCTGCAGACATAACAATACGTATTGTGCGAATGTTTGTTTGTTTATGGACTTGTGAGGATATTGTCTGGAAGCGTTCGATGTGAAATTTTGTTGTGTATCGTTTGGTATCGAAAGGCAGAAACGTGACACACCCAGGGCTGGATTTAGTGATGGGAAACCGGGGCTACAGCCGCGGGGTCTCCACATAAGAGACTTCGGAAAAAAATTAAAATTCAGACTAGTAAATAACTTTTCTTATCATATTTTTTATCGCGTTTTATCTTTTAAAATGTTTTCATTTCATTTGGAAAATAATTCGGGGCCAAGGGGCCTCCACTCCTTTGTTGCCCCGAGGCCTCCAGACCTCTAAATCTATACATATAATTTTGTAAATTGTTTGTGTAACTCATACAAGTATAGCAAATGAAAAATACTAAACAAGATAATTCCGATCATTATTGGCATGAATAAGGAACTGTGGGCAAACAGTTCTTAAGATATGTACTTTGATCTATCGATTTATTTTGGTATCCTACTGTAACGTTTCATTCATATAATAAAGTTTCAGACACTATTTTACAATTGCCAATGCATAAGTTATGAGTCTTTGTTAAATATTGAAGCCAAATAATGTTATTTGATTCAAGATGATATAAATGACTCTGATGGTTCACTAGCGCTGACTTTCATGCAGTGCATATTTCTGAATTTACAATGTATGTATACATAGGCAATGAGTGAAAATATTTTAAACAGTAACTTTTGAGTTTAGATTTTTCTTCTCGGTAGAATCGTATGTAATCGGAATGTACCGAATTAGTTTTTGTTTCAAATTAACAACAATTAATTTATTTAAGGTTAATTTATTTTCTAATTTGAGTGATTAAAGAGTGCCTTTGATGCCTATTCCAATAATTGTGTTTGCCCGCAAACGAAAAAAAACCGACTTCAATTACATCGACAAGTAATACAATGTAAGTAGACGAAAAAATTTAAACAAACGCACTAGTCGTCACTACGATTTTCAAGGGTCATTTGCATCATCAGATCCTGGTTTCCTTATCATGGTACCACACTTGGATCTTCTCTCCAACAAAAAAAAAGAATGATCAAAATCGATTCATAAACAACGAAGTTATCTCCGAACATACATAAAAAAAAACGGTCGAAATGAGTAATCTCCTCCTTTTTGAAGTCGGTTAAGAACATTTTTTTATGAGAGCAGATTTACTTTAATAAAAGGTCAATTTAAAAGGTTTTTCATTGCCTGAAACACGTTCATGTGTAGTTCATATTTAGTCACTATTAATTTCATAACATGGGAGGATGTATGTATGTTCATATCCACGTTTGAAGTACCGTCTGCCTCTATGTTCTGATACCGATGTACAATCTCGATCTATATCATGATTGCTCATTATCATTATTTCGACAGACGCGCATCTGTTGCGGTCTCAGGCTCATTCGTGCCTGGGGATTTCGTTCACTGTGCCTATAATAACATCTTATATATTTTTGGCTTTGAATTACAAATTAAAAAAAATTGATAAATTTCTCAGCTACAAAAGTATTTCGATAAAATCGCGCGGTCATTACGCGATCGATTGCTCGTGTCATTTATAATAGCTCTAGCGGTTACCCGTGGCTTCGCTCGCATTGATTTTTTTTTAATAAAAAGTATCCTTTGTTACTTCGAATACCCCCAAGAATATGTGTACAAAGTTTGATGATAATCGGTTAAGTAGCTTTCGTGTGAAAGCGTAACAAACAAACTTACATTCACATTTATAATATTGATTAGGGATTACGTAACATATTATATGCTGATCGCTTGCTAATTGTAGGATACTTGTGATATTGATTCTATTACCAATAACAATTAAGTAGCCAGAACAGGATATTATGCCTGTTTAGATGCACACCATTCTCTCGGGTTTCGCTTTTAAATTAAGATTTAACGGATATAGTTTTTATTTTATTGTATTTATTTTTTGTCCGTATGGAATAAAAAAAATTTTGTTCAGTTCACAGAGTTAAAAATTAAATAAATAACCTAAGTTACCCCTTATTACATCAGATATCTGCTAGTGAAAGTCCTGTCAAAATCGGTCCAGCCGTTTCAGAGATTAGCCGTGATAAACAGACAGACTGACAAAAATTGTAAAAAATGTTATTTGGTATATGTACCATATATACATACATCCATATGCATTTAGTAAAAAGCGGTTATTTTAATGTTACAAACAGACACTCTAATTTTATTTATTTGTTTAGATTTTCACATGTTATAGAGACGAAAGCATATGGTTTTACTGTAGGAAAAAAAAAATTAAAGTTTATGACACAATAAAAATTGGCGTACGCGGTCTGTTGTTTGTGTCAGTCATTGTGCTATCAACATTTCTAAGCACATCAATAGATCTGGACGCCAGATGTCGCTAAACTGGATTTTTCCAGAATCCTAAGTCTAATTTTCGTCAACTGTAAATTAGTTTTTAACATTTTTTGTGTTTTCTAAGTTTTTGATTTAATAAGATATGAGCTTTTTGTTTCTTTGAAAGCATTAAGCCGATACTAATTATCCTACGAGCGGATTATTATACCAATGTGAGTATAAGCTTAAGCCACGTTCTGTAAATTAAAAAAAAAAATACAGGTAAAAAAAAAATACAAAAATACAGGAGGGAACATTACGACATTATAAAAATGTCAACACAGGACAACGTTTTTCGAGTTATGGTTATATAATATAGGCGCTAGTAAATTTAAATTAATTTTCAATTTTCACTAAACCTAAAATGTAAAAATATTAAAAAAAAATATAGGATTCTGGAGGAGGAAATTATGTTCGAAATAATTAAAGTAGCGAGTTGAACACACATGAGTTCACGCCATTTTTGACGTGAACTTGTGGAGGCCTATGTCCAGTAGTGGACTGCAATAGGCTGAAGTGATGATGATGAGCGAGTTTCAACTATATTTTACAAGTATAGCTAAAAGTTTCAATTTCTCTAACAAATTAGCTTGTTGATAGTAGCGTGCCGTAACTGCCAACTTACCTAAATTTTCCCAAGTTCATCTCATCGCCGTCGAGACAAATGATCAAATAATTGTCTTAAAATTTGTATTTAAATCTACATATAGTAAAAACAACAGATTGTTATCATTCTTCTCCATTTCTATTTATAGTTTCGTGTCTTTCTGGAACAAATCGATTCGATTCACGAAATATCTGGTTGTTGTCTGGTTTTGTTCGACTGAAAGCGTAAAACCAATCAGGTCAAGTAAATAATTGTTGCACGCATTGTTTGATTCGTCTCGACGAAACTAGTATAAGGGGAGGGTAATGAGATTCGTTACTCTCTTATTAGCAGTCTGTGTACAGAAGTGTAGGTGTACAGTTGTGAGCACGAATGGATTATGGCGTACTGTTACAAAGATAAATAATAAATAACATATCAAATACCCTTTCAATTATAAGCTCACTGGCAAGTATTGGGACTTCAAATTTACACAAAAAGAACTATAATTGTAGAGTGAGTTGTAGCATCATCACATCAGCCTTTCGCGGTCCACTGCTGGACATAGGCCTCCACAAGTTCACGCCAAAATTGACGTGAACTCATGTGTTTTGCCCATAGTCACCACGCTGGGCAGGCGGGTTGGTAACCGCAGTTGGATGATCCAACTGCTGGCTTTGAAATACACAGGCCGAAGACGGACAGCAGCGTCTTCGGTGTGACAAAGCCAGTACTGCGTACAGTACTTTCTTTAATGCCGTAACCACACAGCATATGAATTGTAGAAGTAATTATAATGCAAAAACACTAATATATATGTATAGTACAAGACAGGTGACTTAAACTTATTTATGTTTTGTGCGTTATCTACATACACATATGGAAATTAAACGCTTGATATATTCCTAATCGAAAAACTCAGAAACGACTCATCAAGCAATTTTTTTTTTAAATTTTCTACAACTTTGTAGATGGTTGTTAAGGAAAAAATTAAGAAAATAAAGATTATTTAAGCTTCGTTATACAGTTCGGAAGACTGTTACATATGTCATGTAAGCTCATACTAAATAATAACACCTCTATATAGATTCGATGTATGAAAAGTTCGTTATAGTATTTCTATCAACTAAGCTTTCAGACAAAACTTTACATAGGTCGTTTAATGTGTGGTTACGAAACAGCTGACCGGAGCGTCGGCACGTTGGGACGTCACTCGAAATGAAGCTCGCGGTCCGGTTCTAGGGCGGCTATTTCAGATCTCTGTCAATGGCGGCGAGGCCGAATAACACCTGACGCGGAGTTCAACGCACCTTCAATATTACTATCACGATAATATTGTAAAATTTTTGTATTTCATATTTTTTTCATTTATTCTTAAAGCTTGTGTTCTTAATAAACGAATCACTTCACTATAGAATTAATATGTATAAGTACACATAGACAATGTTATACTCTTGTTGTTGATATTGAACGATAATGATAGTGGTCGGAACTCTGTCACTTACTAAGCAGCAAAGTTGCTGTTGAAAGTTGACATTATTAAACTTTGTTGACAGTTTTTTTACAACAACTAAATATTTTTTTACCGTAGTAGTATTATTAAAAAGCTATCGTATTTAACCGACTTCAAAAAGGAGGAGGTTACTCAATTCGAGTGTATATATTTTTTATGTATGTTCGCGGATAGCTTCGTCGTTTATGACCCGATTTTGATGATTCTTTTTTTGTTGGAAAGAAGGTATCCCAAGAGTACCATGATAAGGAAACCAGGATCTGATGATGGAATCCCAAAGGAATCCAGGGAAACCTTCGAAAATCGTAGTGGCGATTAGTGCGTTTGTTAATTTTTTTTATCTACTTACGTTGTATTACTTGTCGATGTAATTGAATCGGATTTTTTCGTTTGCCAGCAAATACAATTATTTTATTTATTAAATTAATATATATTTAAATTATTAATTAAATAATTTTCAATATTAAGTACATATGAAATGCAAGTTCTGATTTTTTCAAAGTTGTTGTGACTTGTGATACTTTACTTTAGTACTTACAGTAACTACAAAACTTTTTTATTAATGATAACTTCAACAGTACGTGTGTATTTGTACCTATTATGTTCCTGTACACGAGCAAACCCCCACGGGCGACGATTATGTGTATAAATTATAAGTAAAACATTTCAACCTATTTATAAACTCATACACCTACAGACCTTGAAAAAAAGGTCACTAAATGTTTGCAAACGTAAATAAGCGATATTAAGTGTAATTCAATTTAATTTGAAATTTCTTAGAAGTAAATATCCTGCTCAAAATTAAAAGTATCCTGCCAGGAAAAGTGCCTCAACCTTACAGAAGATCACAGCTAAATACCACTGCTCCCAAGGAGTGGTAAGTTCCTGTGGTGGGGTAGCTAGAGTTCTTTGTGGGGATTGGATGTAGGGTCGCCAACGCACTTGCGATGCTTCTGGTATTGCAGGTGTCTATAAGCTACGGTAATCGCTTACCATCAGGTGAGCCGTACGCTTGTTTGCCGACCTAGTTGTATATTGTATTCATTGTTTCATCGTGTGACTCCTTTTAGTTTTAGACAGGTTGTTGAATATATTAGGACGGTAAAATTAATAACAAAATTCAATTGGTGTACCTTAAATCTTATATATAAAATTCTCGTGTCACAATGTTAGTTACAATACTCCTCAGAAACGGATGGACCGATTTTTATGAATTGGCCATCTAAATATTTTTAATACCCCAAAGTTATATATATAGCGGATCCAGCCTTGGCGCCAGGGGTGGGGGGAGGGGGGCACCTAGTCGTGGTCAAATCACAAGAAGTAATCATTTAATTTTGATAATAATAGATACAAGTAGAGACTAGGTATTTTATTTATGTATGTAAGTACTGCCCTTAAAAATATCTATATTGTGACAAAAAATATATAAAAATATTGTTTAACAATTTTAAATAGTGATCCATCTAGGTCCTGGACCCAGCCCAGGGGGAGGTCATGACCCCCATGACCCCCCTGTATCTGCCCTTGTTTAAGGGGGTTAATAACATATATGGCAAAACAACGTTTGCTGGGTCAGTCAGTAGTCTTATAAAGTTCGATTAATGATACGTAAACAAGATTCCGAAAGTAATCTCCACGTGTGTTGGAACGATGCTAATCTATTTGCGCCTTGTTGGCAGAGAGGAAGGAGCGACTGCAGCGGGCACCCTTCGAGACTGCTCTCCACCACGCCGGTGAGTACGACCTCTGTACCTTCGTTTTACTCTAAGGGCCGGTTTCACCAGTTGTCGATAATTTCGGCGTTTATCCTGCACATAAGTTATGAATAGACATAGACAATAGAATGTTAAAGAAGAATTTCTACTATTGATTCACATTTGCGAATAAAAATCTTAATATATATTTCTTCAGTGCGCGTGTTCGTCACTGAACTCCTCCTAAATTGCTGATCCGATGTGGTTAAAATTTAACGGATGGTTTTAAAAATGGCACTGCTATCAGTATGTCAGCAATCAAATAATATAATATAATCTTTATTGTACACCAAAATATGAACAAACAGTAATTAGAAAAAAACTTATACAAAGGCGATCTTATCGCTGAAGAGCGATTTATAACCTTTGGGCACAGCCCGCCTGCCCAGCGTGGTGACTATGGGCAATACACATGAGTTCACGCCATTTTTGGCGCGAGCTTGTAGACCTATGTCCAGCAGTGGACTGCGATAGGCTGAAATGAGTAAGTGAACCTTTGGACACAGTACACGATATAATAGTGATGGATATATAGAATATAGAGATTACAATATTCTTAAGGCTGAATAAAAATAATATATGATAGATTTTTTTTATACAATGATATGCTTGAGTTTGACCACTATTTTAACTGATGATAAGTGAAAATGCGGTCTAAGATGGAGCATGCTTACCTAGACCAAACCTACTCGTTCGCGACTTAAAGATCCCCAGGTTATGGTTTTCCGGAAACACAATTCAATACATTTTTTCCGACACGGTCAGTCGGCGATGCAGGTCGATCCCTGCTGGAGCGGTCAATTTTTGATATGATATTCAAAAAATGTTTAGAATTCCTAATGTGTGGGTAACAAAAATAAAATCGTACACAATTCAATAAATAAATACAAAAATACATACAAATATCCATAAATACATAATCAAGATAGTGTAATATACGCGTATAAATGTAAAATATGTATTGATATAAAATATGTATGTTTAAATTCCGAAAATTCTTATATTAAGTGACATATAATACTTTTTTTGAAATCAAATTTGGTAGCTGTTTTCCGAGCAGGACAGCGTCTGTCGGGTAAGACGAATGACGAATATGTAGTGAAAGATTATTCCCGTTAAGAGAAAGATATTGTTTTGAGTTTAATCATAATTATGTATAGACTAGATGTGCCCGCGACTTCGTCCGCGTGGAATTTAACGAAATAATTATTGTTCAGTTCGCAGAGCTATAAAAAAAAAAACTAAAATAAAACTAGCCTAAGCTACTCCTTATTACTTTAGCTATCTGCCAGTTAATGTCCCGTCAAAATTGTGCCAGCCGTTTCAGAGATTAGCCGGAACAAATAGACAGAAAGATAAAAATTATAAAAAATGTTATTTTGGTGTATGTTCCGAGTATACATACATTAGAATTTAGTAAAAAGCGCGATTTAATATTACAAACAGACACTCCACACACAGTTATGAAAAAAAAAAATTATTTGTTTAGATTCAATGATGAAAGAATGACATGTCATAAACTTTTATGTTGTACACCGTCATCCGTCGAATAGCGTTATCCACAAGTGGTGGAACAGGCCTTAATTAGAAACGAAGTAAGTTTGTCAGCTCTGACACGCGACAGCAGTTCACTTCTTAACAACGATTATGTACCGTGATATTTAGAAATTAAAAGATTTCCGCCTAAGTCTGTGTGTAATATTCGTATTTTACATATGTATTATTACCATATATATTTATAAAAAAAACGCTGTGACCTTGAACAAAAGCATTAAGCGACCGGAGGAACAGGCGACCGTGTGTATAAAAAACAAATAGTATTTTACAGTATCAAAAGATTTACAAAGCTTAGCCTCAGCGCTACAAAGGTAATGCTACAATAGCAATTGTTTTCGTAGATGTTGTTGTTTCGTAGACGTTTGTTACGTTGCAATCCAAAAGCTCTTTGAAGCAAAAGACTATTTCAATTCCGAGCAGGTGTCGCGGAATTTTAAGTTCTATATTTATGGACAGTCAGAAAAAATTAAAAAAAAAAATAAACGACGCAAGGAAACCTGCAGCGGAATTTAATCTATTCGAAATTAAAATGTAATCTGTTACATTAGAGCAGTGAAGTTGCGGATTTGATTTTTTGCCATATTTTTTTTCAGTACACTTTTTTTAGAATTTCATGAAATACTTTTATAGCAGATGTTTACTTTTGATTACTCTTTGGGATAGAAATTTGACACGATAAGCCCATTGTGTTCGAAGTTTCGTACTAATTTAGTGAATGAGTGAGTGACTTCATTACATAAAGACTAAAAGGGTATACTTTATTGATATTCCTCTAAAGTCTACTCCAGCTCATCTATAACAAAACAGTAAAAAATGATTTTCTCATTCACTTCGCAATCACAATTAAACAATATTACGGCTAATGGAAACACTCGTCCCTATTTATAGTAATTTGTTAAAGCCCGGCGAAGGGCGGGGCCGACCTTGTAGCGTCGACCACAAATTAACCTCTGATGGGCGTACAGATACCGTCGATAATAGCTATAGGAGACATTGCGCGTTAAAATGTAGCAGAAGACATCCTGAAGTGATAGTTCATAAGATCGATCGAAGATTACTAATTAAACTTAAATAATTTAATAAATAATAATAATAGGCCTTTATTTACTGAAGGATATAAGCACCCGTTTTTGGTAGCCGTTCTCAATCCCCAGTGTGTCTCCTGACATAGGTCTCCTCCATTCCCTTCCATATTTTCTTATCTATGGCCTTTCTCTGCCATGTAGTCCCTGCCAAAGTTTCGATGTCATCTACCTATCCGAGATGTTCCCGTACTTTTTTTCCGTTTTCCATCCCTTGGGTACCAATCCGTGATAATATCGGTCCATTTCCGAAACTTGTTTCTTATTTAAATTTAATAAATAATTGTATACTTTTATAATTATAATTCTAAATTCATGCCTACTTGAATAAAAAGAAAATTTGATTTACTTTGACACATAGCCCTTGGTAAAAGATGCAAATAACATGAAAGCTGGAATATGCAGAAGCGCATGAGCGTACTGTAATGCCCATCAAGACAAACGTACGTATGTCCTATCGGCTAATGAAAAAATAATGTTAACTCATAACAGAACTTTGCAAAATACTTTATTATTACTATGCTAAAGGTTTGTCACACATGTTGTCACTTTAAGCCTTCTATTGAACTAATATTATTTGAGTGTGTGTCTGTTATAATGGATATCTCAAAGTGTGTACTAAATTAAATCTTACAGCCCACTTATCGCCCGGGTTACGTCATGTTACGTCATGTCGTTTTGTCCCACTGTCGGCTAAAGTCCTCTTGTCCTGTAAAGAGGCGGAGCTCAATCCACCACGCTTTGACACTGCAGCTTGGAGGATAATCTTCCTACCATTGTTTCGGGTTTACTTTACGTGCTCCACCAAGAATAGATTAGTACGAGTATAGATGCATACATTATCAAATTGTTATACGAGTCTTACATTATGTATGTTTTAGTATGTATTGTATAATTGTCCTTAAAATTTTGGACTTTGCGAAACTATCTGCACATGTGTTAGTCTGTCTGTCAGCTCTACCAATAGGTAGTGTCGGAAGATAAAGTTCAGTAAAACAAATATTTTTTTTTTCTGGTCGGGATGCCTATCTTTGTGAAACTCCTCACCGTGCCTCGAAAATAACGTAAAGCTGTCGGTTCCTGTTGTAATTATAAGGCAATATATCCGCCGATCCGCAATGGAGCAGTGTGGTGGATTTAGTTCCGACTTTTCTTCTACATGGAAAAAGAGGCCTCCTATGTGATGTACAGCGAGACGAGGTTGAATCAATAATTCAATCAAATTTCACTTATTACTCTTTAGCACTCATTGAATCTTGAATTGTAAAAATTAGTTTGCATATAACACGAGACCAAACAGCAGAATGCTTTTTTGTACTTCTCCATAAATTGGTCACGTATTAAAGGATTAGAAATAATCGAACAGATCAACTTTCTTCATAATAATCGTAAAAGCTAGTATCAGAGGTATAGTTGCTGTGACCCCGCAGCTGACTGCGTGCTCGTAAAACAACGAAATACGTTAACATTGACACTGAATATAATTTCCTACGTCGCTTTATTGACTTATCATTGTAATTATATTTCACAAGTGCTTATCAATTTTTTCTAAGTTTTTGTTAGATTTTTTTAACCGACTTCAAAAAAGGAGGAGGTTACTCTATTCGACCGAATTTTTTTAAATGTATGCTCGGGGATAACTTCCTCGTTTATGAAACGATTTTGATAATTCTTTTTTTGTTGGAAAGGAGATATCCCAGGTATAGTACCAGATGGGATCCCAGAGAAATCGAGCGAAAACATTGAAAATCCGCTTAAATTTTTACTGGGTCTACCGATTTTTATGATTTTTGATTTAATCGAAAGCCGATGCTTATCATGTGATCACATTTAAATTTTATCGCGATCTGATCACAACTTTTGGAGTAATCTTTGATAATGTGTATTTACTTGACTATTTTTTCGTCTACCTACGTTGTATTACTTGTCGATATAATTGAAGTCGGTTTTTTTCGTTTGCCGGCAGACACAATTATTCTTTTAAATTATGTTAGTAAAAATGAAATTCAAAATAACCGTTTCTTTAATTCCTTAGAGCGCAATTATAATCTGTAAACGTTTAAAAAAAATTACAGTACAAAGCTTTTCATTGTAGACTTATAAGTTTTTATGCATTTTTTTATTATTTTTAATTATATCTTTTCTCTTTCTGATTCTTTGCAATAATAGTTGTTTATATACCTACATTATATTTTCATATATTACGCATATGACACTCACACATATCACATATATTATCTATTAGTATTCAATTTATAAAATATTATAATATGTATTAAACAAGCATATCCGTACGATACTCGTAGTATAAATCCGCTGTGGATTTGACATTAGCTCTTTTTCTCGCGATTTTGATACTGACATTTATTTTGTCATTATACTGGAACAATCGAAAAGGGTCTTTACCGCGCATGATCGACGATTATACTATTTGCGCTGTAGCATGGTGCGGGTGACTGTTTTAGTAACGTTTCGTTTCACTCTTAAAAGTTGCCGCGATTTGCAAATTATGACTTAGTATTTCAGCTGTACCACATTCGTATTAAATCATTAATTACTGTAGTAAATTAAATTAAACTCAACCGGAATGTTCTAGTCTACAAATGAAATGTAATGGAAATAAAAATTAAGCAAAGTGTTATGCGTATAACGTAACGCCATAGACGTATTTAGTGATGAGATGTACTGCTACGATGGATAGTCGATGTTTTTTTTATAGCAAAGAAATTATAAATGCGATTTTTATTATTTTATATAAGCACAAAGATATTACTATGTAGCCATAAATTATATATATTGACAAGTTTATACCAGTAGTTACACAACTGAATAACATACTAATTTTTATAACACTATTAATAAGAATTAGATTTATGCTGCGAGTATCGTTAGTGATAAAAATGAATTCTGACAGATGTCAACGTCATATAGGCAACTGTCACCCGCACCATGCCCGCACCATGCTACAGCGCAAACAGTATAGACAGCTATTATTGCATAGGCATCTCCTAGTCTATCATTTAATTTTAGATACCGATACTAAATATCTCAAACAGCATATAGTTAAAGATCTGCCAAAGATATAAAGATTTTTCTCATTTTGTATCATTTACAAATATTGTTAGATTTTACTCCAAAGTACAATTATTAATGAAACGAGAATAAGCTTAAATATAAATATGTCGATAATTTATTGTTTCAAAATGAATATAACAAAGTTTTATTCTTGAGAAATATATTTCAAATCTAATTAATTTCGAAATAATTTAGTCCGTAAAGCTTCATTGTTGCAATCAAATCATTGCAACAGACGCGCGTTTTGACGTCAACACAAGATGGCCGCCGAGTCAACTAAAAATAATTTTCCCGCCAAAACAACGTGTCACAGCGATCAAAGAGATATTGCTGAGGATTTAATTGTTTCTTTTCATAACTTTGTAGAAATAATTTGTTGTCTTTGGCCGGTTCTCGATGAAGTCCTCGAGAAATGATAATCTACGCGAAGTATGTACACAAACCCACTTTGAACAGTTTGACGGTGTATGTTAGTTGTAAAAAGAAAAATTAAAAGTTATGTTTTACTGTTTCTTTCATTCATTTATCAAATGTTGTCTTGTGACCTGTTTTTAGAACGAGAGAAACGTTAGGTGTAATTTTTGTTTCAAAAACTAAACGACTTCAAATGAATGCTATTTATGTGTGTTATTAGTGTATGTTACTCAAATTTAATGTAGTTATCACCTATAATTAAAGTTACACTCAGACTCTACTGTTATTGTATATGTACTTGAAATTTGGTGTATACTTTGTTGGTGTTCTATAAATAAATAAATAAATAAATAAATAAATAAATGCTTCGGGTTCTTACATAGATATTCATCATTTCAGCCTATTGCAGTCCACTGCTGGACATAGGCCTTCACAAGTTCGCGCCAAAATGGCGTGAACTCACGTGTTTTGCATATAGTCACCACGCTGGGCACTGGATTAGTGAGCGCAGGGCTGGCTTTGTCGCACCGAAGACGCTGCTGCCCGTCTTCGGTCTGTGTATTTCAAAGCCAGCAGTAGATATTGGTTGGGTGGAACATAGATATTGGTTAGTATTTAAATGTGAAACTTACCTTTGTATCCTCTCTTGAGATATGCTCATTAAAAACTGTTACTGTAAAAAAGGATACCGAGAAACAAAGAAATTATAGTTTAGTGAAAGCTTTTAAGCTGCTTTCCTATTACCAAAATGATAGGAAAATTACATATTAAAAATATAAAGGAATCAGATTATATATTATTAACAACGCGAAAGTTTGTATGTATAGATGTATGGATGTATGAATGTTTGTTCCTTTTTCACGCAAAAACTAACAAATGGATTTTAATGAAAGTTTACAATAATATAGCTCATACATTAGAATAACACATAGGCTATAATTTTTAAATATAGTGTATGAGTTGTCCAAAATATAACGATAATTGTCAAGTGAGTCGGAAAAATCTGCCATCTGCGAGGTATTTCGGCGTACGCTGAAAAAATTCT
Organism: Melitaea cinxia; assembly: GCF_905220565.1. Classification (NCBI taxonomy): domain Eukaryota; kingdom Metazoa; phylum Arthropoda; class Insecta; order Lepidoptera; family Nymphalidae; genus Melitaea; species Melitaea cinxia. Next base: position 240,167 of record NC_059404.1, on the reverse strand, counting down.
AGAGTTTATATGTGTAGAATGTATGAGAAAAATGTTTATTTTAATTGGTCCTACAAAAAAGTCTGCGACAGCATATATGCTCTATCTTTTATGAGTAAGCCATTATCGCCAAAACAGTGAACCCTAAATACAATAAAAATTGATAATATACATACTTATTTCTAATGTAGTAACAAATTGATTTTTATATCGTAGAATCAATTTTGATGGATTTTGGTATAAAGATAGATATTAAGAAGATAATAAGTTACTCGAAGTATTTACTAATCCTGCGCAATCGAAGTCGCGGGTACTAGCTAGTAATACTGTATGTAGTAACAAAAACTTACATTACAATTTTACAAACAGACTTAGTAAAATTAGTGGAAAGGGCTTTTTTTAAGGGATTTGTTCGTTTATACTAATATTATAAAGCTGAAGAGTTTGTATGTTTGCTTGAACGCGCTAATCTCAAGAACTTCTGGTCCGATTTGAAAATTCTATCAGTGTTAGATAGCCAATTCATCGAGGAAGACTATAGGCTATATATCATCACACTAAGATCAATAGAGGCGGAGGAATAATGAAGAATATTTCAAAATTGCTTTTTTTCTTTTCTTTTGAGAGCTTTCGCTGCGTGAGCTGCAGTTTCGGAAAAATCATGTATGACAGAATTGTTCCTATTCCACGCGGACGGAGTCGCGGGCATAAGCTAGTATTTAATAAAACTGTCATTGAATGTAATCGTTACATTATTATGTAGAACAATATTCAGAAGTCCATAGTCCATAGTCTCATAATTTCACATAATGATGGGTTTTATTATCTATACATGAAAACGATGGTAAATTAGATGAAATTGTGGATAGTCACGGGGGACCTATAAATGTAAAATATATCAATAGCTTAAACGCCTGTACAGCTCCCAGTTGGATGGAATCCTGTGCCGGGAGTCGCCGAACACGCACAACGTACACGAACGTCATGTAGTGTCAGCAGTTTTTGTGCAAGAGTTCAATTTACAAGAATAAAATGATATTTTAATAGTTTTTGAAAGGACAACAGTTAAGTTACTTTACTTGTTCTTAAGAATCAAGTGGCAGCCGTGGGTGTACCCAGAATCGTTAAAGATCAGTACAGCCTATACAGTCCACTGCTGGACATAGGTCTCCACAAGTTTACGCCAAAAATAACGTGAACTCACGTGTTTTGCCCAAAGTCACCATGCTGGGCAGGCGGGTTGGTGACCGCAGGGCTGGCTTTGTCGCACCGAAGACGCTGCTGTCCGTCTTCGGCCTGTGTATTTCAAAGCCAGCAGTCGTTGACTGACTGCGTTAAAGATAGTTCAATAAAAATATGTATTTTTTTTATTTACCGCAAGTTTTCATTTACTTTCACAATCTACACTACTTCAGTAATGACTCGCGGAGGTGTTTGCTAAATATACCTAAAATTTCTTTATTAAATGAAATAAAAGTTATTAGCTTCGAGCCAGGGTGGTGCAAATGCCCCACCTTGCCCCACCGTGGGTACGTCCATGTTGGCATTTACATTAACGATAGTATATCGTTGTAAAACATGATTCAAAATTGATTTTAAAAGCTGATTAAATAAAATAAACATTAGTTTTGATTTGATTTTTTAACCGATTTCAAAAAAGGAGGAGGTTACTCAATTAGAATGTATATATATATGTAGGTTCTGGGATAACTTCGTCGTTTATGAACCGATTTTGATTAAAAAAAATTGTTGGAAAGGAGATATCCTAAGGATAGTACCATGATAAAGAAACGAGGATCTGATGATGGAATCCTAGAGAAATCGAGAGGAAAACTCGAAAATCGTAGTGACGACAATTATATTATGACTATACATCATCACCACTTCAGCCTATCGCAGTCTACTGCTGAACATAGACCTCCCCGAGTTCGCGACAAAAATGGCGTGAACTCATTTGTTATTTATGTTTGTCATGCAAGACTACCCAACACGAAACCGACAACACACAAAGTATTCCGTGATCTAAAAATCAGTTAATTTTTAAATAAAATTAATAATTAATTTTTAGTATAAAAATTGATAAGTTAGATTAATCAAGCTAGTAGTGTAAAGTTTATTTAAAGTAGTCCGCGAGTGCAGTCGGTGCCCTTGGCTCCAACCTTGTGACGTCACTGCCTCACCCTTCGTTAGCTAAAAGCCGTTGAATGGCATTGACTCACCGTGCCCTAAACTAGGAAGAGGCGAGATTACCACAAGGCTAATCGTTATCGCTTGAACGTCGATGGAGAAAGCAATAACACAGATATTTCACCGACTGCGTCCAACTGATATGACAGATGAGTTACAGCACACACTTTTTGTGTTGGTTTGAGTAAAATAAAATTTAAAACAGTCTGCTTTAGAACACACTTCCGTTCGCCTCGCCCGATCACACCGTTCGTAACGCTATCGTCACACATTCACCAGCTTACATCCCAAGTCCCAAGCGTGCGTAAAGAACAAAAATAGATATCTGCACGAAAACAAAATTTGATAGTACGAAGTTCGCCGTGTCAGCTTATATTTCATAAACATTGGAAATGTGAAAGATTGTGAAGTGGACGGATGATTGTTACTCTTTTACGCAAAACTATTGAACTGATTGTTAAGTAACCAAGTACGTAGATAGCTGAGGATCCAGAACAATACTTAGGCTACTTTTTATACCGACATTAGAATTATCATATGATAGCAATGTAAGCTTTTTTTTATACGGTCCACATGATGGTAAGTAAGCAGTTACCGTATCCTATTGACGCCTGCAATACCACAAGTATTGCGAGCACGTGCTGACCCTGCCTTCAATTGTAAACACTGTGATTTTGGTGACCACCTGTAGTATTAGCTAAGACCCCCAAAAGTATGGTTCAAAATATTTTTTGTAAACAAACTTAAAAATATATATATGGCTCACGTTTGTCTAGAGATGATTGGTAGTTGATTTTTCTAGAGATTATTAACTACGTGACAAAAACCGAAGACCACCCCCGCCCTGTGACTAAGCGTGGTATTATTAAAGACCCCCTCCTGAAGGGTCACGTACTATGGGTACGTTCCTAACTTAGATTACTTCAGCTTACAACAAAATTAAAACAGTTATTTTATAACAACAAGTTGTCTTAACAAAATAAATCTAAGGTAAGTCAAATTATATTCTTAATAATTGCTTTCATATTTTATTGGCACTAACTTTGTCTACGACACTAGGATGTTTTTTATCAGCTGTTACATTTATAGAATTATCTTCAATATCGTCAACAGGTATTCAAAATGGTGGCGGTCACCGCATTGGAATTCCAGTCGATTTAGATTGTAAAGATTACTTGTTTGGAATTCCTCCGTGTTCTTGCATTTTATGACGTAGTTACAATTACCAGACTGTACTCGTCACCGACGCCAGGCTTATGTGGTTTTGTGCCATGCGATGGGAAAACCAGACCGTTCGATATCCCTTGCATTACACCCCGTTGCAACTCCTAAAGTTATGGTAATATTTGTTGTGACGTTGGGGTGATCATTAAACAGACGACAATTTTGCAAGTAATATCTCGTGATATAAAAAATTATTGCAACATTTTAGTTGCTTTTTCAGGATTTTGCAATTGATTGCAGAGTCATTTAAAACTTAAGTTCTTACTAATAAGTCTTTTTTGTTACTAATATGATAAACGGACTTGCTGATTGTTTCACTGGGGTAAGGTAATGCAGGTTAAACTCTGTTTAAAATCTGGAGCAACCACACTGGGGAAGTGCCTCGATCTTAAAGAAGATCACAGCTAAATAATACTGCTTTAATCAGTGTTGTGTTCCTGTGGTGCGTAAGGTGAACAGAGCTTCTTGAGGGGATTGGGGGCACATTTGGCAATGCGTTTGCGAAGATTCTGGTGTTGCAGGCGTCTAAAAGCTACGGTAATCGTTTATCACCAGATGAGCCGAACGCTTGTTTGCGAGCCTAGTCGTACAAAATAAATAAATAAATAAGCTAATAAAATATTTCAAATTAAGGAAATATGCGCGACTACAACAGAACGATCGTATAATGTTTTGAAAAATTTTCTTAGTTTTCGTTCGTCTCTGTAGCACACACGCTTTATGCTAGAAACATTAAAACACACGAACAGTCATTACATTTAGTTGCGCGCTCAGTTTTATTGCGAACACAATGGCGGGTAATAAAACTTTGAGACGATGTCCAGCGACGGCGACTTGGAAACGAAAATAGATGTTATGCACAAAATAAATAGTTTTCTTCGTGCGACGTCTGAATATTTCAAAGTGAAATTGTTTTCCCGACCTTATTTCAATCAATTGATGTGACGGCTGACGCGGAATGAAAAAATGTTGTTTAGAAGCTAAGATTGTTATAAGACTGTTATAATATATATAAGGTAATCGACGCAGTTTAGTGAAAGGGGAAAATTTATGTAGGCAAAGCTACTATCAAATGTTTATTGGAACGAAATTCCTTTTATCGCGCGATACACGCACTGAACGGGATGGGAGCGAGATCGCAAAAAGCGTAACAAGTCTTTTTCTCGAAACTTCTTGCTGTAGTATGTTTTTTTTTTAAATAAATAAACGTTTCACACTCAACGGCCCCCAGTAGGATTGTTTCCTGTGTCGGGGGTCCGGAAACACACAATACACAAGCACTAACGCCCAGACCACGACAAACATCGATATGGCCAATACAAATATCTGTGGTGAGTGGGGATTGAAACCGCGACCGCCAGCGCAACAGTCTCAGTACTGTGACCGCTGCTTTGTGTTCGTTACATATACCATTTATTTTTTACATTAAATCATTATATAGATATAAAGATACTTAATTAGAAAATATTAAACTTAACTCTGTTAAAATAAAACCCTCACGTCATTTTTATCTAATATATAAAATTCTCGTGTCGCAGTGTTTGTAGTTAAACTCGTTCGAAACGGCTTGACCGATTCTCATGAAATGTTGTGTGAATATTGGGTAGGTCTGAAAATCGAACAACATCTATTTTTCATGCCCCTAAATGTTAAGGGGTAGTTCACCCCAATTTTTTTTATTATTTAAAAAAATTATTTATTCTTTATTTTATTATGATTTGGCGTTGAAAAATACATACAACTCTAAATTTTCACCCTTCAACCACCAACCCCTATTTTTCAATAGCGTTTAGCGGCAAGACAACGTTTGCCGAATCAGCTAGTTATTTCCTGAAATTACAAAAAAAAGATGAGTAAACCCAACGAAACCTAAGAAATTGATTTGTAATAAGCTTCAAGGAATATCATTACGATTGTTTTATGATAATTAAATAAATAAAAAAATGATCATGGCACTATACTATACGCTACACTATACTATACGCAACAAATTGTCCAAAAAATCAAAAGTATTATTTATCAAAACTTTATTACTAATTCCAGCAAAACCACACGATTAGAATCCACTTACAGACCAAACATGAAGCTCTCGCACATCTGGAAGTTGTGAAACCGAGTTTTGCTGCACCGGCTCATCATTACCGCACGAGAAATGTGTATAGGTTTCGTAGTGACAACTTAACAGCACCAGATTGTGAGAGGGATCTTTCTGGCTAATGAAACTCAATGCGTAACCGGCCCTAACTGCATGAGCTTGCTCTTAAGAAATTTACGCTTTTATATTTTATTGTCTATGCCTATAGATAGTAAGGCATTGATTTTCAATGATGGACATTGTCATTGAAAGAAGACGTTTTAAAGATTTTCCAGTAAATATGTTAAGACACTCAATTGACACTCAATTAACTTGAAACCCAGAACGAAGGGTTATACTGTACTGGCTCTCATAGTTTATCTTATAGTCGTAATGATGAGGACGGCAATCGTCGAAGAAGTCGCGGGTATAGACAGTGTGAGTGTAGACAATGTAAATTCTTACTCTCGAATTCTACTAGTATTTTCGTGGTATATATTTGTTATCACCGATCGTCTAAGTAGGCGTCGGTCACTGCCCTTCAGTTATTTTTAATAAAATTGCTTGACTTACATTGTGATACGATAATTTTATATATAAGAAATGTTAACTATCGTATTTTAAGCCTTACGACATCACAAAATGTTTTTGTTACTCCGATTTTGTTAAAGTTCTGTCAAAATTTGTAAATTTTATTTCACCGGTATACAATTGGAAACTCAATACACAAACTGTCGACATTATAAACACCACAGAAGAGTCTTGAGCTTGTCAGGAACAACCGCTATGAAGATATTCTCTATCATTGTATCATAATTGCATTGGTGTGTTGCTGCGGGACATTTCAACACCCCAAAAATGTTTAAATATTTGATAGGTATGCAGAAACTGCACACTTTTAACTGAGGTAGGGCACAGCAGGAATTTCCTGCTCAAAATATGGACAAGCCCGACTGGGCTAGTACGTCGACCTTACAGAAGATCACAGCAAAATAATACTGTTTTCAAGCAGTATTGTGTTCCTGTTGGTGAGTAAGGCGACCAGAGCTCTCGGGGGGATTGGAGATTGGGTCGGCAACGCGCTTGCGATGCTTCTGGTGTTGCAGGCGTCTATAAGCTACGGTAATCGCTTACCATCAGGTGAGCCGTACGCTTGTTTGCCGACCTAGTGACTTAAAAAAAAACCGGCGAAAATGTGGGGTGTTGGCTATTATACGTATCATACTTCCATTACTGATGTGACAGTTTAGATTGATGGATCACTCATCATTTCAGCCTATCGCAGTTCCACTGCTGCACATAGGCCTCCACAAGTTAGTTTTGTGTTGTGCGTGACCGCGGGGCTGGCTTTGTTGTACCGATGACGCTTCGGCCTGTATATTTCAGAGCCAGCCGTTATATGGTTATCCCGCCATCGGTCGACTTTTTAAGTTCCAAGGTGTAGTGGAACTGTGTGTGATTGATGGATGCTTTTAGTTAAAATAATGGCACAACAAGTGAACGAATTTGGATTAAGTTTGGCAGAGTCAAGTCTGTAATAGAATAATCCCATCAGTCTTTGAATGTATTTCTCTCATAGTAGGTATAGCTTTCTATACAAAGTTTTTCACATTTCTACGTTAAGGAACGTAAGAGATGCAATCAAGCTATCAAGCCAAGTTTGAGTAAGTGTCGAGGTATTTTCCTACACCGTCACAGACTACATCAGTCGTAAAATGAGATCGTAAACTACGTTAATGTTTCCTATGATATAAACAAGATGATCTCAATAGTTTTAAACACTTATGTTTTATGAGATCTGTATTAAAATTGTCAATAAACATGCGTAATAAACTGAGTCGATCAGCTTGAGTGTAATGTATATTCCACTGCTGGCCAAAGACATCCTCACGTATACTTTGAAGGCTTGGAGCCCAATCTAATGTAGTGATAGAGACAGATGATGGCTTACGTACTCTTTGGGGGATATCCATTAATTACGTGAGCTCGGAATGCGAGGGGGGGGGGTCCAATGATATCGCACCAAATCTCATTAAACCGACGGGTGTTACCCCCCGTCGGTTAAAAACCTCACCTCAACTTCAAAAGATATGCTGATGATGCCTTCATTTTCATAGCTTTTCGAATTTGTACGATTTTATTTTTGTGTTACCCACACATTAGGAATTCTAAACATTTTTTAATATCATATCAAAAATCGACCGTTCCAGCGGGGATCGAACCTGCATCTCCGACTGACCGTGTCGGTGCTCTAGCCAATTAAGCTATGGAACGATGTACCCGTTAGATCGAAATTTTTGATATGATGATTTTTATAATCGGGTTAAGCGAACCGTAGCGCCGTCTATAGTGAGTTCTTTACAGAAACCCGTAACTATTCAAAGTTTTCATATTAAAATGAAAATCTTTGACAGGAGACGACACCATGCTATTTTTAACTTTTACGATTTTACAGTGTTACCCACACATAGGAATTCTAAACATTTTTTAATATCATATCAAAAATCAACCGTTCCAGCGGGGATCGAACCTGCATCTCCATCTCATCATTGTTTATATTATTAACTTATATATTAAAAAATGTTTAGCTTTTCGAATATTCAGTATCAGTTATACTATGAATTAGATACATTCCGGTTTGGCTAAATAAACTAGGTCAAGCCGAATCGCACATAGTCAGGACATTGTCACCCGTGAATTTGTTTATAAATACGCTTCACCTTGCGTCGTGCGTCGCGGCTGCGGTGGCCGGCCACGCGCTAGGTCGCCGCTGACGACCAGACTTGGCTGGGCTTCAACAGCTGGTCTAAGAGATGAACGCACAACCTGCATCTGCTTCAAAGCACCTGCGTGAATATATCGTAAAATGTCATTTTCAAATAATGTAGACGAAAATATCATATATCGTATATCGGTATATAAATAAATATCTATTTATTATTCCGGTCAAATAATACAAATATAGTGATATTTGGATTAGATTTGGATAGGATTCAGCCCCGGCTTCGCACGGGTATTCAACGGGTTAACAAAAAATTCAAAATATTTTTTCCTTATTTTTTTTTTAAATAAAAGATAGCCTATGTGACCCGTGGATAGTGTAGCTTCCGAACAGTGAAAGAATTTTTCAAATCGATTCAGTACTTTCGAAGCCATATTCATATTCAGTAATATTCATAACAAACAAACAAACAATCAAATCTTTCCTCTTTATAATATTAGTATAGATTATTGTGCAATGCTTAAAAACTGAGATATCTGCGATAAAAATAGTAAAGAAATGTTATTTCATACAAAGTTCATTTAAAATCAGTTCTACTTGTAGAACGCTACCTGATCTTGATCTATTTCTGTGGTTAGTTTTGATATCTAGATTATTTTATTAACACAATAGTGGCGTCACGATAGTTCGTAATAGGAATATGATAATGTCACAGTGTTAAAACCGTTTAAACCAGCCATTACAGCGTACAATCTAAATAGTGTTTTATAGGAAATATCCTGTTGAAAATCTGAACAGTTAAATACATTGCTTTCAAGTTGTGTTGTGCTCCTGTGGTAAGGTACCTAGAGCTCCTGGGGGTGATTGAGGGTCGGTAACGTGCTTTAGGTAACTTTAATTTATAATCGCTCGTTTTTTAACATCGGACTAAATTTAATTCTACGTAGCAAGAATCGCTCAGATGTTTGTAAATAAAGAGACAGCTGACAAAAAACACATCGCGCTAATTATAGAACGGAAGATACAATAGCGAGTCACGTGCTCCGATTGATCTCGTCATTACGAATTCTTGAAATTTCTGCGTTACATAATCTGTGTAGTTATATGTAACATTTGTCCCAAACGGGAAATCTTATTTAACAAATTGGATGCGATTTTCAGATCTTCATCGATCGATAAATTATTTATGATAGTGTTTAGACGTCTTGGCAAAAAATTGAAGTAATTTGAAGACGTATACACACACACACACACACACACACACACATATAAATACTAGCTGTGCCCGCGACTTCTTCCGCGCGGAATTTATTTGCATATAACTATATATATATTCAGCTATGATCTTCTGTATGGTCGAGGTACTACCCCAGTTGGGCTACTCCATATTTAAGCAGGAAAATTATTATAATACAATAATTTTAAAGACGTAACATTGTATACGCGATAGCGGTTTGAAACGCAAACAAAAGCAGCGATGTTCGTTTGAAACATAAGCCGACTAATCCAGGCTCGTTTTAGGCTCGGTTTATAGCTAAGTAGTGAGCGCTAACGAGATTTGGTGACGAAACAGCCCGATCTAATTAATTCACGGCGCCTGAGGGACGCACACATTCTGGCATATCTACGTGTGTGTTGTATGAGTGTGTGCGTGAGGTAACGTGCTGACTGCGCTTTTCCGAATATGCTTACCGGGATACGCTAATACTGGAACGCTCTACACCAAATGCACATATTTTTAAGCGACTTCAAAAAAGTAAAAGGTCTACGACTATATTTTTTTATCTCTATTACCTCAGACCTATTTACCGCGTGGACCGAATTGTTTGTAATAATGCGTATTTACTTAACTATTTTCCGCCTACTTACGTTGTATTACTTGTCAAAGTAATTGAAGTCGGTTTTTTTCATTTGCCAGCAAACACATTGATTTAACATAAAATCAAAATCAAAATTGTTTTATTCATATAAATATTCGAAAAATAATTGGCTACAATAGCAACTGCGAATCGTCATCAAAAATTATAATTATAATTATCGTTAAAAGTGAAGCTACCACCGATTCGGAATGTAAATTATGCAGAGAAGAACCGGCGAGAAAACACGCAGTTACTCTTTAAAAAAAAACTGGGTTCAAAACAAAATTGGTAATATCTTGCATAAAATACAGCGTCACTAAATCCACACTTCTTCATCATTAATATATTCGTACCGAACAATAAGCTTAGCTATTAATTTTTTATTAATACAATATACATTCCCCCTCCCCCTTCCATCATCGTACAACCAGACGCTCTGCGTTACGTCACCCTTATATGGTTGACAATCCCCCTAATCGCACTAAGCGATTCGCTAGTACATTCTTGATCCGTACGGCCAAAGATTGGAACTCTTTACCAGCGTCTGTGTTTCCGGAAAACTATAACCTGGGGATCTTTAAGTCGCGAGTGAATAGGTTACTTCTAGGTAAGCGTGCTCCATCTTAGACCACATTTTCACTTATCATCAGCTGAAATAGCAGTCAAACGCAAGCATATCATTGCATATCAAAAAAACTAATTTTATTCTCAGACAGTTGCAAAATCGTTTGTGGGATTTTATTACATATACGAATACCACATTGTTTCCATTTGGTTAATGTAACTCCTAATTGTAAAAAATTAATAGTCATTAAAAAATACAAACTACTTTTTTTAAATTTTAAGTGAAGCGTGTTCTAGAACGTGAAGTTTGCACGCGGCCTAACCGTTCATAGGTGTACATGGCGTGTTGTACAGGATTGAACCGATATTGACATGTCTGACCTTTAACCATTGTCATTGCCTTGACAAAACTATTGTTCTAATTGTAACCTGAGCATGATTCTATTAACGTTTCGACGTAAGAAAGCTTTTTTTTATTTAATCTCCTTTGAAAACACTTTTAATGGATTCTTGGCGTCGACTCTGACATGTATTCAGAAATTTATAAAGACTTCTTGTGTTATAACTATGTGGATAATATAAATGTGTCTAAGACATCGTTATTCTAACTATAGTCATAGGTCACGTGGGCGAAGAGTGGGATAATCGAGTGCGAAAACTACGTCATAAATGCCATTATCTTCGTTTAAATCATTTTTATGAATTTCTTCTTTATCGCGCGACGCGTTGACGTCTTGACCGAATTGCCCGACACTCCCGACAGTACCGCCAGACTCAACATCGCGTCAAACATCATTTTTGTTCCGTATTAATGACTATCTCCGACAAAAATATAAACAATGTCTAAAGCTTCACAATCAATGCCCCCCTTAGAATGACTCTCCTATGTCAGTCATCTGGACATACATACAACTGAAGTACAGCGCCTGGACTACGATAATTGTCCCTGTAACTTACATAAACTTTAACATATAAGGGGATCGAACCCACGAATGCTAACGTATTGAGCAATTGTTCTTATAACACTAGACACACTCACGGAATCGACACCGTTAAATTGCTTGCGATGTCTGTCAATGCGTATTTAGTTATAGCTAAATAGATGTCATGATTCAGTCTGTATCATGCCACTGCTGGGTATAGGTCTCTTTCTCCACGTAGGTCTACTACGCTGCTCCCCTGCGGGATGGTGGATATATTACTTACTTCGAGTAACGATCGCTATCAGATATTTAATATAACAACCGGGACCGACTGCTAACGGTCTCATCGAGGCACGGTGGAGAGATCCACAAGGACAGACATCCAAACTGGAAAGAAATATTTGTATCAATGGAAATATCCATCCCGAGCGAGGTTTTTAACCAAATAGATAATATGCTACGACAATAAGTGAATTTTTCAAAGCAGTTGGTAAAACTCCAGCAACGTTCGTACAGACAAACAAACTCTTTCACTTTATTATATTCATTTAGTAATAATGTTAAATTAATTTTTGCGAATATTAAACATGCTGTACGGGGGTTGCGAGTGACCTCGGCAACAGTGTGAAGTTAAACAATTGAGACAAGTTGTGCGCTCGCTCGGAAGATAATCTGATTAAATACATGTTTGCTTACTCGTGTGCTTAAAACGGAAAATATATGTTTGAGGTGATTACGTATTAAGGTGGTATTTTACTGGGAAAATTATGTTTTTTGAATTTTTATTTATTGCAAAATTGAATGCTTTCAAGAAATTATCCAAATTATGAAAAAATCTGTTGGGACTAGGTCAGAATACTATATTGGCTATCGGAGACATGTTAGTCGCAACTTCTGTACTTAGTGATTATAAATTGAGCAGTGCATGGTCTATTCGTGAAACAGCAGTGGCATAGAAGTTGACTAGTCTTGGTTGTTTACTGACAATACTTTCCGTCACGATTTGGAATCGAGGACAATACAGATATGTAATGATAGCTAAGTCAGGTCTTACGACACTATTTTTGAATTGGATATTTCCATAAAGGAAAACATCCGGGTTCGACATCTTTGCGTGATCTTAAACAGGGTTACATCAGAAAGAAAATTCTATTTGCGTTAGTGAGCTGGTTTATTGGGATAGGTTATTGCCTATTAGAAAACAATATGGACAATTTATATCAGCGGAGCAATAACTATTAAAGCCGGCGTCCGAAATTAGACGTGCTTTCATTTATCCGTAACTGTGTGTTGGTGGCTGTGGAGACAAACAAGTACGATTACAATTAAGTTTTCATTGAAAATATTCCTCTTCAAGTAAATTTGGGCAAATTATTGTGAGACTGAAGTAAATAATAATTAAGCTGTTATTGATGTTATATAACTGTCAATAATTGTAATTACAATAGGGCACAATAGGAAATATCTTGCTCGAAATTTTGAGTAGCCAAGTACAGAAGGTCACGGTTAAATATATTCCCAAGTAGTGTTGGGTTCCTGTGGTGAGTAAGGAGACCAAAGCTCCACTGAAGAGTCGCGGGTAACAGGTCGGCAACTCGCTTCCTGGTGTTGCAGGCGTCCATCACGATCTTAGAGCCCTTCCAGACTGTTCGCTTGTTTGTCATAATACTGGTATAAAAAAACCGATAGCACAAGGATGCCCAATTCATTATACTACGGATTTCTGACGTCGCTTATAAGTTTTCGCCTAATACCTTAGACAGTTAGACCGCTTAAGTTTACTTTAAAAATCAAAAAGATCTTTTACACTGGATAAATTAAATTTTCCGTCTAGATATAAAAATCTACATACATAAAAATGAATGTTTATCTGTATGTCCTTTCGTCGTAATTTTCAGCAGTGTTGTGCATGAGCCCACAAAGGTTTCTGAGTTGATACGACAAAAAAAAAATACAGTCGAATTGAGAACCTCCTCCTTTTTTGGAAGTCGGTTAAAAAAGCGTAGCAACGCGCGCAGGGTACAGCTAGTGTCATATAAAATTAAGATTTACAACAAAGTATTGGACACCGACGTTAGATGTACGATCAATTCTTTCAATTTTTAATGTATTTATTTATAGTCATTGAAACAATTTCGAAACACTTGCGCTAACGAGGCTTAATAGAGCTGCGTGCACTTTGAAGTTTACGTCGATTACCTTCGAAGTAATAAAAGAAATAAGGTCGCATGAGAATACACGGGTCAACTGACAATGGACATTGAAAAAATTACAGTTGAATATAAATATGAGTAAAGTATAATCTCAAAATATTAAGTTGCTACCAAATGTTTGCGTTAGGACTTGGCCAGTTATTGTAAATAAACGTCTAAAACTCGCCGTTACCAGTAGGATATAACTTTGTATTGGAATCAAAACATCATTTGCTGCTCCGTTCTATCACAGTGGAATATTTTGCGGGCTATAAATTTCCCTAATAAACAAAATATGATATATGAAGACACGATTATATAAAATCGAATTGATAGATTTATAGAATATTCTATTGAGAACAAACAAACATCTACTATTTGTCAGCTTTGTTATGTCAAGTGTAAATCTATACATTTATATGTACAGTTACCTTTTTATTGGTGATCAAACATGTGAACAATCGTAATCAAACGACCTGCCGTAATTCCATTAAAACTTCACCTTGACCCTTGCTATAAATCAACGCTTACCCATCAAAATTAGGCTGAATGGTTTATAAAGTATAGCAATATAATCGGTGCGTAGGCTCTATATATTTTTGTGTTGAACAAAGGCGATTTTAGGCCGAAATTTTTCTAGAACAAACAGGCTTATCTAGGACACTTTAGGTTATACTAGTTCAGACAAGGATTAGTTTGTCACAGGCCAAACTAATTGAATACCTTGCTTGTACCTATAAAACTGGTTTATAAAAAAAATTAACTTTCTTCTTCAGCTTGAGTATCACCTCAGCGTTTATGTAAAAGATTACAGGCGTTCATGTTGTTGTGTGCGGAATCTCGAGGATGTCGCTCATGGTGACGGTCCCCAATTAGGCAACACCGGTGGGATCACAGAAGTGCTTAGCGTCCCCGTGATCCCGCACCAGGTGAGCGAAGGAACGCCTTAGAGGTTTTAGTCCGTGCGAATCGGACATACCCTCCAGCTCCCCCGGGCTGGAGGTATCCGTTAGGGATATCCGCCGGATCAACAAAAAAAAAAAAAAAGGCGTTCATGTTGTACTTTGTAGCCTCAAGCATCGACATTTTTACGATGGTTGTAATTTGTCTAAGCGAGCAAATTCTACTTCACCTCTAAGCTTAATGGTCTATAGAAACCTTCGGGTGGTGAAATAATTACCTGGTCGAGTAGGATTGGTTCGTCAGTTATTTTAGACATAAGCATCGACTTACGAAGATTTTGTTTTGGTTTCAAATTAGATTGTTGTATTTATACGCAATTCAATTGAACTCTTGATGGTTCCTTTTCCAGGTTATGGCTGCTTTCAATGGCTGCTCCTCATGTCGTGCGGCGCGGTGTACGCGGTCTGCGCGCTCAGCACTACCACCCTGAGCTTCGTACTTCCGGCCGCCGAGTGTGACTTCAACCTATCCTCCAGCGACAAGGGCAGGCTTACAGCCACACCGCTTATAGGTCAGAAATCAGTTTCTTAATTTGAGTTTTGGCTTGCAGATACTTCGATTGTTTTTTTTTTTAGTTAGTAGTTAGAGTTAAAATTATTGCAACGGTTAGTTTAAAACTTAAAATGTTCGTTCATCTTACAAACCGACCCATCCATTGTTGCCGTTCGATTCTCGCAGTTTCTGATTGTAATTAAAAGTAATATTTAATTTAGTTTATTTATATATATTTTTAGGGTTCCGTACCCAAAGGGTAAAAACGGGACCCTATTACTAAGACTTCGTCTTCGAGACTACGTCCGTCGGTCCATCCATCCGTCTGTCTGTCACCAAGGCTGTATCTCAAGAACCGCGGTAGCTAGACAGTTGAAATTTTTACAAATTATGTATTTTTGTTGCCGCTATAACAAACAATACTAAACACAAAATAAAATAAATATTTGAGGGGGGCTCCCATACAATAAACACAATTTTTTTGCCATTTTTTGCTCGATATCAATAAAGGTAACAGGTAGGCACTTGAAATATTCACAAAATACTCAGTTGTATTTTTACCCGACTGCCAAGGGAGGGTTATGTTTTTCGCGCGTATCTTGTATGTATGTATGTATGTAATATTCTTTACTACCTCATATTTCCAGAACCACTAAACGGATTTACATAACTGAGGTATCGTTAGGTTCGTCTTTGCTGCCCAAGTGTTCTTAGATAGGTGACATTAAAAAAAATCAAACATGGCGGCTGTGCGAAGCCATTGTATTTAATGAAAAAAAAATTTTTTTTCTCGAATACTACAATATGGGTATCAAATTGAAGGGCACAATACAAGGATTTTAAAAAGGTATATCATGATTATTATTACCGTAATACTAAGACAGAAATACAATATTAAAGTTTAAAAAATGTGGACTTTGCTCTTTCGCACGCCTATGCCATGTCAAACTCGCCTCCTAGGCGACGATCAACTTCGGGGTGTAGCCTTTCAAATAAAATACAATGGTTAAAAAAAAACATACAATTAAAATTACAAATAAAAATTAATAAATGTCACACCAATTTACAATTACATTAATAAAATTAATAACAAATACATAATACCAAATACAAACAAATAATTTTAATAATAATTTCATTATATTAAAACTAATAGTTGTTGATTTAAGCAGTCACCTATTTGCTAAAGGTCAGGCTTACGTTGCTTTGAGCAGAGTGAGATCTTTCTCCGGGCTTGCTATCAGTTCTCTTGACCCTAAAAATTTACTTAATCAACCACATGATGTAAACTGTTTTAATTAATTGAACCGATTACGTAATTTGTCTGACTAAAAAGACATAAATAAAATAATAATTAAAAAAAAAAACAAAAAACCCGCCTGCGTGAAGAACAACTAATAGAAAATCAACTGAAAAAGCTGGAACAAGATAAAAATTCAATATGCACACAAAGTCAGCGAAATAAATAGAAACAGTATCAAACATTTTTTGCTGTACATTTAAAATATATTAATAAGGTAGTCCTTCGAAACTTTATGCAACGTCATAGATAATATGCAGTCGGAGGCATGAAATTGAAGGATAAGTCAAATCATTCTCTCTTTGTGCATGTATTTATTTCGCTGACTTTGTGTGCATATTGAATTTTTATCTTGTTCCAGCTTTTTCAGTTGATTTTCTATTAGTTGTTCTTCACGCAGGCGGGTTTTTTGTTTTTTTTTTAATTACTTTAATAATAAGTAATAAAATTAAATTTTTTTTTAGGGAGGCTCCCATACAAAGATTTTTTGCCTATTTTTGCTCGATATCAATAAATGGTAACAAGCAGGCACTTGAAATATTCACAAAATACTTAATTATAGGTATTTGCTTTAATATTTTTTTAGCAAAGGTTTTTTTATAATAATAATTTTCAAAATTAACAAATGTTGATAACGTTATCAAAAAGGACTTAGTATGAAAATAATATCTCCATCACTCAATATTTTGTTTCAGGCATGTGCGTCGGCTCATACTTTTGGGGCAACCTGGCAGACGCGCGCGGGCGCCGTAAGGCCATCATCGGAGCGTTGCTGCTGGATGCGCTGGCCGCTTTTTTGTCGAGTCTCGTTCAGTCCTTCCCCGCATTTCTGGCTTGCAGGTACATTGATACTCCTATGACGAGGTTTTTATTAAGAAATATGCTGTACAGAGTAAAGATGAGATCAGTAAAATGGGGACGACACTGGAATAGTATAGAATAAAGTACTAGATATTTCAGTATTAAAAATGAACATAAATGCGTCTTCTTGGGTATGTTTTAGATCAAATTGATTATTATTTATTGTCATATAATGTGATTGTGTCTTGTTCTAATTTTATCGTTATGTCAACATAACCATTGGTTTTAGATATTGTGATGTTTCAGATTTTTCTCCGGCTTCGGTATCATTGGGGCCACGGGCCTCGTGTTCCCATATTTTGGAGATTTCCTCTCTTTACGGCACCGAGACGTAATGTTGTGCAGACTTGAGGTTTTCTGGACCCTAGGTACCATATTATTGCCAGGTAAGTGCAGTCTGTGAAAACTTCCACAAATTTTAATAAGATTGATTAGAATGAAAACTAAAAGTGGATTGATAAAATTAAATTTCTACATACATAATTCACGTTTACAATGTATAATTTAGTTAGAAGAACAGTCTTCTACGATTTTCGCAATATTAAAAATTTTTGCTTTTTCTCAATTTATAAATTATAAAATTTTTGATAATTGGTTTAAGATTAAAACGAATTTAGCTTTATAATATTACAAAATTGCTTGTCTTGATAGAACGTCGTCACGGTTGCAATTCGTACCGAGTCTCAATATCAAGTTTTGCTTTTTGTGTTCGTATTGTCTGGAAAAAATGACTTGTTAGCCATAAGTCGGCCCATAGTACTGCGTAATCTGTAACTATCTTTATATTTTGTTTGTAATATACATATTTGTTGTGTGCAACAAAAAAAAAAAAAAGTTAAAAATGTCTGTCTTATTTAAGGTATCGCTTGGCTAATCATTCAAGACCCTCGCTTCAACTTGACGGCTATGGGCGCTGACTTCCAGTACACTTCCTGGAGAGTCTTCGTCGCCGCCTGCGGCATCCCTAGCCTCCTGGTGGTGCTGTTACTACTGCCGTTTCCAGAGAGCCCCAGATACTTACTCCACGTGAACAAAACTGAACAGGCGCTACAAGTGCTCCAGAGGATATTCGTTGTTAATACTAAGCTAGCTGAAAAAGACTTTCCCGTAAGTTTATCACATTGTAGTCTGAAATGTATTTTAAAATATAAAATTTCACTGAGGTAGGTCTATAGGCTACTGTAATCGCAAGTGACACACACGTGAGCCGTAGGCTTATTTGCCAACCTAATTATATTTTTTATTTATTTATTTATTTTTTTATAACAAGTTACTCTAATAGTTAGTAGACTAAAGCTTAGTATTGTGTTTGAAGACCTAAATGGGTGATGTTCGATGGGTGATGTTTTGTTTTTCTATTGTTTGCAGAGTTTATGAGAAATAATTGTGTTTGCTCGCAAACGAAAAAAAAACCGACTTCAATTACATCGACAAGTAATACAACGTAAATCGACGATAAAATAGTCAAGCAACTACGCGTTATCAAAGATTATTCAAAAAGTAGTTATCAGATCTCGATAAAATTTATATGTGACCACATGATAAACACCAGCTTTCGATTAAATTAAAAATTATCAAAATCGGTAAACCCAATAAAAAATTATTACGGATTTTCGAGAGTTTCCCTCGATTTGTCTGGGATTCCATCATCAGATCCTGGTTTCCTTATCACGGTACCAAACTAAGAATATCCCCTTTCCAACAAAAAAAGAATTATCAAAATCGGTAAATCAGTAGAAAGTTATGCGGTATAATACAACGTAGGTCGACGAAAAAAGCGTCAAGTAAAAACGCATTATTAGATATAACTCGAAAAGTAGTTGTTAGATCTCAAATAAATTTAAATGGGACCAATTGGCACATACCACCTTTCGATTAAAACAAAATTTGTCGAAATCGGTCCACACGGTCAAAAGTTCTGATGTAACATACATAAAAAAAAAATAAAAAAATACAGTCGAATTGAGAACCTCCTCCTTTTTTGAAAGTCGGTTAAAAATTGATGATATTACAACTTTATTGTATAATTATGTTGCTCACTCACATTACATGTTTGAATTTTTCATAGAGTTAACGGTTTTTAAGGTCGAGGACATTGATGAATTTCGTCTTAAGAATGTTTTGAATATTTTTGTTCAAATTTAATATCGGATAAAGATAGCTAAGTGTTACATAATTATCTTTGTAATAACCAGGTGGAATCAATGATAAGCGCCAGCGAAGGTGAAGAAGAGGAGGTAGTGGCAGCTGACAACAACGGCAACGAGACCAAGTCACCTCTCACGTGGCATCAGAGGTGGGACGCATTCTGGAATAGGAAGAAAATGCTGGTCACTCCGCCGTACATCGGACTCCTGGTGCTCTGCTGTTTTGTTGATTTTGGACTTATGTTTAGGTGAGATGGTTTTCTAAGTGTGATTTAAAAATTATTGTTTAAGGTATTGGGTATTGGATAGAAATATTACATTTTGGATGTTGGATTTATGAAAACTGAGTTCAAATATTTGTGAGAAGATTGCACTTTTTTTAATTGGCTTAGTTGTAAAAAGTTTAAATTATATACGAGTTTAATATAAGTCCAATAGTCTGCACACATATACATACTGATAAAAGAAATATATAACACAGAAATAGGATTTATTCTAAAGAAAATGTTACTATCTTACTGTAACGACATGCACCCTGGATTAGTAGTGACAAATAGAAATTTCTGTTTTTATCGAATACATAACATTATCCAATGCGTAATACAGACCAAATTTCAAAATATTTCAGTTACTACACACTAATGATGTGGTTTCCGGACCTGTTCGAGAGGTTCAGTCAGTTCTCGTCGCTCTTCCCCGAAGTCTCAGCCGGAGTCTGTGAAGTGTCTGCCAATGTCACCAGGAGCGAGTTACTGGTCGGTAGTTTTAGCAGATTTTTTAACGATAAAGCTATTTAGTGCTTTCCTTCAACTTAAAACTGTTAGTTTATTTATTTATTTTGAAACACCAACGAAAAGTGTACTAAAAATTAGGGATAAAGGTGCAGAACCTGTTGCGTCGGCGGTTGTGGGTTCGATCCCCGCACATGACAAACATTTGTATTGGCCATACAGGTGTTTGCCGTGGTCTAGGTGTTTGTGCAGTCCTTGTGGGTCTCCCCACCGTGCCTCGGTGAGCACGTTAAGCCGTCGGTTCCGGTTGTTATCATGTACACCTGATAGCGACCGTTACTCATAGTAGGAAATATATCCGCCAACCCGCATTGTAGCAGCGTGGTGGATTAAGCTCTGATCCTTCTCCTACATGGGGAAAGAGGCCTATGCCCAGTAGTGGGATGTTACAGGCTGAAGCGTGCAGAACCTGCATGGCATACAAAAAAACGTGGAATTCATATATAATTAGGTAAGTAATATATATCTTAATAAACCTGGGACAATATAACGCCATATCATATCAAACAATACAAAATTACGCAGTTACGCAGTTAACGTACTCATATATACGTTAGAGCTGTCGGGAATGAAATAAAAAAGTGTATGTGGAAGGTAGGCCTTTGTGACTTGTTCTATCGACGATGATAAAAAGGCCGTAAGTGCCATGAAAAACGCGTCGCTAACGCGTTTCGAGCAGTCACGAATTCTATCTCATTCTCTCCTGTACATTTATGTGTTTCTCTATCGTGACGCAAAATCCGTTTAATCGAGTTTTATATCACAAAGATTTTACATAAGTTTCACTTCAAAATACATTTTAATTCTTAAGTCGGGGACTTCGTATTGATATTATTAAACATAAAGGGTACTACGAGTATGTGCTAAATTATCTATTTCAGATAATGTATTGACATTGTTGTTCCAGGGCAAGCAAGAATGTCCTCAAAGCATAGACGACACCGTCTACATTCACACGCTGGTGGTGGCGCTCAGCTGCGTGCCCACTTCGCTGTGGGTCGGCCTCACCATCAACATGGTCGGGAAGAAGTTGATGCTTGGTGCGTTGGTTCTTTCAATTGTCTGTTTGATGACTTGTTTCTAACCAATATACTGTTCAGGCTATCATATTACGATAATAGATACGAGAGCTTTGTACTCTGTCAAACTGTAATATTTAGTCATAACTTTTTAGCGGGTAGTTTATTTGCGTGTCTGTTTGACCGTCTGTTGATAATCTTTGGATCTCTACATATATTTGAATAAATACCACTTTATTAGATAATGATAATGATAAATGCATTCATAATATAAGCTCCTAATAAATAATAAACAAAACCATATTCTTAAGATATATAATCAGTGTGTATTTTACAGTGATGATGTTGTTCAGCTCGGGTCTGGCCGCCCTCGGTCTGAACTTGGTGCGGTCGTCTCTCCAGAACCTGCTGCTCTCGTGCGTCTTCGAAGCGATCGTCAGTTGCACGGAAGCCGTGCTGTTCTGTGTTATTTGTGAAATATTCCCCACTAAAGTTGCGTGAGTATCCGTTGTAAAAGTATCCACGTTAAATTCTTAAGCAACGTACATTTTTTTAAATTTTTATTTAAAAATAAAGGACAAAAAAAGACCAGACTTAAAATAACGGCACGGGAATATATCTAAAGATGCATTTTTTGGACAAACATTTGTTGCCAAGAGAAGAATAGCTCCATACATAATCTGAAAACGATGTATAATACTCATAGATTCAGGTCGTTGTAATAGATATTTTACAGATATTTATGTGTTGTAGCGCCACGGCGATGGCGGTGACGGTGATGAGTGGGCGCGTGGGCGCCATCGTGGGCAACGTGGTGTTCGGCTCGCTCGTTGACCAGCACTGCATCGTGCCCATATACATGTTCGGGGCCCTGCTCATCAGTGAGTACCTCTGTGATGGAACCTAGTCTAGCGTGTCGCTTGTCTTTGAGCTGTGTTGCATACTACTTGTATATGTGTTTAGTGTTTTGCTCATCAGTTTGTAAGTCTGTAGCTGCGCTATACTCTACTTTATCGCTGATCTTTGTATTCTGACAGTATACATGTTTAGCACTTTGTTCATCAGTGAGTAGTCTGTAACTTTATCATAGACTACTTTGTAGCTGGATATTGACGAGTATTGTATCCTGACCGTGTAAATATTTAGTGCCTTACTCATCAGTGAGTACGTGACATCTCATACATGCTCTCAGCTGTTTCATTGTTGCTACGTCAAGACTATGTCCACGTTCAGCGCACTGCTCGTCGGTATGAGTCTTGGCGTTATCTCAGATTACTCTGTGGCTGAAACGTGTACCGCATATTGTAATACGATATACAATATCGACTTCAGACTGCAGAACATACTAAATGATGATCCTTTTTGTACGAACTTCGAATGTGATACATATTCATAGTTCTTAATCGAAAAAATTTACAAAAATGTTTTTTCTTTCCAGCGAGCGGTCTTCTCTGCATCATACTACCCAAGAGCACGCGACCCGAGCGGCCGCAGTGATGTCTAATTGTTATATTTTATCTATGTAATGATAAATAAATTAGCGTATATATAAGCAATGACTGCTTTTTATTTATGGTCACTTACCCGAGTAGAAATTTTTTCGTGTCCCTTAGCAGGACCGGACCGCGCATGCCCGATCTGGACCGAATAAGGTATGTAACGCAGAAGATTTGTCTGGACCTGATCAGGATGAGATGAGATTTCCTGATCAGGTACAGATCAATCATCTGTGTTGCATACCTTGCCTGGTCCGCGTCGGGTCTGCCCCGTCCGGTCCATTAAAAAAACTTATATTCTTGAAAAAACTGTTTAATAAAAAAAAGTGAATTGATATTATAAATATAATACATATTAATTTTAGTTATCCCTTCAGTTCAGTGTTAATTACTAATCACGTCAAGATTAGAGGAGATTAAAGAGGTAGGGCACAGCAGGTAATATTTTGCTCGAAATCTGGAGCATCCCGACTTGGGAAGTAGCTCGATCTTACATAACATCACAGCTAAATGATACTACTTTCAAGCAGTGTTGTGTTCTTGTGACAAGAGCTCCGTGATTTGGGGTATCGCTTCAGGTGCTGCAGGCAAAATATCCAATATAAAATATAATGGAAAAACCTACACTAATTTTTCTAAAAGTCATTTCGGATCGAATGAGCTATGGCTCGTAATTTAAGGAGTTTTATCTCTATTTAGTACGCTTTTGAACGTGTTGACTATACTGTAATACCCATGTCAGTGGGCGGATGATATGATAGCAAACATGCTATCTGTTTATAAAAATAATCAGATCAAATTAATTTAACTTTTCTCATTAAAAATGAATCAATTTTAAAAATAGTATTTATTTCAATTTGATTAAAAATTATGTCCGTGTTAAATATGACGCCGCGTTGGCGCAACGGTCGCTATGGATTGGGCCTGTTGCGCTGGCGGTTGCGGGTTCGATCCCCGCACATGACAAATATTTGTGTTGGCCATACAGGTGTTTGCCGCGGTCAGGGTGTTTGTGCAGTCCTTGTGGGTCTCTCCACCGTGCCTCGGAGAGCACGTTAAGTCGTCATGTAAACCTGATAGCGATCGTTATTCATAGTAGAAAATATATCCACCAACCCGCATTGGAGCAGCGTGGTGGATTAAGCTCCGATCCTTCTCCTATATGAGGAAAGAGGCCTATGCCCAGTAGTGGGATATTACAGGCTGAAGCGTAAATGTCACGTCATTATTTCCTTAATTATTACACAATAGTTGATTTAATCTATGCCTTACTGTATTTTCATTATAACTACACTTAATATACGAAAATGTAAACAAGATAACACTTTTTATTTTAGGTTTACACTCACTTCAGCCTAATACAGTCCACTGCTGGACATAGGCCTCCACTCATCATCATCACTCATGTGTTTTGCTCACAGTCATCACGCTGGGCAGGCGCGTTGGTGACCGCAGGTTTATACAATTTGTCCAAATAAAAGGAAGGAAAAGTTGTTGTCTTATGTTCCCTCTTCTGCTGAACAGTAATATTAAAGTAGTGAAGGGCTCATATGTACCTTTATGTACCTGTCATACAAAAGTTGCGAATTGGATTTTCATTTAAATGCTTCATAAAAAATATTTCATAAAAAAGCTTGTACCCATATTTTACCCAATTTACCACTGTACATCAATATTTGGTTTTTGGGTACAGGTACCTACGAAATATACGAACAGTAGAAAACTACTATGAGTTATGATCTCTATCAGGTGTCCATGATAACAACCGGCACCAACTGCTTGATGGGCTCATCGAGGCACGGTAAGGAGACCAACAAGGACGGACATCTAAATTGGAAAGATATTTGTACAAATACAAATATCTATCCCGAATGGGAATCGAACCCTCAACCGGCGGTGTGCTCACACGGTGCACGCACCACTAGACCAGAACGATGTCTATGGGTCACTGAACTAATAACCTTCGCTGTCTCGATAATAACACATTGTTACAAACAGCTAATTTGTGCATGTGTGCATGTACAACGTGTATATATCACATACGAGTACCTTCCTACATCTAGTATAGACGCTTACGCTTCAGCCTGTAATATCCCACTACTGGGCATACGCCTCTTTCCATGTAGGAGAAGGATCAGAGCTTAAACATCTTGTATAGAATCACGCAGTAAATTACCGTGTGCAGGAAAAGTTAAATACCGCTTTAAAATAAAAACCACGGCAAACTTAACATGTTAAATAATTCCGTAGATAGCCTATCAAGTTACATTGACAGTACGAACTTATCGTCTGAAGCGTCGTCTTTAGAGTTCCACTCAAGTAACAATAGGTGTGTATATTATTATTATTTGCGACCAACTTTAGCAAAATATTATGATACTGCTTTTTTCGTCTTCTGGTTCATTTGTGCGTAGTAGTTTCGGGATGCATCCTTCCCATTAGTCATTGAGACATAAGCTTTTCAAATTTCTTAAGAACCGGTAAATGCCTCTTTAAACAGTACTAAACAATTAACTCTTCAAATTCACTGGCCAGTAGGATTTTCTTTTGGGTCAGGCGCTCACAATACACAAGCAAACACTCAGACAACGACAACATCTGTATGGCCATGGGCGTATTGACCTTAAGGCCAAAAAGATTTTGGCCTGGAACGGCACCCTATGAGTGGCGGCGCATAAACCTAGAATGAGGAACTGCTTAAGCTGAGCATACATACTAGGGATGTGTAAAAAAAGGTCAGACCAAAAATTATTTCGGGATATTTAGATACCTTTTATACAACGAATAAAATGGAAGTGGCAACCTAAAAACAAGTTCAACCGAAATATAATATATATTGGGTATTGTTAATTATATATACTCGATATTTTTATCATATAATTATAATACTCGATAGTATTTAACGAATTTTACGGTTGGCCTTAAAAAAGGTCAGTTGAAAAATTTTAAACACAATAATCGATTTGATTCCGAAAACTCACATCTTTGATACATACGCTGCTTTTACTCTTTTTACGTATTTTGCGAGGCAGAAAACTTTATCGGTCCTGGACGCTGAACTTTAAGATACGCCACTGTGCATAGCCTATACAAATATTTGCCATGAACGAACCTATGATCGCAAGCGCAACAACCAGTGATCTGACCACTAGGGCGGAGGAGTTCTATATTTCACACCAACCGAATTTGTGTTGCGGTATAGAAATTGAGGTAAGTGACAACAGGAAGTATCCAGCTTAAAATTTGAAGGAGCGCGACTCATTGAGGTAGGGAGCAGCAGGAAATATCCTGCTCAAAATATGGAGCAGCCAGAGTGGGAAAGCGCCTCAACCTTGCAGAAGATTAAAGCTAAGTAATTTTGCTCTGAATTAGTGCTGTGTTCCTGTGGTAAATTAGCCAGAGCTTCTGGAACGGGTTGAAGGTAGATTCGTCAACGCGTTTGAGTTGCTTTTGGTGTTACAGACGTCTATACATATATACGTGTTAACCGATCTAGTTGTAAAAAAATGTACGGTACCCGGCGTTGTATTTATTACACACACACTCACATTGTTGATATCATTTTGATGGAGGTGGAAGTAACTTTTTGCAATTAAATAAAGTATGTAATTTCTGTCATTTTGTACTTCATTAAATATCATGGTATAACAGGATTCTTAATAGTTTAAAATTAATGAAAATCGACAAAAAAAAAGCATTTAAAATTTCGTACACAAAGACAGCGTCTTAACGTAAGTGATAGCAATATTTTAATTTTACAACTTAAGTAAGTTGTATCATTTTGTGTGGTATTAAAATAAATTATTTAAATTTTATATATTTATTTGACTTGATGTATCGTTTGCAGTACCTTTAATTAGATTTTACACGGATGTTGATTAAAGCAAAATAAAAAATGACGCACGGGACTTATTTGAAGAAAACTCCAGAATTTTTCGAATTTCACCGAGGTAAAGAGTGTACAGTCTGGAGTGTCAAAAGTCACAGAAGACAGGAGAAGGTGTATACTTATGACGAGGCTATAGAGCTAGCAGGTAAGATGTATGTTTAAACAGAAAATGTCGATCGTAGGACGCGCGACCGTGACTGGGCAACGGTTGCGAGCTGCATCGTTGTATTGATATCACTCAAATCTGCTGCACGAAATTTAATTGTCCTTCCTAAAAATCTAGTTACGGAGCTTAACATACCATTTGAAGTGGAGTTACTCTTTGTGAAGTTATCGTAGTGAATATCGCTTCAGCCTGTAATATCGTTTCGAACAGTCACGTATTCTATCTCTTTCTCTCCTGTACATTTATGTTTTAGTTTCTCTATCGTGACGCAAAATCCGTTTCACCGAGTTTTATATCACAAAGATTTTAAATAAGTTTCACTTCGAAATACATTTCAATTGATCTTAAGTCGGGGTCTTCGTATTGATATTATTAACCATAAAGGGATAATACTACGAGTATGTGCTAAATTATCTATTTCGCTTCAGCCTGTAATATCCTTACTACTGGGCATAGGCCTCTTTCCCCATGTAAGAGAAGTATCAGAGCTTAATCCAGCACGCTGCTCTAATGCGGGTAGGCCGATATATTCCCTACTATGAGTAACGATCGCTATCAGGTGTACCTACATGATGACAACCGGGACCGACGGCTTAACGTGCTCTCCGAGTATTATAGTGAAAAAAAGGTGGCTAATTATAACAAAGTCCGATTCTTTTGCTCATATTATAAGCAACGGGTATCAGCTAGACATAAATAAAAAATGATGAGTGAAGCTAATGCTAAATAATGTTTTCAGGTAACGGATGGTATATAATTGGACTGGCATTGGTATTGTTACTGGCATTTGTGAGCATGTCTTTGGACATGTTTGGGTTCTCTGTGGTAGTAAGCAGTGCCTGCGATTTTGAGCTCACACACTTTCAGGAGAGCATTTTGCTGTCAATGCCATTTCTAGGTAATTATAGCATCAACTGTAAGTGCACAACTGCTATTTGAATACGACTTACCAAGATAGTAATAATTTTTTTACCAGTTTTGATTAAAAATGATAATTTTTTTTAAATGATAGTCAATTTACAAATGTGGCAATTGTTGGGTAGTTAAAAAAAATCCATCATTCTAATGGTAATTTCTAATTTTAATGGTATTTTTAAATTTGAATAAAAATTTTAGGATCTATATTTTTGGCATACCCTTGGGGTTATATTTCGGACACACAAGGTCGACGGAAGGGATTGCTTATATCTTTATGGGGAAGCTACATCCTGGCCACCCTCAGTGTCTTTTCTCCTCACTGGATTGTCCTAGCTGCATTGAAATTCGGGAGTGCGAGTTTGTGAGTTATTTGTTTTCACATTGTTATTTACATGAGCAAATTTAAAATGCGTTCTTCGATATGAATAGGCTTTATTAAAGATATTGATTTTTACTTTTTTGGTTAGTATAAATTTTTGATTGAAAATTTTTCAATGAAAGTAATAGGGTCAAGGGTTAAAACTGTACAAGATACATATATTACGTTTGCTGACTGCATAGCGATGTAGTTTTCGCCTTCAAGTAAACACATTTAATGTTACGCTAAAGGTTACTTAATATTTAAATTACAGGTCGAGTGGAATACAATCTTTAAGTTTAACTTTGATCGGAGAATCCTGTTCTCCGAAAATAAAAAGTGCGCTGTTAATAGGAATACCTTCTTCACTCTTTTTAACATTCGGAGTTTATAATAGTAAGTTTCATGTTAATTTTTGAAATAATTAGATTTATTTAATTTATTGTGATTTGATGTTTACTTTTTTTTAGCTTTTGCCTATTTTATTTTGAGTCTCGATTTCGCATACGACCTCGGATTCGTAATCTTCAAGCCGTGGAGACTCTTGGGTTTAGTTTTAGCTTTGCCTCTCTCAGTATCAGCTATACTATGCAGTTTCTTTTACGAGAGCCCAAAATTTGTTCTAAATGACGGACATGAAAAAAAGGCTCTAAATATTCTTAGGAAAATTAGTAAAAAAAATGGCGTAAAACAATACCCAGTGAGTAAAACCAGTTTTTTTATAAAATCATACACTACAATATCAATAATAATCATGTATCAAGAAATTAGAGGAAGAAATAAAATTGGAGAATTATTACTTATATTTAATAACCCTACATCACTATTTTTGCTATCGTACTTTGTTTGACGAACAATATTTTCACCAAAGAATTACGTGATTTATTTTTTTTAATTTTTAACGAAGGGTCAGTGAACCCGAAGAGCATTGAAATCTATACAATCAATTCTTACGATTTTTCATCAACACTTCACACAGACTTAGTAATAATAATCGCGAGCGTCAGATAGACATACAAATTATTGTACATTTATAAAATTAGTCTGTCCGAAGATTTCTTTCGAGGTTCAATTCAATTTTTTGTTACTCCATCAGAGTCTAGACGATTCGGTCGTGGAAATGAAAAGGACAGAGATAGTTATTTTTACGTTTGTAATATAAATATAGATCGTCTGTTTCAATCACATCCTGCCCAGGTAAAGAGAGTGGTTCTTCAGGAGACGACAACGCTGAGACGCAAGGACATACCGTTTTTGCAGTCTTTAATGGAGCAAACATTTCCTCTGTTCAAGGCGCCTCTACTTTTCCGAACTTTACATTTATTTTTCATCACCGCCATCATCTATTCAATGTTAGTATCAAGAATTTTACATTTTTAAATTTACTAGTTTCTAGCAGTCAATAATATATATAATATAATACATAAAATTCCTACTTTTTATTTCGAATGTTTAAAATGAAGACAACCTGTTTCTTTAATTGATCAGATAAAAAGTTAATCTACATAATTATTACGAAAACAGAAAATAACGCGTTGCTTGATATAACTACGTTTATTGTATTAAACGTTTTTGGAGTCAATTGATTCTAACTTCAATTAATTTTGTCTTTTAAATTTGGATTTATTAATTTCAAGTTTGATTTACATTTATTTCTATTATATTTATTTACATTTATTAAGAGAATTACATTTATTACGAGAATTTTCACTCATATTGTAAATCAGTTATACTCGTAATTTTCTTGTTTGCTTGCTTTAATTGGTGTCGTAAGAGCTTAATTACTGTGGGTTAAATTGTTTTGTAATTGTTTAAGTTTGTATTTTTTTAGCAACAATGGCTTCTACTCGCGACTACCCTTGGTGTTGGATACGTTTGATGCAGGCCACGTCGACAACAGCACGACCGACAACCTGTGTGACATGTTCAGCAATTACAACAACTTAGAGAAAGATGGAGTAAGGTTTCATTATAAATAATAATAGAATACAAAATATATTCAATTCAGTAATGTAATTAGGTGCTCGTATAATTCCTTAATTTTATTTTTGATTAGGATTCGAGCCTGATATTAGGACTTATTAGTTTGTCCTTATATAAATAATTAATACTTTTAATAGTTTTGCACAAAATGTAATAACTTTTGTGTTATCGCAACCTGAAGTTGACCCTAGAGTCACAATACATCTCTTCAAAATCTTATTTGATCTATTGATAGCCCTGACTTCAAAAGAAAAGCAAGATGTCTGCGATGACAGACGTGACATCGTTAACCTCGTCTTCAGAAAACTATTTAATCATGCATAGTTTTAAATTCATACATTATAAAAATTATTTGTAACGGTTTTTATTTTGTAAGTTTCGAAAACTATTAAGATGAATCACTGTATACTGATAATATATTGAGTCAACTCACTCAGTCTTAAGCTAGTTACTTGATACATACTCGTACATACGTAATGAATAGATATTATAGTTAGTCTTCTTCATTTATATATTTGTTGTTATTGTACAAATTGCGTCAGTTTCCATGTACCTTTCCTTTCAGACGTGCATAACCGCAGTCAATGAGTTTACCATATGGGCAAGTCTGATCCAAGGACTTTTATATTGTTTCATGAACGTTATCGTCGCAATGCTTTTTTTCAAGAAAAAACTAATTTTGATTACGATGCTCTTCGTTTCCTCCCTGTCGAGTGTTTTAATTCCACTGCTCCCGGGAAGAATACTAAGCATTTCTCTTTTTAATGGGTTACTGATGAACTCTCTAAGCATGACAATCGTTTTCTCCTACTACGTCGAAATGTTTCCGACATCGTATCGGTAAGTATACTTTTTGTTTTGCAAATAATCTTAATGTTTGTGACGCGATATAATTAACTAATTAATTTTCGAGTTCCATGTGAAAATTATACGAACTTATTTAGCTATTAGTGTTGAGGCATTTCGAATTTAAAATATTTTCGTTCAATCAATTGGAACGATTCCTTATTATCACATGTGCAAGTCGGTTTGCTAAAAGCGTGATTGTTATTGTTGTTACTTGTTCAAAATTGTGTCTAAGTTTGTCGTATTGCCCTTAGAGTTAGGGCAGGAAATATTCCCTTCAAAATCTGGAGCAACCCGATGTACAACGATCTCACAGAAGATCACAGCTAAATAATGCTACTTTTAAACAGTGTTGTGTTCTTGTGGTGATTTAGGTAGCCAGAGCTCCTGGGGGGTTTGGGAGTAGGGTCGGTAAAGCGTTTGTGATGCTTCGGGTGTTGTAGACGTCTATAAACTACGGTAATCGCTTACCATCGGGTGAGTCGTACGTTTGTTTGTCGACTTAGTTGTAGAAAAAGAAGAGTGGATAAGAAAGAATTTATCGAAAAAGTAGCAACAACTACAAGTTTGAATCCACCGACTCTGACTTATATATAAACAATTGTGTTACTTACCGAGAACATTTTTGTCTTTTTTTAAGTGGCATGGCGGCATGTCTAGGAGTGATGGTAGCTCGGTTAAGCGCGCTAGCTGGCACAAATCTTATCGGCACGTACATTATGGTACATTGTGACTATACCATGTATTTGTGTGGAATATTGAGTTTAGGTAAGTAGACATGAATATCATTTTATAATATGTTATGTGACAGTTCATCCAACCGACTTCAAAAAAGTAGGATATTCTGAATTTGACTATATTTTGTTACCTCATAATTATTACTGGGTGTCATGTTTGTCATGTGGTTCCTGATCTGACGAGTGCTTTTTGAGTTATACTTAATAATGCTTTAATATGCTTATTAAAAAAAACAAAATAATAAATTTATATACATAAATAAATTAATGAATAAATAAACCTTTTTTCCAATAAATATTTTTAACAAGTGGTATTACTTATTAGTATCTAATTGATTAGTTTTTTGACTACCCACGTTATATTCCTTGTCGATGTGAATTGAAGTCGGTTTTTAACCGACTTCCAAAAAAGGAGGAGGTTCTCAATTCGACTTTATTTTTTTTTTATTTTTATTTTTTTTAAATGTATGTTACATCAGAACTTTTGTCCAGGTAGACCGATTACGACAAATTTTGTTTTAATCGAAAGGTGGTGTGTGTCAATTGGTCCCATTTAAATTTATTTGAGATCTAATAACTACTTTTCGAGTTATGTCGAATAATGCGTTTTTACTTAACGCTTTTTTCGTCGACCTACGTTGTATTATACCGCATTACTTTCTACTGAATGTACCGATTTTGATAATTCTTTTTTTTGTTGGAAAGGGGATATCCCTAGTTTGGTACCATGATAAGGAAACCAGGATCTGATGATGGGATCCCAGAGAAATCGAGAGAAACTCTTGAAAATCCGCAATAACTTTTTATTGGGTGTATCGATTTTGATAATTTTTACTTTAATCGAAAGCTGATGTTTGTTATGTGGTCACATATAAATTTTATTGAGATCTGATAACTACTTTTTGAATAATCTTTGATAACGCGCAGTTACTTGACTATTTTTTCGTCGATCTACGTTGTACTACTCGTCGATGTAATTGAAGTCGGTTTTTTTTGTTTGCGAGCAAACACAATTATTCTGTTCATTTACGAGTAAACACTTCATTTAATTTTTATTTCATTGCCAATGTACTGGAAAAGTATGTATTACATAATTTTGTTCTTTATTTCCGCAGGTGGGGTCGTCATATCATTTTTCTTGCCACCGGACAAGCCGAAGATATCGAGTTGTTGACATTTTTACTTAATCGTAATATATGTACGAAATGTTTTGTATGAAATAGACTAACGTAGGTAATATGAATCCATAGGATAATGAATAAATAAGTCTAAATGTTTTTTATTGGTATTATTATTTTTGATTAATATTAAACAGCATATAATTTTAGAACCAACAAAGATATCAATTGGCAAGGTTAATAAAAAATTCTGTGCGTGCAGGGGATCCCGGCGTAGTTAAAAACATACGTCACTAATTTGGTATAATTTAGACGCCTGACAAAATATAATGGCAATTCTGTTAATCAGTGACTATAATAATTATTGGTATTAAAATAAGTCACATAAGGCCATACTTCAACTTCAATTAAGCCTGAAGCCTCTATTCAACAAATCTAATACTTAAATGTTTGTCCAAAAATAAGTAACAAGTTGTATGAGTCGGTACTAATACTTCATTACTATTAAAAACATGGAGAAAGAGGTCTATGACCAGCACTGCGCTTTGAGTTTGTAACCTTTCATTTTATACTTATTCAGAACGAATGAAAGAGGGTTTAATGTTAAGCAGAACAATAACGGAGAAAGGAAGTCGCCCTGGTATGCCGCTCGCTTCGGTAGTTATGGATTCGTGCGAGCCACAGGCTGTCATGATTACTCGCCAGGATTGCATGGCTAAAAGAAGAAATCTCTCAATCACAGGAGGACTTCTGTAGACATCAAGTTATATATTAACAATTATACGACGTCATATTTAAACATTAACACAGTTTACTTATTTTTTATTTTTTTAAAGAATAACTGCGGAGTTTTTTTGTCGGTTCTTCTTTGCAAAATCTCTATTTCGAACCCGCATTAGCTTCACTATTAAAAATAAATAAAATTTTAATTTGTTAAATGACAATATTAGTAGGTGCTTTTCCTGATAGCGATCGTTACTCGTAGTATTGAATATATCCGCCAACCCGCATTGGAACAGCGCGATGATTAAGCTCTGACCCTTCTCCTACGTGGAGAAAGTGGCCCATGGCCAGCAGTGGGGTATTACAGGCTGAAGCGTACTTGCTTTTGAAGCTTATTTGAATAAATATATTTGTGATTTTAATTTTGATTGATAATAGTAAAACCTCGTTTCATGGACGATTAAGTCGCACAGCGACTGAGGCTTAAGTAAGGTAGGGCAGAGCTGGAAATATCCTGCTCGTATTCTGGAGCAGCCCAACTGGGGAAGTACCTCGACCTTACAGAAGATCACAGCTAGATAATACTGCTCTGAATCAGTGTTCTCTTCCCGTGGTGAGTAACGTAGCCAGAGCTCATGGGGCGGTTTGAAGGTAGATTTGTCAACGCGTTTGCAATGCTTCTGATGCTGCAGGCGTCTAAAGGCCTAACCTAGTTGTAAAAAAAATGTACGGTACCCGGCGTTGTATCTAATACACACACACTCACACTGCTTATATCATTTCAAGCAGTGTTGTGTTTCTGTGATTTGAAAGATGATCACAGGCCCTGAGGGGTTTAGGGGTAGGGTCGGCAATGCGCTAGCGATGCTTCGGGTGTTGCCTGTAAGCTACGGTAATCGTTCACCATCAGGTGAGTAGTTGTATAAAAAAAAGCAAGGCGTCTGAAAGTTTGCCGAAATATCGAGAGATTCTAAATAACATTCGCCTATGATCCCTGCAAGTAAGGGGGGTAAAGCACCGTAACGTTTTATCGAAATAAATGATGATGAATTTTTATATATAAAAAAGGCTATCACTGATTGTGATTCCAATTATTATCACAGAGCGAAAAATTCATTGTCGTGATAAAATTATCTTATATACTGAGGATGACATAATGTGTTTGATTTTATTAATTATCTTAATCTGAAAACCAACAGAAACAACAAAAAGTTGTGCAATACTTTTCCGGTACTTGTTATATAATGATGTGACAAAGTGACCAGGTTATCACTGCCTGTATCGTTATATCATTGATTTTAAATTGCATAAAAATAATGAATCTTTACTCTCATATAGCCAATGACATCACCATATTCGTTGCAAATCTATGTATAGTTCACACAGATATTTGCCATAGGCCATTGATTTAAACTTTTGAATTGGATTGAACCCTTAAGTTTCTTTTGTGTGTCTTACCGGACGCAATTTGGGATTTTTCCCTACGTGAGTTAGAGTGGTAAATATTTCTTACTACGTAATTTTTCAGGTCGTGCGTCGCTGAATTGTTAGTGCTTATCTGCGTGATACCTACAATTTCATTAATATTACATAATATTTATTCTTGATAATTCTGCATGTTCAAAATTAATTATTCTATTTAATATTTCATTCATAATCAATTGCATTTCGAATTTTATTGTTAATGTATGGAACAGTCTTTGGTTGAGTGAGAGATGACATGTGAGGGAAGGTTATGAGGGAAACCAAACCCAATGCTGTGCTGTGTGGCTACGGCACTAAAGAATTTAGCCACCCCCTCTCTTCCCGTGGGTGTCGTAAGAGGCGACTAAGGGATAACAAGGTTCCACAACCACCTTGGAACTTAAAAAGCCGACCGATGGCGGGATAACCATCCAACTGCTGGCTTTGAAATACACAGGCCGAAGAAGGGCAGCAGCGTCTTCGGTGCGACAAAGCCCGTACTGCGGTCACCAACCCGCCTGCCCAGCGCGGTGACTATGGGCAAAACACATAAGTTCACGTTATTTTTGGCGTAAACTTGTGGAGGCCTATGTCCAGCAGTGGACTGTATAGGCTGTAATGATGTAATGATGAAACCCAATGAAAGTCGATCTAACACTGAATTTATTAAGATTATTTTGAGTATATATAGGCAGAAGTACAGACGTCATTTGACGTCATTCGTAGCAAACAAATATCAATTTCATTAGAAATCTGCATAAGAAAAATAACAATTTCGTAATAAATCAGCTAAATTAAAGAGGTTACTAATTAGCAAAACAATCATATTGCTCAATGTGCGTTAACCCGCACAGTTAATTTATTGTTTTATTCAATCTACTTGTCTGTACTGTCAATCTACTTGTCTGTACTGTCTTTTTTGCATTTTTTTATAATTTCCATTATTATTGTTAAAATTTGTTACTCCAATATGAGAGTGTGTTACTGTTATTGACTGTAATTTTGTTTATATGTACTTATGTGTTTACACTTTTTATTCTTTAACTAGCTGTTCCCGTGACTTTCTTCCGCTTGGAATTTAACAAAAAAAGTAAATGTTCAGTTCGCAGAGTTATAAAATAATGTTTTAGTTGTTTAGATATTTATAGTTCAGTTGAGGCATTTTATGAAATTCTAAAAAGTGTTATCTATGCATTTGATTCTACAAAGGTGGCTATTGATAACAGTATATAGTATAGTATAGAGTAGTAGAGTATCCTGTTTAGTATTCTTCATCACTCAAAAAAATGATCAAAGAAAAACTAAAATTACAAAGGAAATGGAAAATATATAGAAACTATAGTGACTATTGTACATTTAGAATTCTCCGTAAGAGGCAGAAAAGGGTTAAGATTAATGTTACATTGATTTTGAGAAAATCTAGGTTTTTTGGTCGAATGTTAAATCTAAAAGGAAGTATTTAGACTTACCTGGAGTGGTTTATTTGGAGGGTGGTTCTGCTACTGAGGATCAGGGAATAGCTAACCTTTTAATAGTTATTTTCATTGGTCTTTTGAATTTAGTCACTTAAGAACTTTTTCAATAGTAAAATTGTTACTATACCTACTAATACTAGTGTTAATTTGTCTTCTGTTAATATTTCCATGTTTGCTGTAGAAAAGTACTTAAAATCCTTAAATACATTTTAAAGTAATGTTCCAGACGGTATACCGGCAATTTTACTAAAATATTGCTCTAGAACTCTTTGTTTTCCGTTATGCATTTTATTTAACTTATCCTTGAAAATATGTATAATGCCTTCTAGTTGGAAAAGATCGTACGAAGTTCCTGTCTTTAAAAATGGGCTAAACCCGATGTCGAAAATTATCGTCCCATCTCAAAACTGTTGCATCCCAAAGTTGTTCGAAAAGATCATATATGACTATTGACAACCTATTATTATATTAACGGAATATATATTATCGGAAGATCTACTGAAACAAATTTATGTGAATTTGCTGACTTTGTTTTCTGTGTTTCCATTAAAATAAATAAATAAATATCAGCTGAGAAAAAAAGTTATTATCTTTTTCTAATTTACTGAAATTAATATTGAAGCGAGGCGTTAATCGGAATTGAAAAACTTGAACGTAATAATTAGGTTTTTAATGATCTTTCTTACACATTGAATATAATGATCTTCTAATACATTGAATAAATTGACGTTTTTAAAGACTGTAATAAGTTTCTATGCGGTTCCTTTCAACAGAATGTACATTGTACAGTACGAATCAAATAGCTTAAGGTTAAATGTGTTTAATTTGTTAAAAAATATCAACTGCGTAAAATAATGATACTAGAGCGATTTTTAAGCATTCTTGGATGAAGGCATTTTTGATTTGGTTTTTATTATACCCCTAGGCGGCAATCAAGCGAACGGTCCACCTGATTGTCAGCGGTCACCGTAGTGTATGGACGCCGGGTATACCGTCATACATACGTTGTCAACCGATACGAGCGTCCCCAGGAGGTCTTGCTGCCTCTCTCATCACAGAAATAGAACACTACGTGAGATCATTTCCTTCATAAAAGCGAGACTGCAAAAGATTTTGAGATATATGTTTCCTACTGTGCATCTTAAGAAATTATCGATAATTTAATCCAATGTTTATTGTCCTGCCTGAAGTGCTTCTTAGTGACGAAGATCTTTTAGCATCAGAGATCTTGCGTTAATTTACTCACTATTATTAGCAAATTGTGACGGAGTACAAGAGAGGAATGTTTGTAAATAAATAAAATACAGCTATCTACAAACGAGCACTCGAGCAAAATACTTTTGATTAAAACAAATAAACCGAAATAGACCAAAGCGTGAAATTGTAACGAGTCATTATTACACGAGCGGATTGTAAACAATATTAACATTTTATTTAGATATGAATCTTATATATAGCGTGTATTAGTAATTTTACAAATATTTAAAACATCAGCATCTTCTAAGCGCGGTCGCTTTTTATTCTCGTTTACAAGACTGTGACTTTTATTTATTTATTTTATTTTATATCAAGTAACATTGGACTCATTTTTGTTAGTAATAATTTGAATTAATTATTATGATAGTATTTCACATTAAGTAAATTGTGATGGGCTCTCCATTCCATTCTTAATGCTTCGTTCTGTAGGTGCTGCCCTGTAGTCTATGCACCAGGGACTTGAATCTTTTCCGCGTTGTAGTGTAAAAACAGTTGATTCAGGCAGTTGTGAACATCCCTGACATACTACAGAGCCGAGGCAACCCTAGCAGCGTCCTAAATGCGTTATTGTACTGAATCCGGAAGGTGCTTTAATCTTTGGGAATATTTAGCCCGCTGATTACACAAATATAAACTGTGCAAACTCCAAACAATGCATATTAACGTGGTTGAAAAAAATACGCTTGAATAGAGAATGTGGTTAAAATAATACTGGAGCATATTAAATATTAATACCAGCACCGGATAATAATTTGATTGGAGAAGAGCCAGACGAAAGATTCTTGTCTAAATTGGAAGATTATAAGGTGATAAGTTGTAGATGAAGAAGAACGAGTAATCTTTATTTTCCTTTTATTAAAGCTCGATAAAAAGGATTTCATATAATTTGGATTGTGATATCTGAAAGGTCCTAAAGCCATTTTGCCTAGAAGTTTTCCGAAAATGTTCCATCGTTTGGGGTAAATATAGAAGATTAATGAGTTTAGTTCTTATTATGAAAATAATTTTTAATTCCAGTGTCATAATTCATCAGCGGGCTTATTTACTGAGCTACTGAATCAATTGAGCTCAGTGAATGCTAATTAAATAATTACACAATAATTGTGTTTGCTAGTAGACGAAAAATAATAATTACAATTACATCGATAAGTAATACAACGTAAGTAGACGAAAAATATTAACAAACGCACTAGTCGTCACTACGATTTTCAAGGGTTTCCCCTCAATTTCTCTGGGATTTCATCATCGGGTCCGGGTTTTGTTATCATGGTA
The DNA here is from genome assembly GCF_905220565.1 of Melitaea cinxia. NCBI lineage: Eukaryota > Metazoa > Arthropoda > Insecta > Lepidoptera > Nymphalidae > Melitaea > Melitaea cinxia. The sequence goes on along the minus strand of NC_059404.1, from coordinate 201,168 downwards.
CCACACTTGGGATATCTCCTTTCCAACAAAAAAAAAAAGAATTATCAAAATCGGTTCATAAACGACGAAGTTATCCCCGAATATATATAAAATATGTATACGAAATCTTTTATAAAAAGTTTGTTTGACAGTCAACTTTCTTTTTAAGGTTTTTTTGAATAAGAAGTGTAGACGGAATTTCAAATTTGAGACGGTGGTTACAAACGAAAGCAAAATGACATCTGAGAGACAAGACCTGAGTGCCCATCAAAATATTCCGGCAAAAAGTGCCAAAGATTTTCCTACTTGGACTATCACCCCCGACATCGGCTGCGAAAAAGTATATACTTGTGACGAAGCTATTGATTTAACAGGTGAGACCAAAGTGTATAGACAAGGGTGAAGATTTTTATGTATGTTTTGTGTTTCATAGCTATGAAGTTGTTATATATTTTTTGTGGTATATAGAATTGAATATTTATATTATAATTGTTGAAATGCTTTCTTAAAAATTTGGAGTAGCTTGACGATGGAAATACCTTAAACTTACATAAGATCACCGCCAAGAAATATTACAGATCAAAGGTAAATAATACTGCTTTCAAGCCGTGCTGTGTTCCTGTGGTTATTAAGGTAGATAAAGCTCCTCGGAGGGTCAGATGTAGGGTCGGCAACGCGCTTGTAGTGTTGCAGGCGTCCATAGGTGTCAGTTGCAGTTTACTACCAGGTGGACCGCCGTATACTTGTTCGAACGTTTTGAAGTATAAAAAATAGCACCTAACTATTTTGACATTTGGAGGAAGCTTAAGTTGGAGGAAGGTACGGAATCGCACACTGGGGATAGTTGTCTTCTTGGGGACTCCGATGCCACAACGAGCCGTTACATCGTAGGGGACGGGCGGGTCTGGCGTGGTCTCACCCTGCTGTCACACAGGACGGGAAGTCCAGTCTTATTTGTTCACAGTCCTCTCGTTTTGTATCAGGATCGGGAGGTTCTGTTATATTGCCTCATCCTAGCCACTAGGGTAATGACCAAGGCTGGCAAACTTATCTTTGGGAGGAACTCAGCCAGAGTTACAGTCTTAGAGTAGCGCCCCTTGCGCTGCTTCAAGTGTATGAGTAATTCAAAAGATCAGGGCTCAGACTTAGAGAGACCTTATCGATTGGTGGACCAAGAACCTGAGGTCCCCAGTGGCAGGCTCAGTGACAGTAGACGCTATATGTCACTAACTTAATCACTGGGTCGAAAGACGATAAGGCGTCCTGACTTTCAGGTGGAAAAAAATAGAAAGTGACAAAAAATTGAACCGAACTAATAAAAAGATTGATAATTAATATATGCAATCAAACTATGCTTAATTACAGGTGGGAAAGGTTGGTACGTTTACACTCTTGCGATAGTCCTGGCGTTTGCGATCATGGGCATGACTCTGGACATGATCGGCCTCTCAGTGGTGGTGACCAGTGCCTGCGATCTGGAACTCACGCAAGCTCAACAGTCGATCGTAATGTCCATGCCTTTTCTTGGTAATTATTATGTTCAGGTATTTTTTCTGGCCGCGAAGAAAATAAATTTACACTTGAACATTGGTCACTGGATCAATGATGTAGATGTAGTACGAGTCGATATTATGGAATAATTTTGTCGATTTTTTTTCACAATATATATAATTAAAAAGTCTGCTACAGTAGACAGTGTATACTTGCAGAAAGTAATAGGTAACGAAACTATAGTCACAGCTATGGATTGTGTCTGTTGCGCTGGCGGTTGCGGGTTCGATCCCCGCATTTGTATTGGCCATACAGGTGTTTGCCGTGGTCTGGGTGTTTGTGCAGTCCCGGTTGTTATCATGTACACCTGATAGCGATCGTTACTCATAGTAGGGACTCATATCCGCTAACCCGCATTGGAGCAGCGTGGTGGATTAAGCTCTCATCCTTCTCCTACACGGGGAAAGAGGCCTATGCCCAGTAGTGGGATATTACAGGCTGAAGCGTAACTTAACTATAAAAGCTGATTAACTTCCATTTCCTAATGTAGCTGTGTTATGACAGGATCAGTGATTTCGGCGTATCCTTGGGGCTACATCGCTGACACTCAAGGTCGTCTCAAAGCCTTGAAGATTGCTTTATGGACAAGTTTCATCTTGGCCACACTTAGTGCTTTTTCACCCAACTGGATAGTGTTCGCTATTTTGAGACTGGGTAGCAGTAGTTTGTAAGTAGTGAAACAAATTCAATTGTATTAGTAGCGAGCTTGGCCAGTGAACATTATAATTTGCTGCATGGATGTTAACGACCATCCTGGTGTAGTGATGAGTGAAGTCGCTCAAACATCGGTTGTCGGTTACCACCACCACTCACCCGCTTTAACATATTATTTAATTTTTGAATATCATATCAAAAATTTACCGCTCCAGCGGGGATCGAACCCGCGTCTCCGACTGACCGTGTCGGCGCTCTAGACGCGGGTTCGATCCCCGCTGGAGCGGTCAATTTTTGGTATGATATTCAAAAATGTTTAGAATTTCTAATGTGTGGGTAACACAAAAATAAAAATCGTACATATTATATTATTTAATTTCCGACATTTTCAAAGTGACGTATTGTATGTACCATCTTCATTAGCTAGTTATTATAAAATTAAATTATCTTTTGTACTGTGTGGCTACGGTACTCAAGAATATAGCCACCCCCTTTCTTTCCGTGGGTGTCGTAAGAGGCGACTAAGGGGTAACACAGTTCCGCTACCACCTTGGAACTTAAAAAGACGACCGATGGCGGGATAACCATCCAACTGCTGGCTTTGAAATACACAGGCCGAAGACGGGCAGCAGCGTCGTCAGTGCGACAAAGCTAGTACTGCGGTCACCAACCCGCCCGCCCAGCGTGGTGACTATGGGCAAAACACACGAGTTCACGTTATTTTTGCCGTAAACTTGTGGAGGCCTATGTCCAGCAGTGGACTGTATAGGCTGTAATGATGAATGCTAAAATTATCTTTTGTTTGATTGCAGTTCTAGTGGAATACACTCCTTAAGTCTAACGTTACTGGGAGAGTCCTGCCCGTCGAGACTAAAAGGACCCGCTTTGATAGCGGTGCTCTCTTTGATGTTCTACACATTTGGAGTGTACAATGGTAAGGATTACGTTGTGTATTTTATTAGTTAACTGTGTTCGTGTCATTACTTTAGCGTTACCAAAATAATTTTTAATTTACTGCGCATTTCCTAAATTACTTGTGTATCACATTTCACTGTTTAGGGAAGCAGGTGCCGATACTAAATTGTTAAATATTCGCTTACATATTTTTACTAAAACACAATACGATTAATTTACTCACTTATATTAATACCCAAACGTCACCTACTTATTTACTTAAAACGACCGAAAAACTGATAAAATGTAACATTTTAATCGCTGGAAGAAGTGTTGAAGTTTTTAATTGTTAGTCACAGTTTTAAAATAAATTTAACAAAGAAATGAAATGTAATATTTCGTTCAACATACCACTATGAAAGCAAACAGGCTCCCCATAAGCTCTGGTTACCTTATTCACCACGGGAACGTAACTGCGAAATGAGAGTTGTGTCATTTTGTTGTGATCTTCTGTAATGTTGACGTGCTTTCTTAGTTTTTGAACAAGCTATTCCTACAGTGCCTTAATATTATAACTAGTAACCTGCAAAAGAAATCAATTCGATATTTGATTTCAATCTGATGTTAAATCTCAAGCTATGACTGACTACCGCTGTACCGTACCTAACCTAACGGCTTCAACAGAATGTAGCGCAACTCTCTTACAGAACATGTGGGTGAAGTGGCCACTTAAGTCCTTCGGATGAGAGAACTTGAAACCGATATCATCATCTTTATTTCGCTCTCTACATCAACCTTATTATTGATCTGTCTGATGTCTCATTATTGACTAAGGCGCATATGACTCCTTTCAGCTAGCGGGTATTTCATACTGGGCCTTGATTTTGTATACGATCTCGGCTTCATAGTATTCTCGCCATGGAGGCTTATAGCTCTCGTGTTGTCGATACCACTCGGAGTGTCGACTATATTTATCATGTTTTATTACGAAAGTCCGAAATTTTTGCTAAACGCTGGGGACGAGATAAATGCTATAAAAATACTCAGAAAAATTAGCAAGAGGAATGGTCTTAAAGAGAACGAATATCCAGTAAGTACGAAGTTTATAGTAACTTTTTAAGTTTTTAACTATCTTCCAAAAATGGAGGAAGTTCAAAATTCTCAAGTACTTTTTGATTGTATTTTTTGATTTTTTTTAATCGAAAGATGGTGCGTGTCATATGGTCTCATTTAAATTTAATTGATATCTAATAACTACTTTTTGAGTAATCTTTGATAACGCGTATTTACTTGACTATTTTTTCATCTTCTTACGTTGTATAACATGTCGATGTTATTGTAGTCGGTTTTTTTTCGTTTGCGAGCAAACAAAATTATAAAATGTAAAAAGAAACGTTTAAAAAATTATTTTATTTCAAAATTGAAATAGTTTTTGTGAAAAAAAAATAAAACGAGTTAAATACACCGACAAGATAAATACAAATACACGGCTTATCATTATTTAAAAAAATTTTAATTTCCAATCCATCTCTATCGATAACTGGTTTGGCGGTGCCACGAAATTGCGTCTGTATTACATAAGAATATACGTATAAAACACTTTAGGAAAGTCAGTCACATAATAATTGACTCGTGGTATATTACATTTTATTTCAGGTTCAAAGAGTAGTTTTCAACGAGATGACACAGTTACGTAAGGACGTTCCACTTCTGCAGTCTCTGAAGGAACAATTCGTGCCCCTGTTCAAGCCGCCGTACCTTTATAGATCCCTACAACTATTTTTCATTACTGCTGTTCTTTACTCAAAGTTAGTGCACTTTCATGAAAATATTGAAACGTTCATATTTCTTATTTCTAGCGGAAAGACTTTGTACTCCGCCGTGTCAACATTCAATCTAAATTTTAGAATAATAAAAGTCGCGAAATTTAATAAAAAAAGTGTGTGTGTCAGCTCCGACGCACGACTGGAGTTTACTCCGTCAAATCGATTGTCTAAATAGTCACAAAAAAGCTTACTAGTCTAAGAAAAATATGAATACCATATCAAATGTTAATAAAAGAATAAAGTAACGCCATCTATCGAAACCCTATTGGGTTCAGATAGATAGCGTTATTAGAAAACGTCGTCGTCTGTCGGAACCCTATTGGGTTTCGATAGATGGCGTTACGAGAAACGTAACGAGTTTATTCATTCAGTAGACTTTACTCCTCATCATATTTCGCTTTATATGAAAATCGATTCTGAAGAAGTAAACTTCAATAATGGAACAACAACAACAAGTCTTAGGTGCGGCAAAGCCTGTCCTGCAGTCACCAACCTGCCTGCCAGCGTGATGACTATGGGCAACACACATGAGTTCACGCCATTTTTGGCGCGAACTTTTAGAGGCCTATGTCCAGCAGTGAACTGTGATAGGATGAAATGATGATGATGATGATTATGAACTGAATTTGATGATTCTTTTTTTTGTTGGAAAGAAGATATCCCAAGGGTGGTTACTGTGATAATGAAACCAAGATCTAATTATGGCATACCAGAGAAATCGAGGTGAACCTCCGAAAATCGTAGTGACGACTTACGCGTTTTTTAATTATTTTTTTCGTCTACTTGTGTAGTATTCTTGTCGATGTAATTGAAGTCGGTTTTTTCGTTTACTAACAAACGCAATTATTATTACGAGTTTTATTTTTCAGCAATAATGGTTATTTCGCCTGGATGCCGTTTGTAACCGACAAGCTGTCTAGCTTGGAAGCCAATGATACATCCAGCAATTTCTGTGAAATGATCACCAGCTATCAGGAGCGCAACACTACTAGCGTGAGTTTTATAGAAATAGTTTGAAAACTAGAACGCAAATCACCTTGTCGCCACCGTCCATAACAGTTGAAGCTTTAAGGGGGGAAACAAATGTGATGCTGGGCCAAGACAGGATGAAAGTAGGGATACCTAAAAAATATACAGATTAATATTTTATATTTCAAGCTTATTATTAAATTATTTAATTAATATTATCAAGCTTATTTATTTACTGTAAGTGTAGACTGTTGGAATTATTTCTGAAATTGTTAAGAACATAATGAAAATAATGTATATTTTTGTTGAAATTTTGTCATATAATAATTCAACAAGCGAACGAACAGCATTATGAGTTCATTGCAGACGGCTGGGACTCGCCAATAGGCCTGGCTATATGAAACATGCAGATCAAAAGGAGTTTACTTTTAAGTTTAGTTTTTTATTATTTAATTTATTATTGTATTTATAAATCTAATAGATAAGATACGTGTATAGTCAGGAATTCATTGGATATATGCTTATTACCCACTTATTATGTAATTGTTTTGATAGTTGTATCTTGACAGATTCATAATGAGTACTGCTGTAGCGAATGTGTCTTGAACTGTTGTACATTTGTTTGTGAGTGGCCAGACTATTGTTGGTTTATGTGATATCACAAATAAATAATTGTGTGTGTGTGTGCGATTCACACACGGCAGAAGTGAAACTTCTGAAAAGTCGTAGGGAGGTAGACTGTTACGATTTATTTTATTGAGGATGATCACGGTCTCATGATCATGTCTCATACGGTCGTAAGTGCCAAGCGAAGCGCATCGCTGACGCGTTATGAGCAGTAACGTAATCTATCTCATTCTCTCCTGTACATTTATGTGTTTGTTTCTCTATCATGACGCAAAATCCGTTTCATCGAGTTTTATATTATTATTATTTAACTGAGGTAGGGAACAGCAGGAATTTCCTGCTCAAAATATGGAGCAGCCCGACTGGGGTAGTACCTCGACCTTACAGAAGATAACAGCTAAATAATATTGTGTTCCTGTTGGTTAGTAAGGTGACCAGAGCTCCTGGGGGGATTAGGGATTGGCTCGGCAACGAGCTTGCGATGCTTCTGGTGTTGCAGGCGTCTATAAGCTACGGTAATGGCTTACCATCAGGTGAGCCGTACGCTTCTTTGCCGACCTAGTGGTATAAAAAAAAAAATATATCACAAAGATTGTAAAGAAATTTCACTTCAAAAACTCTCCCACAAAACCACCTTTTTGCGTTGACAAGATTATTCATTGAAAGAAATTGTAGAACATAGTAGCCGAGCTTAAATGTGTGTTTTCTATCGATATCAAAACAATGTGAAATTTCCTCTCCAGATCTGCATCACATCAGTGTCTGAGTTTACCGTCCAGATAAGTTTCATACAAAGCACTGCGTGCATTCTCTTGAGCTTGGTCGCCATGTGGCTTTCCTCCTGGAAGAAAGAAGTTCACTTAGCAGTGCTCCTAACGTCAGTGGTCTGCGGCGTTTGCCTTCCCTTCACAAAGGGGTGGCTCTTGACCGTTGTACTATTTTACGGCTTTCTCATAAACTGTGTGTCTATGCCAATAACATTCTCATATTATGTTGATGTTTTTCCCACTTCTTATCGGTGAGTATTTATTTAATTCAATTCATTCATTCAATTTCAATCTAAATGTAAATACAATTATTAGGTACATAATTTTCACAAGAAATATAATTTAAAATAATTACAATATTTTTTTTAAATCAAAGACAGTCAACGTACACAAAGATATTGTTTTACCCAAATTTTAGAAAAGTAATCTTTCCATCACGTTTCAGACAAATCACTAACTAATGCTACATCATTTTCAACTAAATTATTTTTCTAGAGGGATGGCGACGTGTCTAGGAGTCATGGTGGCGAGGATAAGCGCCTTGATTGGCACGAACATTGTTGGAGCCTATCTCGTCTCTCACTGCACTGGCTCGTTATACAGCTGGAGTGCCTTCATAATGTGTAAGTAATTCTAATGAGCGTGTGTTCATCAAGACACACAAAGAACACCTTATACATTTTATGTATCACTTACTGTTCTGGATGACTTACAAACGACGCCGAAACAGATGAGTTTTTAGAGGAAATATAGAATTCGCAGACTGAAATCTTTAGTAGATTCCATTTTGATAAAAGAAAAAGGTTATTTTGTTTATCCTATTAAGAATTACAATATTATCGAAGTAAGATGTTTTATAAGTTTCAAAGATTAATGCGTACAAGCCAATGTTTTGTATTATTACAATATGCAAATTCATGTAAAAAGTAATTGCTATTTTTTCTCACAGGCGGCCTGCTTGCTTCAGTTTTCTTACCAGCCAACAAACCCAAGAAATTATGTTAATAATAACAGGCGTAAAATATTTTTAGATTTATTGGAAGATAAGATTTAAGTATCGAGCGATTGCATAAAATAAATATCTTATCTTATATCTTTTAACATACACACACGGTCGTCTGCTCCTATGGTAAGCAACTTAATGCTTGTGTCATAGGTAACAGCTGTTTGTTGTAGTTAATTTTTTTTTGATATATATACATAGAAATAATACATATGTCAATATACAAACACAAATATTACACTCACACTTAACCGGGAATGAACCCGCAACCCGCTGAACAGACAGCAGAGCCACTGCAAACTGCGCCAACGGGCTAAATGTGAATACTTATCGAGGACTATGAATTACTATTGTGAATGTGTGTGAAAGCGGTAAAGGCGAAACTAGAAGGTGAAAGGATCTCTTGAAAATTTATACGGCAAAGAAATATGTAACTGTTAAGATGACCTCAGAGTAAGTAAAAGCAAAAAAAGCATATAAATCGAAGCGAATCAAGCGAAACCGAAAGGAAAGTTGGCAATTGGTAAATAATCACGAGACTCGTAGGTTGTGATAACATAAATAAATAAATGTTAGATACATAAAAGAGTGTACATAAAATGTGATGTACATATCATTTATATTTAATATGTAAACAAATATGTAATATTGTGTTTTATGTTTTCCAAAACATATTCTTTGGAAATTATTTTAAGCTACATATATTGTTTTATAATTTTTACGAATTTCACTCATTATAATGAAACAACTTTGAGTCCTCCCGTGACCACGGTTGCTGTAGAGTATCAGAAACGTCGGGCATGTAAAAAACTTAATAAAACACAATAAAATCAGAAAAAGTTGTTTCTATACAAGTTTGTCTCATCATTCCAGCCTATTGCAGTCCACTGCTGGACATAGGCCTCCACAAGTTCGCGCCAAAAATGCGTGAACCCATGTGTGTTGCCCATAGTCACCACGCTGGGCAGGCGGGTTGGTGACCGCAGTGCTGGCTTTGTCGCGCCTAAGACAAGTTTGTCTATTGTATGTATATATTCATAGCTCTCTTCCTTGTCTGTGCTCCAATATTACTCATGTGTGTGATGTGAAATATATAACCAAGAAATCTGAAACCCAAATTGGAGCGGCGTTGTGAATTAAGATCCGATCCTTCAGCTACACTGAGAAAGAGGCCTACGTCCAGCAGTGGGATGTTACATGCTGAATTGATTGATTAATTGACACTCTGAAACAAATCAGGCTGAAATAATACTTAGGTACATCATTATGAAGCTAAATTAACCAAAAAAAATTGGTTGTCTGTAAAGTTAGTCTACGGACGATAGTTTAACGTGACAACGTTATAACAAAACATCTCCTCGGACGCATAGGCCAATCGAGTGGAAGAGAGGTAATGTGGCGCAAGCGTACAATGAGCGTAACGGGACAACGAGGACGTTATTTACTGTGACGTTAGCGATTAGCCGATAGAATATTTTTTTTTTTTTTACACAATACACAACACGGTCGTCTGTTCCTAAAGTAAGCAATGCTTGTGTTATAGGTAACAGCCGACTGGTATATAGCTACATATTTTTTTTTTGATAAACATACTTATAAATAAAACATATATAAATATATAAATAAATATTTATATTACACCCAGACTCGGGGTGGGAATCGAACCCACAACCCTCGGAGCAGAAAGCAGGGTCACTACAAACTGCGCCAACGGGCTAGTCAACGAGTCATCCTTTTTCGTGTATGCAGCCGGCGTTCATCGATTTATTAGACGTTGTAACATCAAAAATACTATTCGTAAATATACTTTTCCCGTACAATCGGTTTGTGTATGGAATAGTACATTAACGAACGTAGTATTTTTGACTATATCATTTATTTTTTAACCGACTTCCAAAAAAGGAGGAGGTTCTCAATTCGACTGTATTTTTTTTAAAATGTATGTTACATCAGAACTTTTGACTGGGTGGAGCGATTTCGACGAATTTTCTTTTAATCGAAAGGTGGTGTGTGCCAATTGGTCCTATTTAAATTTATTTGAGATCTAACAACTACTTTTCGAGCTATATCTAATAATGCGTTTTTACTTGACGCTTTTTTCGTCGACCTACGTTGTATTATACCACATAACTTTTTACTGGATGTATCGATTTTGATAATTCTTTTTTTGTTGGAAAGGAGATATCCCAAGTTTAGTACCATGATAAGAAAACCAGGATCTGATGATGGGATCCCAGAAAAATTGAGGGAAACTCTTGAAAATCCGCAATAACTTTTTACTGGGTGTACCGATTTTGATAATTCTTTTTTGTTGGAAAGGAGATATCCCTAGTTTAGTACCATGATAAGGAAACCAGGAACTGATGATGGGATCCCAGTGAAATCGAGGGAAAATCTTGAAAATCCGCAATAACTTTTTACTGGGTGTACCGATTTTTATAATTTTTAATTTAATCGAAAGCTGATGTTTGCCATGTGGTCACATATAAATTTTATTGAGATCTGATAACTACTTTTTGAGTAATCTTTGATAACGCGTAGCTACTTGACTATGTTTTCGTCGATCTACGTTGTATTACTCGTCGATGTAATTGAAGTCGGTTTTTTTTTCGTTTGCGAGCAAACACAATTATTGTCGATCTACGTTGTATTACTTGTCGATGTAATTGAAGTCGGTTTTTTTCGTTTGTCTGCAAACACAATTATCTGAAGGTAAAGTCGCGCGGATCGCTTAGTGTATTTACAAATATTACAAAGTAAATACTTACGTACTTTGATTTATAGAGCCACAATTGTTTCACACGAGATAAACGTGCTACTGGAATATATTGTATGTACCGAGCTTATCACTGTGCGCTGAAATATCTCGATGCCTTCGATGTTTACAAACATTTTAACTAAATATTTGAAGGAAGATGTAGCGTACGTCTCTCGTTACAAATATTAATAATTAAATAGTCAAATGTTTATTTTAATATTATACAAAGTATATAGAACTATAGTTATATGAATTTTTATGGATTTATGTACATGACACACATACATTATATTTAGAGACAAACTAGCTTTTACCCGCGGCTTCGCATGCATTATTTATTTATTTATTTATTTATTTATTTATTTATTTTATACTTTATTGTACACCACAAATATATTACAAATAAAGCATAAAGATAGTTACAGACAGTGAAGTACAATGGGCCGACTTATGGCTAATTAGCCATTTCTTCCAGACAACCCATACATAGAAAGGAAATTTATTATCTAAATTGCGTAGGTGGTGTAGATGAAAAATAAACTTTAATTTTTTTTTCTAATAAAAAGTATCCTATGTTACTTCTAAAACCTCCGAGAATATGTGTAAAAAGTTTCATGATGATCGGTTAGTTGGTTTTCGGGCGAAAGCCTAACAAACAAACTTACATTCACATTTATAATCTTATTTAGCGAGGTATTTAGCGATACTTGACGTCATTCCTAAATATTTGTATCATTTGTATCAATAATATGTATAAGTTATGTAACAAGCTTTCTAAAATGTTGAATGTAGATCTTGTTTAGGTCGAGTTTGATAATATTTCCTTTTTTTAAATTTATGAACATGATATTGCTATTATTGTGGTTAACTATAAATAGAAATACAGGGAAATAATGTATGTATATTTATTTGTATTTAACATGTTTACTACCGATCTCAAATAATTGTGTTTGCTCGCAAACGAAAAAAAAAACCGACTTCAATTACATTGACGAGTAATACAACGTAGATCGACGAAAAAATAGTCAAGTAGCGACGCGTTATCAAAGATTACTCAAAAAGTAGTTATCAGATCTCAATAAAATTTATATGTGACCACATGACAAACACCAGCTTTCGATTAAATTAAAAATTATTAAAATCGGTACACCCAGTAAAAAGTTAACCCTATACTTGACATTGTGAACTTAAATGCACATTTATTTAAGTTTTTTTTTAATGGAATATTAACATCGAATCGCTTTAGTAAAAATTCAAAGTGACTTCGTAGGTGTTTCTTTACATAAGAAAAAGAAAGTTATATCCCTCTCGCACACATATTGTCAGTGGTGAACAAAATGGCGAGCCGTCGGTCAAAGCCTGCGCAACACCCTGTAAGTATCTTATTTTATCTAAATATAATTAGGTTAAATGTATAAAATTGTTATAATTTTACTTTCTGAAAGCTTTATGCAATTATTTGGTGATATTATTTTTGAGCTATTTGTTTTGTATATACATATATTCACAATTTTTGTTATGTGTGCATTAAAATACGCACTGCCTGGTTCACCGCGAATGACTCAACATTTCTTGTGTATATTTAAATGCACACTGCCAACGTCACAGAGTATAACTGTTTGTGAATGTTGTGTCTTAAAGTGCACATTGCCTACTGTGCTACTATATATTCAAGCCTTTGCTCAAACCGAGTTTTTTTTTCATAATGCATGACAACAATTTATATTACCCGTTTCACCAAATCCCTATTCCTTAGCTTGCAACACTTTTCTTTCAGATGACTAGGAGTAGAAAAATCCTAGCTTTGGTGTCTAAATGCGGAGTTACGTCTGATGTGGAATCCAGCGAATCTTCGGAAGATGAATTCCAGATATTATTTATTATTTATTTTATACTTTATTGTATACCACAAATACATATACAAACAAAGCATAAAAATAGTTACAGACAGTGAAGTACAATAGGCGGACTTATGGCTAATTAGCCATTTCTTCCAGACATCTCATAGATAGATATGTAGGCCTTGTCAAGACATCTCAGAAGACAGTTCCTCTGTCCGATCAGTAGCGTCTTCTGTTGAAAATGTAAACATCTCCGATAGTGATGACTGTGAGTATCGAGAAATATACGCCATTGCTTCTGTCCATGAAGAGCCGAGATTCGGATAAAAAACTGTCGATTCTACTACAAACTCACCTTCTATTCTTCTTCGAACTGATGCATCATGTGAGAAATGAGTACAAATTACAATTAGGGCAAATCGACTTCGAGGGGTAGAGAAAAAATAACCAAGTGATAAGGATATGAAGAAAAGAGGCAGGGGGGCTATTGCTCAAGTCGTGTCTCGCGAACATAATATCGCTGTTGTAAAGTGGTTTGACAATAAGTTTGTTTTAGCTGCAAGTACTTATGTTGAAGCCCATCCTGTACAGAATGTAATGCGGTACAAGAAAGAAGAAAAGAAGAAAGATCCAGTCACATGCCCAAATTTAATAAAACATTATAACGGAAATATGGGTGGAGTTGATCTAGCCGACATGCTAGTCACTTTATACCGTACTGAGTTGAAAGGTCATCGTTGGTATTTAGTATTATTTTCACAGATTCTGGACATCTGCATCAATAATTTCTGGCTGCTGTATCGTCATGAAAACAGTGGTAAACAAAAACTATTGCCACTCAAGAAGTTTCGAGTCGCATTATTTAGGCAACTGCGTTTATTTGAGAGGAGTTCTTCAAATCTACAACCTGTAGCATTTTCCAAATTTGTGAGAAAAGTAAAAACGCCAATTGCGAAGAGACCTGATGACGCTACTCGTTACGACCTGACGGGACATCTTCCTACTTTTATGACAAAAGACAGGTGTAGAAACTGTACCAAACATCAAACCAAATGTTTTTGTCCAAAGTGTAACGCATGACTATGTATAGTTGAAGGGCGAAATTGCTTTATGGATTTTCATACTAACAATAGTGATTAAGTTTTTTATATTTTTACACGGTAGATAGATAATTAAGTAAACTTTGAACTCAGAGCATTATGACTGCATTTTGTCATAAAAATTAATATAAAGTTTAACATCGTTTTTTTTTTAAAAGTAGAACTACATGTGATAATTATGTCGCTACATACCATACTCATAGATTTAGTTCCTAAAAATTCTCAAAACTTGTTGATATGTTATAATTTAGAGACTTTTATTTTAAGTATTTTAAGAAATTCATGTTATTTTTTATGTTTTGTTTCTTTTTTAGTTTAGTGATTACATGGCAGTGTGCACATAAAGACACATAATATATCCTGAAAACTGAAATTCAGGGATTTTTTATTTTATTTTTCCTTACATCCTTTTAATCCAATTAAAGCAGAAAAGTAGCAAAAGTTAATTTTTTTTAAGTTAAAATTCTCTGCCAAGTATAGGGTTATTGCGGATTTTCAAGAAGTTCCCTCGATTTCTCTGGGATCCCATCATCAGATCCTGGTTTCATTATCATGGCACTAAACTAAGGATATCTTCTTTCCAACAAAAAAATAATTATCAAAATCGGTACACCCAGTAAAAAGTTATTGCGGATTTTCAAGAATTTCCATCAATTTCTCTGGGATCCCATCATCAGATCCTGGTTTCCTTATCATGGTACTAAACTTGGGATATCTCCTTTCCAACAAAAAAAGAATTATCAAAATCCGTACATCCAGTAGAAAGTTATGCGGTATAATACAACGCAGGTCGACGAAAAAAGCGTCAAGTAAAAACGCATTATTAGATATAGCTCGAAAAGTACTTGTTAGATCTCAAATAAATTTAAATGGGACCAATGTGCACACACCACCTTTCGATTAAAAGAAAATTTGTCGAAATCGCTCCACCCAGTCAAAAGTTCTGATGTAACATACATAAAAAAAAAAAAAAAATAATAATACAGTCGAACTGAGAACCTCCTCCTTTTTTGGAAGTCGGTTAAAAAGGAGGAGGTTACTCAATTCGATCGTATTTTTTTTAATGTATGTTCGGGGATGACGAAGTGTCTTTTATGAACCGATTTTGATAATTCTCATTTTGTTGGAAAGGAGATATCCTAAGTGTGGTACCATGAAAAGTAAACCAGGATCTGATGATGGGATTCCAGAGAAATCGAGGGAAACCCTCGAAAATCCAAATAACTTTTTACTATGGGTGCACCGATTTTGACGATTTTTAATTTAATGGAAAGCCGATGTTTATCATGTGGTTTCATTAAAATTCTATTGTGATCTGATTACAACTTTTGAAGTAATCTTTGATAATGCGTAGTTACTTGACTATTTTTTCGTCTACCTACGTTGTATTACGTGTCGATGTAACTGAAGTCGGTTTTTTTTTCGTTTGCCAGCAAACACAATTTTTATGTACATACTATTTCCGTTGTTGCTTGTAACTTTTGCAAAAAATAAATGCATAAACCATATTATGTGTGTTCATCCTTTAAAATGATTATTTATTCTATTACTATTATTCTGTATTGTACACCATAATCATTCTAATTCCATTGAAGAGCAACGCCCATTCAATCGTACTGATTAACGATATGAAAATGTTAGTATGTAGCTGTTACCGTTACCGTTAAATATTACAAAAAAAGTAAATCGATACATGCGGGTTCGATCCCCGCACATGACAAACATTTGTATTGGCCATACAGGTGTTTACCGCGGTCTGGGTGTTTATGCAGTCATTGTGTGTCTCCGTGCCTCGGAGAGCCCGTTAAGCCGTCGGTCCCGGTTGTTATCATGTACACCTAATAGCGATCGTTGCTCATAGTATTGAATATATTCGCCAACCCGCAGTGGAGCAGCGTGGTGGATTAAGCTCTGACCCTTCTCCTACGTGGAGAAAGAGGCCTATGGCCAGCAGTGGGATATTACAGGCTGAAGTGTATATATCGATACAAAACTAAGTCGAATGAATTAAAGATTCTATATACCTACAATATGCCTTATCATTTCATTCACAGCATTGCTTGGACACACGGCGCAGGACAACCTCGAACATAAACGAGGATAAAAAAGTCCTTAATGAATTATACAGTTGTTATTTGTGACGCGGGCGAGTAAATTCGGGTTTTCAGGGAAGGGCAAAGACAGTACTCCGGTCTCGGCCGGTTCAGACGGTCGTGTAGTGACCTCGATCGTGTGCATGTGAAGTTCAGCCTCGCAGACATGGAGGTGTTTAGGCGGGAAATGAACACCGGGCGATAACTGTCTGTGCTTATGTGGCTTCAGTGATGTGTTGTCACGCCAACACTTATTAGTTTTTCGATTAAAATGAAGTTGGACGCGGGTTACTTACGCGCCAGGTGCTTGGACCTCGTTTTCATGGTATTAATCGTAAAACATATGAATAATATGATGTATCTTTTTTGTTATTTGCGTTATGATATTACTATGGCTTTAGTAAATGGCAATTAATTTTTAAAATACAATAAGAAGCGATGCGTTATTATTATTGTTCGAAAATTCAATTGTTCGATAGTTGTAGGAATGTAGGTATCTACAGACAGAAACAGAAGGCAGAAGGCAATTCCTCCTATCGTATTACATGATATCACGCTGGATATTATTTTTATTATTGTGACCTTCTGAGGCTGAAGTGAGCGGGAGTAAGGACCGCAGCAATAATGTCGAACTTTGAGATCATCGGTGACCCAGTGACCCAGAATAAAGAATTAAATGAATCTCTCATTTTCGTTATAAATCATTATTTTTAACCGACTTCCAAAAAAAGAGGAGGTTCTCAATTCGACTGTATTTTTTTTTTATGTATGTTACATCAGAACTTTTGACTGGGTGCAGCGATTTCGACAAATTTTCTTTTAATCGAAAGGTGGTGTGTGCCAATTGGTCCCATTTAAATTTATTTGAGATCTAACAACTACTTTTCGAGCTATATCTAATAATGCGTTTTTAATTGACGCTTTTTTCGTCGACCTACGTTGTATTATACCGCATAACTTTCTACTGGACGTACCGATTTTGATAATTCTTTTTTTGTTGGAAAGGAGATATCCCTGGTTTAGTACCATGATAAGGAAACCAGGATCTGATGATGGGATCGCAGAGAAATCGAGGGAAATTCTTGAAAATCCGCAATAACTTTTTACTGGATGTACCGATTTTGATAATTCTTTTTTTGTTGGAAAGAAGATATCCCTAGTTTAGTACCATGATAAGGAAACCAGGATCTGATGATGGGATCCTAGAGAAATCGAGGGAAACTCTTGAAAATCCGCAATAACTTTTTACTGGGTGTACCGATTTTGATAATTTTTAATTTCATCGAAAGCTGATGCTTGTCATGTGGTCACATATAAATTTTATTGAGATCTGATCACTACTTTTTGAGTAATCTTTGATAACGCGTAGTTACTTGACTATTTTTTCGTCGATCTACGTTGTATTACTCGTCGATGT
This sequence comes from Melitaea cinxia, assembly GCF_905220565.1. Classification (NCBI taxonomy): domain Eukaryota; kingdom Metazoa; phylum Arthropoda; class Insecta; order Lepidoptera; family Nymphalidae; genus Melitaea; species Melitaea cinxia. Next base: position 183,689 of record NC_059404.1, on the reverse strand, counting down.
AATTGAAGTCGGTTTTTTTTTTTCGTTTGCGAGCAAACACAATTATATATTTATGCGGTTGTTAGTAGTAGTACTAGACATCGTAAGCTACATTATATATTTTTGTGTGTGATTGTACCTTTACGTGAATCGCAAAAAAAAACATGAAATTGAAAATAAAATATATTTTTTAAATAGTAATTAATATAGAAAAAAATCTATAAAAACATATAATGTATACTTATATTTCGTCTAACGAATAGATTTTATTTCATTACTGTATAGATTTTATTGCTAAAATCAGGTGTTAATAACACGCATTGAATGGACGCCAATTCCACTATCACCTATTGGTGTATGTATTTGTTTACCGATAAGTGACAAGGTTAAAAACTTTTGATAAATATCTTTCTTGGATACCCCATGTTAATGAAGTAAGTATGAAATTGTTGGCTACAATAAAATCGCTAAAAAGATTATTTAATTTTCTCCCTATTGTTAGCATTTAAATTTTCTGATTGGTCAGTCGCCATTTTGTAATGTATGGGCGCGATTATTGTCCTATGAATATGATAATTTGTAAGTAATAGGCAGTTTTTGTTTAATTACTGTGCGGCTAGCGTTGCTGCTCGATAAGTGGCGTATAAGTGATTTGATTTTGAATGAATAACTATAGTTTTGAAGTTAGAAATAATTGTTAATTGAGTGTTTTCAATCATGTTTTACACTACTTTCACTAAAGTTACAATAGCACAGTCTTGATTACGCTTAAAATAAAAATAAACTTGAGCGCCTACAAAACCTCTATGTCCGGTTATATTTGGACATCGCAATTACGACCACTTTTCCGAATTTCATAAAAAACTCAAGTGATTTCCTATACAACTTCGCAGGAACACTCACATATGCGAGTCGTCCTTTATTCTATCTTTTTCAATCCGACTGCTCCGCTCTATTTAAAAAATCAATTTGGACTTTCTCTGCGATTCTTTCAAACGCTCTTATCGTGCGAAAGAAAGCTTGACATTGAAGATCTCCTCTCCATTCTTCGTCCTTTTATTCCAAATCTTTTACTGTGGAAGTTTGTCGTCTTTGGACTTCATTAACCGACTTCCAAAAAAGGAGGAGGTTCTCAATTCGACTGTATTTTTTTTTTTTTTTTTTTATGTATGTTACATCAGAACTTTTGACCGGGTAGACCGATTTCGACAAATTTTGTTTTAATCGAAAGGTGGTGTGTGCCAATTGGTCCCATTTAAATTTATTTGAGATCTAACAACTACTTTTCGAGTTATATCTAATAATGCGTTTTTACTTGACGCTTTTTTCGTCGACCTACGTTGTATTATACCGCATAACTTTCTACTGGATGTACCGATTTTGATAATTCTTTTTTTGTTGGAAAGGGAATATCCCTAGTTTGATACTGTGATAAGGAAACCAGGATCTGATGATGGGATCCCAGAGAAATCGAGGGCAACTCTCGAAAATCCGTAATAACTTTTTACTGGGTGTACCGATTTTGATAATTTTTAATTTAATCGAAAGCTGATGTTTATCATGTGGTCACATATTAATTTTATCGAGATCTGATAACTACTTTTTGAGTAATCTTTGATAACGCGTATTTACTTCACTATTTTTTCGTCGATCTACGTTGTATTACTCGTCGATGTAATTGAAATCGGTTTTTTTTCGTTTGCGAGCAAACACAATTATTTTATATAAGATTTTGTCATTAATTCAAATGTCATTAAATTTATCAAGTTGTTTATATATCTTCTATAATATAAAAATGAGTCGCTGAATGTGTTGCTAAGCGCAAAACTCGAGAACGGTTGGACCGATTTCGCTAATTCTTTTTTTAAAATATTCCTTGAAGTACGAGGATGGTTCTTACGAGAAAAATTCTAAAAAAAAAAAAATTAAATTTCCTGAAAAAGTCTAAAAACAACACTTTTCTATACTCCCATACAAAAGATTTGTGATAATTCTTAAAAGTCAATTTGAACTTTAATACCATACGATAAAGTTTGTGTTAGGCGATACGAAGTTCGCCGGGTCAGCTAGTGTATACATATTTATGTATGTATCAATTTTCATTTATGTATATTACCATAATATGTATATGTGTATGTTTATTTGTATGTATCTTACATAAAAAATTGCGACCCTTATCCAATCCCTAATTGCCTGGAAGAGATAGCTTAATTGGCGATAACGCCGCCTGCTACAACTGATATAACTTGTATTTTTCCAGTGCCATGTATTGTAACAACTTAGTATTGGTGTACGAAGTGTATGTAAATAATAATGTTTCTTTTATCACCTGTTCAGAAATATATTCATATCAACTGAAGTAAGCACTGTTTGAAGTTATTATATGTAAGTAAATATTTTCTGACTGAGTATCTCGACACGAGTTATTTTAATTACGATGTATTTTAGTTACGTTATTGATTACGATTGTTTGATAGTTATATTTACATTGTAACCATCATACAGTGTTGTGTTTGCATTCCAATTTGAAAAGTTAAAAAAGTTCTTATGAATATTTGAATTACACGTTTAAGTGCGCACGAACATTTATAGACTTATATCCTTGTATTATTCGAAATTATTATTTTTAGTTATAAATCTTAACAATAGTTCTATAAAGCAAAACTAAATGGCGCTGTCCTATGTTTAAACACGCTAACATTTGTTTTTGTAAATGATATGTAGTTTAAGACGATTTTAAATAAAGTGTTTTGCGGGTACATAGTACTTCCATTACCGTGGCTCTATCAACTGAGAAACTATCATATTAAGAAGTTCACGAAATAACGGAAACTTCTGACTCATAGCTTTTAAAAGGAATAAATACAGAACAATATAATATGAGCTACGGTTTATCGCAGACAGGTGCATGTGCCGTATAGGCTTCTAAAGATTGAGATGATTTTGAATTTTTACAAATATTTTATTACGGTGTCTGTTCATGTGGATCTCCCCAAAGCGCCTCGGAGAGCACGTTAAGCTATCGATCCCGGTTGTTATCATAGATACCTGATATCGTTCTTTAAATTAATGTAATAATTATAGATATTACGTCCGCCAATCCGCAGCGAAACAGCGTAGTAAATCAAGGTCCGATCCATCTCCTATACGGAGAAAGAGGCCTATGCCCAGCAGTGGGATGTTACAAGCTGAAGGAATTTCTTCTTTTATGTTCTGTTTAAATATTGTTATTCGGCTACCATATAGCACCTCCCTTGTTTCAGCTCAAGTTTCACGACCTTTTTGTTTGAACACTCGGAAAACGATTTATAAAACGATATTGTACAATATTTCCAACAATATAAATTAATTACGAGATGTGTGGGGTGAGATTAGATAAGATCGGAAAGTAAAACACTACAAGCACAGCTGTGCCTTTTGTTTTAGGATTTGACAAGTAACAAGAAGGTCGACTTGTCTCAAACGTTAAAAAATAATATCGCGATGTTTTTATGAATATTAAAACATTTTTATTTAATTCTTAGTAAATAGAGTTAAAAAATTTAACATTATTTTTGTGGAATAATATAATTTTTTATATAAATTGTTCTACTAATGTGTGTAAGACTGAGAAAAATCGCTGACATGTACTATTAGTATTAGCTTTGTTTAACTTTTGGTTTTTAATTAAAATATCCAATATATGAATATATCCCTCACATCTATAGTACCTTGTCGTACGGAATTGGAAAAGTGATTATAAATTGTTCCGGTGTTTAAAATAAAACAAAATGATACCTGAGGAAAGTGATACGATAGAAATTCCCGAAAGCTTGGTGAGAAGGGACGGTAACGATAATATCTACAGCACAAAGAGTCGAGGAGTTGATGACAAAGTGTACACTTACGATGAGGCCATCGATTTAACAGGTAATTTATTTTATTAATGAAAACAGCTTTTAAATTTTATTTGTTCTTGCTTTGATTATGAAATGATTTAACACAACGTAACTGAACCTAAAGGAGTGTAGGGAATAAGTAATTGTTTGTGTTTTATACCCAAATTACTGTTTTACTCATAACTAGATATTTGTGAACTAATATTTACTACTAGTTTCTTCGCGTAGAAACTGATAATATTTACAAAGGGGGCAATTATTTACTGCAAACGTGTCAACGAGCTTACGGTCGTAAATTTCTTTTTACTCACTTCACGGTCTTAGCAGACGCTTCCTAAATTAATGTTTTAACTATCTTCCTGCCAAATATCAAACTTGTAGCATAAAAAGTGTAGGAATTTCATATAAACTTTTGAGAGCCCTTAGATTACTTCAATCAAAATTTCATCGTTATGCGTCCAGTAGTCTTTGACATTTCGTGATGAGTCAATGACCTAAAAATTTTATGTATATAGATAGATTGTCAAAATTTTGTGTTTTCGAAGAACCATAAATAAAATTAGACGAACTTTAACAGTTACAAAATGAGTGGCAATGCCTATTTCAAAAACATGTCGAAATACTCGTAAGTATACTGTTGTTACTTCAATGTAGATAGAGAAGTTTTGATGAAGTGTCAAAATTCGATAAAACCTCTGACATAGTTGAATGTCCTCCAGACATTGTATTCCCAGTGGAGTTTTTTAAACTCAGATTTAGCAACGAGCATGAGGCGCAGAACTAAATAGATATTGATACCATTGTAAGAATTGTTTTGTGTAAGATATTAAATAGCGATATAATATCATATTTGTCATAGGCGGTTACATCATAATGTAAATGATACGCATAACATGTGCACGAAGACATCACGCTGAGGCGAAATTTGTGATTCGGTTGCGGAATACAATCATCGTAATATTTATGTGTGCACAATATTTGTATTACTTTACTAACTGTGCCCGCATCTTCGTCCGCGTGGAATTTTACGAAATAGTAATTGTTGAGTTCGCATATATAAAAAAAAAAAACTAAAATAAAAGTAGCCTAAGTTACTTCTTATTACATTAGCTATCTGCCAGTGAAAGTCCCTTCCATATCGGTCCAGTCGTTTCAGAGATTAACCGGAACAAGCAGACAGACAGACATATTAATTTAGTAAAAAGAGGTTATTTCAATATTACAAACAGACACTCCAATTTTATTTATTTGTAAATATATAGATAAATAAATAATGTTATTTTTGACAGGCAGTGGGTTGTACATTTACGTGATGCTTTTGGTTTTGGCATTTGCATTAGAAGGTATGGCACTGGACATGTTTGGGCTGTCGGTGATAGTGACCAGCGCTTGTGATCTGGAGCTCACGCACGCTCAGAGGAGTATCCTGCTCTCCATGCCTTTTTTGGGTAATTAAATTATATGATAGTAGCCATTGCTTTGATTATAAAAATGGATCATAAAACCCATCTTCCATTCTGACACATTAAAATCGACTATTTTTTGAATTGAGGTTATCAGATCATTAGACCTAAGTTTATTATTTTCAATGAATTTCCTAAAAATAGAGTGAAAGCTACTAGAATTAGATAGTCGATAGATTCAGCCAGAAAAGTATTTTACGGTACAGTATTTCAGAGGTGATATGTTTTCAATGACAGGTTCAATAGTGATGTCGTATCCCTGGGGCTACGTCGCCGACACACAAGGCCGGTTGAAGGCTTTGAGGATTTGTTTGTGGGGAAGTTTCATCTTGGCCAGTTTAAGCGCTTTCTCTCCCAACTGGATTGTGTTGGCTGTCTTAAGATTCTGCAGCACCAGTTTGTGAGTATAAAGCGTAATTTATAAACACTCTGAGATATATTTCAAGTTTTTTTCTACAAATTCTAGAAAAATAACAAAGAATGCTGTCAATAATTGTTGTAATTTAGTGTCTTTTCATGGCAGTGGATCGATATACGTAAGTTCTGGTACGATCTCTTTTAAGCAAAATAACTCTCTAAATTCATTTTATGTTTGTTTAAAATTTTAGATCTAGTGGAATACACTCGCAAAGCTTAACCTTACTCGGAGAGTCATGTTCATCGAAAATCAAAGGAACTTCATTAATAGGAGTAACTTCTCTACTATACCTTACGTTTGGAGTTTACAGCAGTAAGTGTTATTTCAAACTGTAGGCGTTTGAAATAATTTATACACGTACGGAAAAACGTGATTATTTGTTTCAGCTTTCGGCTATTTTATCCTGAAGTTACATTTTGCTTTTGATCTCGGCTTCATAATATTTACGCCTTGGAGACTCTTGACTTTGGTGTTAGCCATGCCACTCGGTGTAGCGGCCGTTTTTTCCTTGTTTTTCGTTGAAAGTCCGAAGTTTTTACTAAATATTGGAGATGAAAAATGTGCCTTGAAATTTCTTAGGAAAATAAGCGCGAGGAATGGTGTTAATCCAAATAGATATCCAGTGAGTATGTTGAAGTTAAGTAAGATCACTAAATGTGGAATAGCTGTGAATGTATATTTAATTTTATTAGTTTTTAGAATGAAACACAGATGGCGTTGATCGTAATTAGATCGCGCTGCCTTATATTCCGTGTAGATTTAGTTAAGTCAAATATCGTATGTATATTCGGTACTGATTTATTCGGTACTGATTTATCTCGGTATTATCTTGTTTATCAGTCATTAAAGACTAATTCCTCACATTAAACACTGGTTTATTGAGACGCCAGATGGAGCTGAACGTTCCCAGGGTGAACTAGAGTGGTTATATATGTACCATAGTCTTGTACAGCATAGCCTTATTTATCGAAGAAAAGTCTAAGTTTTTTTACGACACTGCTGCAAATTTGTAGACATTTATATTCTTATAACTTCACTCGATTTTTTACAAACCGAAAACTTTTAAACGCACATTTGCAATCACGCAAGCTGGATCCGTTTTAGATATATTTTCAACAAATATGACTATGTCTCCAAAATTCGCATTATGAACTCATCATGAAAATAATAAACAACGTTAATATTAGTTTTCTTTACAATAGGTAAAGAGAGTGGTCCTCAATGAACTCACACCGTTAAAGAAAGATATTCCACTTCTGAAGTCTCTACTGGACCAAATAGTTCCTCTGTTTAAACCACCGCTGCTTTACAGATCTGTTCAGTTACTCTTCATCAATGGCGTAATATTTTCAACGTAAGTCCTTCTTCAAAAGTCTTTTAAACTTTCAACAGGTTAACTGCCTAATTTCAAAAGCCAACATTGATTAGTCTGTTCACGTGTTTAGTAGATAGTTTGTGTTCCTATAATTAACATATGTAGAATACATCTGATCATTAATACTTTATTTTTTAGCTTAATCCTGAGTGAGAACTTTAGTTTGTTAAGAATGTCTCATAATTTCTTTGGAATCACAATGTTATTTTCTTTGGATTATTTCAGGTCATAGGTACTAAAAATTTTAAATTTTCAGAAATAACGGTTTTTATTCCTGGTTGCCATTGATAGCCGACAGGCTTACTACCAGCTCCGATTTAGACGTTGCGAACGGCAGCTTATGTGATTTGATTAGTAATTATGATGTGCAGAATAACAATAGCGTAAGTCGTTTTCGTAATTTGAAATTTAGCAGTTAATGCGTGTAAAATGCATATAATATTAATCACTAGAACTGAAATTATTGCCATCTTATTTACAAGTAATTTAATCTAGCGTTGGACAACAGGCGACGAATCCAAAATGTAAAAGTTATAATATTAATAAATCCGAACACGTTTGTGTATAAAGCATAAAGTATCTTTCATATCACATTTCTTCTTTTCGTGCCATTCGAATGAAGAGATTAACACCTGTTTCCTCAGACAATTTACTCGTGCAACAGTTGCAACTAAAAAAACCTGCACACTTGATAAGTCAACTTGCGCAGTCTTTTGGTAATTCTCTTATTACCGTTCTCTAAGAAAATCATAGGACGAATAGGATATCACAAATTGCAAGTGCGTGAAAGGAGGAACCACTAATTTGTCTTTTACTATTTTTAGTCCTGCATAGAAACCGTGACGGAATCTACATTGTGGATGAGTCTGATTCTTGGGTTTTCTCTCATCTTCCTGAACTTTGGCTGCACGTGGCTCTCTTCGAGGAAGAAAGCAGTTCTGCTGTGTCAGCTCCTGATCTCATTTATTTGTGGTGTTGCCATACCAACGGTTTCTGGAACTGTCTTGAAGATAACCTTATTTTCGGGACTTTTGATCACTTCTCTATCAGCTGCAATTGTTTTCTCGTATTTCATCGATTTGTTTCCTACTTCATATCGGTGAGTGGTTGATTTATATTATAATAGTCGTCATTTTTTTTAATGATTCATCTTAACTTAGTCTGCATTTTATTCCATTGATCCGATTGCAGCTTTACGTATAAGTTACAAATCTAGTTTTTTAATTAACTTTTTAAATACCTTTCGTGTGATCACTAATTAAGTACATTTTGGCTTAACTTAAATTTTTTATTGATATGTAGTAAAACTGCTCTGATCATCTATGTGCATAAGATACAAAATACTTGTTAGTTATAAATGCTAAAAGAAAAATAAAAGAAAAATACCATTTCATTTTTTTTGTTTATATAGTTTAAGTTTTGTGTTATTTATTTTAGTGGCATGGCCGCTTGTTTGGGAGTAATGATAGCTCGAGTAAGTGGACTGGCTGGCTTGAATATTATTGGCGGCTACATCGTGTCTAACTGTGCGGGCACGTTCTATAGCTCGAGCGTCTTCGGGTTGAGTGAGTAACGACTATATCTGCACATAAGCGTACGGCCCATCTGATGGTAAGTGGTTACTGTAATTTATAGACTCCTGCAATACCAGAAACATTGCAAGTGCGTTGCCGACTTCTTCTTCTCCCTAGTTCCCTCAACGAAGAGGATCACGACCACGAATGATACGTTTCTATTAAAGGCAATCATAAGCAGCATGTGTTACACGGTGCAAGCTGCTTTCTTACTGTAATCTTGATGACATTAGACCATTTTGTTAGAGTCCTCCCTTTGGCGCGTTTCCCTTTTCCGTTTCGCGTGGCCGACCCTACATGTAAACCTCCCCAGGATTTCTGGCCACCTTACTCACCACAGGAACACCACACTACATTACCGGCTTTTAAATGCTTCTTTTGCATTGTAAATATTTTATCATTAAATCTAGCGTGATTTGTGTGTTTTAGTATAATATAATTCTAATTGAACTTTAAAAAATCTTAAATAATTATTCGAAAAGTACTTCGCTTTTCTTGAGAAGAATAATTACAAGAGGAAATGGTAAAGAGCAAAATGGTTTTAATGCTCCACGCCTATAGTACCTACAGTTCCCACGTCTAACGTTAAAATAATGGAATAACTTTGATATAATTTTCGTTTCCGTTAAAACAGTCGTCGGTTCTTTACAGCTCTTTTGACTTATAAAGTTTTATCGATGACTAATTCTTTCATTTATACGGAACTTGCTGCGATTCCCATTTTGAATTTCTTTACATATCGACGACGTTGTAGACGCCTCGGTCGCGGGAGGACGAGACTCATTAAAATGATAATCGTGGTGAGTCTTTCAATGAAAGCGTTAACGGCTTAGCTAGCGTGAAATTTTATTTTGAATCAGAATCACAAAATGTCCATCTGAGATTTGCCCTGAGCGTTATAATTTGGGTTTTCAAGCGTCGAGTGTACATACATCTTTTCCCTAAAGGCGGACAACGCACACACAACTCCTCTCATATTGCAGATGTCCATAGGCGACGGTAACTATTTAACATCAGATGGTTTCGTCAGCTCATTTGAACTCGTGTCGTCGAAAAAGTTGAGATAAACATAATTGCTACTTTTTTTCTCAGGCGCAGTCGTTGCCTCCATGTTCTTACCACCTGACAGACCCAAGAAACAGTGAAGAATTGGCACATAATAAGTATACGAAGTTTTGTATTATAAATTTGGAAGAAAGTAAAAGTGACTGGTGTAATAATGTAGATGAAATTAAATCTACATCTGTAAATATTCATGTTTTTTTTTTGACTTCAAAAAAAGGAGGAGGTTACTCAATTCGACCGTATATATTTTATTTATTTATAATTTATAGCATGCATGAAAATATAATATTTCCACACGATATTTAATCAGTCTTGTAACTGTACTGTTTGGTTTTGTTCATTTCTATTTAATGGTATGCACGCTTGACTTGGGGAGTGAGCTGGTGAATGCGTGACGAGAGCGTTACGAAAAGTGTGATCGGGCGAGGCGAACGGAGCAAGAGACAGGAGCGCAAGTACTCATTTTCTTTCTCTCTTTTTTCATAGCCAGTTACGTTTCGTATATCTAAGACATAGTGCGGGCCCATTGTGCAGAAGTTTTACTTCAGTTGTGTGGTCTAAAGCATACTCATCACACACCGGTAGCGAATAATTGAGTAATACAGATAAGGCCGCTTTCAAGTTGTGACAGTTAAGACTAACTACATTTTTAGTGAGATTTACCACTAAACGGTTTTGTGTTATAATTTATATTTTATACGAAATAAATGTGTACATTATTAATCGTTCAAATTAGTGTGATAATTGAATAATTATGATTTTATTAATAAATTATTTTTATATGTAAAAAAATAAATATATTAAACACCAAATGTAAACGAGGCTAATGGTATTCGCATAAACATATGTATGCAAATATTATTGGGCAGCATTCTAAAATTGCTGTTCTATTTTTTGACATCTCTAACTAGTTCATGCGACTCCACTCGCAGTGACGTATAATTTTTGGGACGTGTATATTTTTGTCAATTTAGTCAAAGGTACGCAAAAATGATAGCGTTTGTTTTAATATGTACGATTTTTATTTTTGTGTTACCCTCACAGTAGAAATTCTAAACATTTTTGAATATCATATCAAAAATTGACCGCTCCAGCGGGGTTCGAACCCGCGTCTCCGACTGACCGTGTCGGTGCTCTAGCCAATTAAGCTATGGAACGATGTAACCGCTAGATCGTCGAATTGTCTTTTTAAATCCTATAATTTTTCAAATCAAAACATTTAATATAAGTGGATAGATGTCATTAATAGGTTTTTGTCGATAAAATTCGCGCAGCAAATCTCCAAAAAAGTCATACTATTTTAAGTAGTTGATCGAATGAAGGACGGTAGAGGAATTATTGAAGGATGTAAAAATATGAAAAAAAGGTTTCTCAGTAGACGGTACTTAGCCCGACAAGCCGTATAAAAAGAATTACCCCAAGTATACGAGGAAGTCAGGAATTCAGCTCAGGAATATTCAGTCGCATAAAATCATATCAAACCTTATCAGTCCATCATCATTGATAAGAGTCACACAATTCGCTGCAGGTCACTGGGTCACAGAGGATGAGATTATCGTGTGTCACTGATATTGAAATAAACTACAAAGTAATACCGGTTTCTTTTGGCAAGTTCGGTTCAAGGATTGCGTATTACAATCAGCAGCAGATACATAAGGTTAAGAAATTTAAAAACAAATAGGTTTTGAAGCTCTTCTGCGTATAATTCTTTAAAACATCGAACCACCGTCGAGAAGAACTCATTGAACTATTTAATAGATAATCACAAATATCCAACTCAAATAAACGAACGTGTGTCAAACGAACAAACAGCAGAAAATAACGTCGCACCACTATTTTAATATCGATCAATAAAACGTAGGTAAGCGATAAAATCAAGGCTAAAAAGATTAATATAAAAAATAATTATTCAAGATATACTTATTAGAAATTAACGAATGTTTTGAGAAATTTTGCTAATTTAAATATTACAAAAAGACAACTGTTAAACATTTCTTTCTATCGACACATTTACATAATAATCACAAGTTTATTGCCTTCGACGCATTCCCGCCACTTTAAAGATAAAGCATTGACACGTGAAGTATCAGTCGGCCGTCGCTGAAGAACAATTGAAATAGACATGTATAGAGAAAAACTAAAATCTTTTTACGAGATAACGACCTTCTCATCTCCACGCAATCATTCGGTCCGTTAGTTCCGTCGCTAGTTCGATTCGGACTGAGCGTGTTGACATATTTAATAATAACAATATTAAAAAAAAATAAAAATTATTTAGTATAACTTAAAAACTTCGTTAAAAAGACATACAATTTAAAAAAAAATAACAAAAAAATGGCAATTTAAATTGAAAAGTGTAATTTTAAAGATTAATTGTCGTTAGTGTATTTTTATTAAAATAATGTCGGCTGAAAGTAAGGACAACAAAGTTCTCGAGATGGACGTGCGGCACGGAAGAAACGTGAAGAGCTACTCCTACGAGGAGGCCCTGGACATGACAGGTGATTATTGACGACACGACATATTTAGTTGTTGTGAGCAATGAGCCATACAATTAGATATATTGTCTGTATAATAAATAAATATCTACACAATACATACACGGTCGTCTGTACCTAAAGTAAGCAACTTAATGCTTGTGTTATAGGTAACAGCCGGCTGGTATTTAGCTACATATTATTTTTCGATAAACATACTTATAAATAATACATATATAAATAAATATTTATATTACACCCAGACTCGAGGTGGGAATCGAACCCACAACCCTCGGAGCAGAAAGCAGGGTCACTACAAACTGCGCCAACGGGCTAGTAATAATGTAAATTAATTACACTGCCTCGGGTTTGTTTTTGTTTTTTGTTTTTGACTTTTACGACTTATATCGACAACACTGTGGCTAATTTGTAATGTTTACTGTTTACGCACGGTTTGGTGTGATTCACGTTTACAGGTGTGCGAGCATTTCAGTTGCTGTTGTTTGTATCATGCTATTAAATGTAAATTTTCTTTTATTTTGATTTTATTTTCTTTGACTTACTTGTGTCTAGTCAAGCTATGATGATGATGATGACGGTGATGATGATTTAGCCTGTAACATCTCACTACTGGACATAGGCCTCTTTCCCCATGTAGGAGAAGAAATGGAGCTTAATCCATTACGCTGCTCCAATGCGGGTTGGCGGATGTGCTCCCAACTATGAGTAACGATCGCTATCAGGTATTTATGATAACGACCAGGACCGATGGCTTAATTAATTTCGTGTATAATAAAACAATTCGCAAGTAAACTCGTCACGCACACTGCTCCCGACATGTCACGGACGTTAAAAAATAGTCTAAATTCATTCTTCGTTTGAGCACGCGATGTCAATACGTCGTTTGGTTCACAGAAGTGAGAGTATTGTTACAGACCATTAATATACACATACTTACAACAAATAACATGGCAACCACTCTAGTGTAGTGTGTGGTGCATGCCGCGTAAGCACCTAAACACTGGCGGTTTGCGGGTTCGATTCCCAACTCGGGATATTTGTATTTGAACGAATATTTCTTTCCGGTTTAGATGGTGGATTAAGCCATGACTGTTCTCCCACATGAAGAAAGAGGCCTATGCCCAGCAGTGAGATGTTACAGGCTGTATCGTGAATATACACATGGGTGTCGTGACAGAGATTAGTATATGTATATATTATTCCAGCCTATCGCAGTCTACTGCTGGACATAGGCCTCCACAAGTTCGTGCCAAAAATGCGTGAACTCATGTGTGTTGCCCATAGTCACCACGATGGGCAGGCGGGTTGGTGACCGCAGGGCTGGCTTTGTCGCACCGAAGACTAGTATTATGTATAATCTGAAATATGAATATAATCTGTATATATGTATAATCTGAAAGTCGGAAACGGCTCCAACGATTTTCATGAAATTTAGTATGCAGGGGATTTCCGGGGCGATAAATGTATATAGCTAGGATTAATTTTTAGAAAATGTGGTTTTATCCCTGTTTTTAGGTAATAAAAAAATGGCTACAATATCGTTAGAATACGAAGGTAAATTTCGCAAATGTTAATAAAGTTGTAATAGCTCAGGTGGGAAATCGGCCGGTCAGGATCGACGGAGTAGACCACGGTTCAAATCCCCATGTCTCCAGATCCCTTATTTTTTTTTTCAAATTACACTCATGATTTTTTACTTCAATAACCAGTTCATATTTTATATTATTATGTCGCTAAAGTCAGAAAATATTATTCATATTTTATCAATATGTAATTCGTATTTAAATATGATTTCCAAAAAACACGACTTATGAAAAATACCGAGCTAAACTCGGTCAACCAGGTAATGTATATTATAATTGCGCAAAAGGCGGGCTTAAAACCATAAACCCTCATCTACGAGTACCAGTCAAACTTAACGATGAGGTACGATCATAGAAAAGGTGTGTGTGTGTGCAATTCACACACGACAGAAGTGAAACTTCTGAAATGCCGAATGAAGGTAGATCGTTGTGATTTGCTCTATCGACCATGATCACGGTCCATTAAAAAGGTCCTAAGCGCCATGAAAAACGCGTCGCTTACGCGTTTTGAGCGGAAAATAAGTCTATCTCATTCTCACCTATACATTTATGTGTTTTTCTTTACCGTGACGCATTCTCGTTTCATCGAGTTTCAAAACACAACGATTCTAAAGAAGTTTCATTACAAAAACTATAATACCCAATAGTTCCCGTTTCTAATTTTATATTTGTGTAATTTTAAAGTTATTATTTTGTGCTTCTTTGTGACTAATTTCCAAATAAAATAAAGTTTAACAAGATGAGTTTGATACCCGGATATCAATTAGTTTCATTTAACATGAGAATTTATTGAAGACTCAAATTATTAACGTGGGATACAATGAACATGTCGGCATTTTGAAATGTACGATTATCACACAATGGAGCTATGTGGTGTGTTAGTCAATTTATTACCATTTTATATCAATAAAATTCATATATTATAGTGTTTTGAATATGCGTTTCGCTCCAGCGTTACCCGATATTCCAAGTGTAGAGTCTAGATGGCTCCTGGGATTCTTTTTTTAGAGCAAATAAGCAATAAGCTTACGGCCTGCCTAATGGTAAGCGATTACCGTTAGCCTGCAAAACCAGAAGCATCGCAAGGGCGTTGCCGACCATACCCCCAATTCTCCCCAGGAGCTCTGGTCACCTTCCTTTCCACGGGAACACTATTTGAGAGCAGCGTTATTTAGCTGTGATATTCAGCAGTAATGGGTCGAAAAACTTGATTTTAAATTAATACAAGTATTAATTGTGTTTGCTTGTAAACGAAAAAAACCTACTTCAATTACATCGACCAGAAACATAACGTAGAAAGACGAAAATAGCCAAAGAAACATGCATTATTAGCGATAACTAAAAAGCACTTACATATAAAGCACATTTTATTTAAAAAGAATCATCGAACTAGGTCGAGGTAACATACATAAAAAAATCATCACTTCAGCCTATCGCAGTCCACTGCTGGACACAGGAACCTACAAATTAATAGGAAGCGCCAAAAATGGCGTGAACTCACGTGTGTTGCCCATAGTCACCACGCTGGGCAGGCGGGTTGGTGACCGCAGGGCTGGCTTTGTCGCACCGAAGACGCTGCTGCCCGTCTTCGGCCTGTGTATTACAAAGCCAGCAGTTGGATGGTTATCCCGAGATCGGTCGGCTTTTTAAGTGCCAAGGTGGTAGTGCTCTTACGACACCCACGAGAAGAGAGGGGGTGGCTATATTCTTAACTGCCGTAACTACACAACAGCATTAAAAAAACAGTCGAATTGAGAACCTCCTTCTTTTTTTAAGTTGGTTAATAACTAATCACAATATTTGAAATCAAGGTAACTAGGACATAAGTGTACATATACGGTAACTAGTATATAAGTGTAAATATAAACTTAGATAATAAAACTGACAGTAGGAATACAAAAAATATATAACATATAGTAATTAATATATATAGAAGTAAATTTAGTATAACTTTAAATTTTTGGTCGGTGGACTCACGTAGGATTAGAGATACTAAGTCTAGTTTAATTAGTCCTCTAAGTTGCATGTGTAAGTACCAAGTTATCGAAACTAACAAACTAATATTGGAATAATAAAAGCACGGGCATTATGAGCCCGTGGATATATATTGTTAAAAAAAAAAAAAAAAATATATTTGAAATCAGTAAAATTTCCATTGTTAGCTAATACATACAACAGCACTATACATATAACATCGTATTAAAATATTGTTTTTGAAAACAAAAACAAGAATAAATGGAACAAAAAAGTTAAAAATAGTGTAAAAAGAGAATAAAAATCTATTGTAAGTGTACCTTAAGCATCCGCAGAGAAAAATCTATTGTAAGCATGCATAACCTTAAGAATCCGCAGAAATGTAAAAAAAGAACTTTGAGCATTTACAAACGGCTTTTTATTGTGTTTTATGAGTTAGTAATTAGAAGCAACACACGCGTGAGTCGTGACTCAGTCATAAATCCACCGCAGATTTACTTACAGAGCGTTGGATTCGTTTACTTTGTAGCGGTTTTGTAAATAAATAATAATAATAAACGCTTCACACTCAACGGCCCCCAGAAGGACTTTCTCCTGTGTCCGGAAACACACAATACACAAGCACAAACGCCCAGACCACGACAAACATCTATATGGCCAATACAAATATCTGCCGTGACTGGGGATCGAGCCCGCGACCGCCAGCGCAACAGTTACTACTGTGACCGCTGCACCAACGCGTCGTCGTTTTTATCTGTTTGAGGAAAATTTTTGTCATTTAAAATGGTGGACACAAATAGTACACTTGTTGGTATACATTATGGAGTTTTCCTTAAAGTGTCGGTCAGTATCGAGTGATAAACTCGATTTGTTAAGAATATTAGACGCATACGTACAATTATTTTAGCGGTAGCGAGGGGTGCGGTGGGGGTGGTGACATAACGCGATTCTCCTCATCGGTAGTTTTCATTTTGCCATAACTCTAAAAATATTTATATAAACTAGTGGTCGCCGAGTGGTCGAAATTAGATTATAATTAAATTAAAAAAAATAATAATGAAAATAAAAAACCTTTTAAAAAAATTCCAATTTGAGTACAGATTTTCACAATCAACAAAAGAGTATAATAATATGCGCGTGTGTGATACGGTAGTGCGTGTAATGTTTTTTTTTATTGACTTAATATATTTTTATGCATAATTAAAAAAAATATTAATATTCTGCACTCCGTCTCTATATAAAATATAAGTTTACGAAATTTTATACTCCACGGTCCGCGCATATTTCGTAAAAAAGGGGTACAAAGTTTTTGCTTCACGGTTTTAATATAATATATGGATAGATGATAAGGCGTTTAGGATTATCATAATGTGCATGAACTGTTCAAAACAAGTGACGCATTCAAGTTAACATTAATACTGTATCCATCTAAATAGCTTTCCAATTAAGGACCGCATGGTACCATTTTTTTCTTGTTTCCAAGATAAATGTATGTCATTGCGGACGGTTTTGACGACCTGTAAATGATGGTTATTTTTATCATACATCGTTTTATTATATCTCAAAGGATTTATTTAGAAGGCATGGTCGATGGAAGCTTAAATTATGACTACCTTAACAATTATCGTTAAATTGCAACCAATTTTTTTATACAACTACTCGTAGGTCGGCAAATACAATATAGCGTACGGCTCACCTGATGGATGGTAAGCGATTACCGTATTTTTTTCTAAATTAATAAATTTTTCAAAAACTTGATGTTGTCATTCAAAATGTCACAACAAATCATTTGTTGATTTCACTAACAATGAGATTTTATTTCCATAAGCATTGTTGCCATTTAAGGCTATTGTTTCGCTCCTGTGTTCTGTACTGTGACTTTTTGTTGCCTATCTTTCTCAAAATATAGTCTAATGAAAATACATTTTTGTCTAATCACTAAATTGTTCCATAAAAAAACAAGCTGATTGATGGCTTCAATTTTGTTGTTATTTTCTCAGTTGTTTAAAACTTTTATTTCTAATATTTAATGTGTATTCTTAGGTTTCTTCTCGAGAGTACTCTGGTCACATGTCAGAGCTGTCACACTCATCCTTTTTTATATTTTTTAAATTTAAAGTTTGTTACGAGTAGTCTGACCTCCACCGCAAGGAAAAGATGCAAGTTTAAAAAAACGACATTGCACTCGAGGAAAAGTCGGACAGATCGAGGACAAGGGTTTGTCAACGTTGTTAATGTATCACATCACGATAAATACAGAGTGAGTGTGACGACCGAACATGTTACATTATTTATTTATACAACGACGTAAACAAGTGTACGGATCACGTAATGGCAAGCGATTAGTATAGTCGCTTGCAACACCAGAATTATCGCGAGTGCGTTGTCGAACCTACTCCCAATCCCCCCAGGAGCTCTGGTCACCTTACTCACCATAGGAATACCAGTTTGTTTAAAAAGCAGTAATATTTAGCTGTGATCTTCTGTAAAGTCGCGGTAATTCCCCAGTCCGACTGCCCCAGATTACGAGCCGGATGTTTCCTGCTGTGCCCGACCTCAGATACATGCTCGAAGATACTGTAGTGACATGAAAGTTAAATAATAAATATCAATAACTTTGTTTCACATAAAAACCGTTACAAGGCAAATTACAAAGAATCTTAATTAGCGGAATCACAGGTATTATTATTATTTACTTGCCTGGAAGGTTGACTCATTATCCTATTTGGGTCATTTGAATTCATATTTTTTTTATATACTTAGTAGCTGACCCCAAAAACGTCGTTTTGCTATATATGTTATTAACCTTGGCCGATTCTCAGACCTACCCGATATGTACACAAAATTTCATGAAAATCGTTCCAGCCGTTTCGGAGGAGTATGGTAACTAACATTGTGACACGAGAATTTTATATATAAAATAGATTTTACTGAAGTAGAGAATTAGTTGTCATGTCATGACAACTGACATGGCACGGAATTAAAAAGAAATCATTTAAAAAGTATTACGCTTAGAGGAAACACAATATACATTTTTTGGTCTTGTTGACAGTACTGTAAATTTCACGCAAATTGTTTATCTTAGTACTGAATTACCATAAAATGGTTCTAAATGACTCAGAGAGCGCATGTGTATTAACATATTCTTTCGTTTTATTATAATTAGTATATATTAAACACACACACACACACACACACATATATATATATATATATATGTGTGTGTGTGTATGTATAATTATTTATATAAGTAACATAAAACAAAACCTATTATTTAACTTAAAGTGACCAGAGCTCCTTGGAGGGATCGGGGGTAGGTGGGCAACACGCTTGCGATGTTTCTGGTGTTGCAGGCGTACAAAGGTAGTAATCGCTTACCATCAGGTGAGCCGTACGCTTGTCTGCCAACCTAGTTGTATAATAAATTAATATAGTAACTGTAATATTATGAACAATCTGAACGTCTCTCTACAATCTCTTGTCGATCATAGCATTTCAATTGTAAAATAATTTTTAATCTTATCGATTCCTCGATCGGTAGGAATCTCCAGCTGTCAACTTAGCTGTTGTTAACACATGTGAAATGTTCGCGGCACGTGGTTGTACAAACACACACAAAAGTGTGTTAGCATTTAAATTTGTAAATCTACCAATATTAGATTTTGTATTAATATTACTTTTATTGTTTATTCGTTTAATACCGGAACAGTACAAGGATGTCGACACCATCTTCCGAATGCTTAATATTAATTTACGATTAGTCAGTCGCCATCTTTATTATCTGTTTTGTAGGGTAGTTACCGAATAAATACTTTAATAATTTTATAAAATTGTATTGATTGTAATTTCATTAGATTGTAGTGTTCTTTATATAATTGTTATTTGTTGAAGTACCGGAAGAGCGTAAAGATGGAGACACCATCTTTCGTATATTTAATACTAATTTTCTAATTGGTCAGTCACCATTTTGTAATCTATTGGCGCGATAATTGTCCTATAAATATGATAATTTTAAGTAAAGAGAAAGTTATTGTTTAATTATCGCGCGGTTAGCGTTGCTGCTCGATACGTGGTTAGTGTGATAACTTATTTAATGTAGTTAAAAGTGTGTATTGTGAATAACTAAAGATTTGAAATGAAAAAAAAATAGGTAAAAAAACTTTTTAAGTTAAACGGTTTTATGTTAAACATACATTGCAATGTTTAAGATAAATGTACTAAAAACCAAAAAATAATAAAATAGATACAGTCGTGGGAATTATAAACATATGCATAGACTAGACTAAAATAAAACCGTGGGGCATGTCAATTGTCTACAAATTATCGACTTAATGTGCGATAGACGAATCGTTTAATTCGTCGTTAAAATAAGCAGTTGGCCCGCAGACGGTGAGGAAATTACTTACTATTTTCTTGCTCATGGAAATTCCAATAGTTATACACTCCGTGTAAATAAAAGAGATGTTTCAACTAGTTTATCGTTGGACATTCACACTGCTGGCTGGCAAGGAATCGTTTCACTGCTCGTAGTTTGTCTTTAATCGACAAAACATATGATAAAAGTACTACTCGCTCACCACTATGAAACCCTAAAACTCGCTTATAATCGAGCTTGCTAGCTTGTTTCCACATTCTAGACCTACTTATCACACGTCCATCGTTGTCGGTCGAACAACTGCCTAATTATAGTGTAACATTACAAAACAAACATTTTAATCAACGATTGTAGACAATTGACGTGCCCCACGGTTTTATTTTAGTCTAGTCTATGCATATGTTTATAATTCCCACGACTGTATCTATTTTATTATTTTTTGGTTTTTAGTACATTTATCTTAAACATTGCAATGTAAGTTTAACATAAAACCGTTTAACTTAAAAAGTTTTTTTACCTATTTTTATTTTCTAGTTTTTAGTTTTTATTTCGCATTCTGTTTAACTCATTTAGTGCTTCATTATTGCAAGGCCCATCTTAAATATTGAGGTTGTATAGTGCACTGTATTCTTCTTGTCAAGCCCTTTTATTTGATACCCATATTGGTGGGATTGATAAAAAATTGTTATCAGACATTTGGTAGCGGCGGCCAGCTTAGATTTCAATTTTGCATAGTAAATTGTATTCTACTTGTTGAGACCTTTCATTTGATACCCATGTTGATGGGATTGATAAAACCTAAGTTATCCGCCATTTTGTAGAGGCCGCCATCTTGGATTTTAATTTTATATAGTACATTGATTATACTGGTTGAGCACTTTCATTTGATACCCATATTGATGGGATCGATAAAACCTACGTTATCCGCCATTTTGTAGCGGCCGCCATCTTGGATTTCAATTTTTTATAGTATATTGTATTCTGCTTGTTGAGCCCTTTCATTTGATACCCATATTGATGGGATTGATAAAACCTACGTTATCCGCCATTTTGTAGCGGCCGCCATCTTGGATTTCAATTTTTTATAGTATATTGTATTCTGCTTGTTGAGCCCTTTCATTTGATACCCATATTGATGGGATTAATAAAACATAAATTATCCACCATTTTGTAGCGGCGGCCATCTTGAATTTATAATGATAATGAATAAACATAATTGTATTGTCACCAAAATCCAAAGTGTATACAAAATTTCAGATTAATCGGTTGACAGGAAGAGGGTGAAATTTGAATTACTAAATTTGACCCAAGAATAATAAATAAAAAATAAAACAAACGGGGTGAGCTAAATAAAACCGTTTAATAAGTGTTTCGTTGAGGAATGCAAGTAAATGTATTTTAACTAACTTTCAAAAAAAGGAGGCTGTTCTCAATACGATTGTACTGTTTTATTTATGTTACCTCAGAACTTTTGACTGTGTGGACTCATTTAAATTTTATTGCGATCTGACGAGTAGGTCCTTTTCAAGCTACATCTAATCATGCGAGTTTACTTGCGACTCTTTCTTCGTCGACCTACGTTGAACTATACCGTATAACTTTTCACTAAATTTACCGATTTTGATGATTTTTGTTTTAATCGAAAACTGATTTTTTTCTTGTGGTCCCATTTATATTTAATCAAGATCTGATTATTGCTTTTTTATTTGTCTCCAATAATGCGTGTTTACTTGACTATTTTTCCGTCGATCTATGTTGTATTATTGCTGTTCAATGTAATTGAAGTCGATTTTTTTCGTTTACAAGCAAACGCAATATTTCAGTCTATACTCGTAGACACAGCCCGCGCAGTAATCACTACACTTTGTCTCAATAACCGGCGCGAACTCGATTATCAGCGCGTCTCGACGCAATCACTTGAACGTAATCCCATCAGTCACTCATGCGTAGATCTAAGAGATTGTCTGATCCCTGGATATATGTTAGTATTAGTGCGTCTGTCTCGTCGCACTCGTATGCAAGATATAAATCTGAGAACTAAAGTAAAGTGTCATTCAGTTCATAGCGCATCTAACACGATAATTATGCTACCTTCTTTTTTTTTTAAAGATAAATTAACTCTGTAAAGAATTAACATCTCGTGTTACATCACTTACAAGGCTTCCTAAATGAGCCACAATACTCTTATCCGCGTGCATTCAGCCTGTAATATCCCACTCCTAGGCCTCTTTCTCCGTGTAAGAGAATGAATGGAGCTCTACCCACCACGCTGCTCTACTCCGAGTTGGCGGATGTGGTCCTGACTATGAGTAACGATTGCTGTCAGGTATTTATGATAACAACCGGGACCGACTGCTTAACGTGATGCACGAGAGACCCACAAGGACAGATATCCAAAACGATAATAAATATTTGTACAAAAACAAATGTCTATCCCGAGCTGGAATCGAATCCACAAACCGTTGATGTTTCCGGCGAATACCCACACCACTACACCAGAGCAGGTTACTCTTACCTATTCTCTATGTATTACAGGTTAAGCAAATAATTGTGTTTGCTCGCAAACGAAGAAAAATTGAATTTTTTAATGTGTTTTAACCTCAGAACTTTTGACTGGATGGACCGATTTCGATGACTCTTTTTTTTAATCAAAAGACGGTGCTTGTCATGTGCTCCCATTAAAATTTAATTGAAATTTGACAAGTACTTTTCGAGGTATATCTAATATTGCGACTATTTTCTCGTCTTTCTACGTTGTCTTAGCTATTGATGTAATTGAAGTCGGGTTTTTTTCGTTTGCGAGCAAACACAATAA
The DNA here is from genome assembly GCF_905220565.1 of Melitaea cinxia. Taxonomy (NCBI): domain Eukaryota; kingdom Metazoa; phylum Arthropoda; class Insecta; order Lepidoptera; family Nymphalidae; genus Melitaea; species Melitaea cinxia. The sequence continues at coordinate 160,692 of NC_059404.1, read as the reverse complement.
TTTAAATTGAACCGTCTGTCAGTGCCAGGGATTGATATGCTTAAAAAATAAAACCAAAGTAAGACTGCTTTGAAGTAGTGTTGAGTTCCTGAGGTGCGTAAGGGGGCCAGAGCTCTTGGAGAAGTTCGAGGGTAGGTCGACAACTCGCTTGCAATGCTCCCGATGTTGCGAGCGTCTTTAGGCCACGCTAGTCGCTTACAATCATGAGGGCCGTACGTACACTTGTTTGCCGACTAAGTTATATAAAAAAGGAAGTCAACAAAGGAGCTTGGTAATACTCGGTAACGATTATAGTTTGTTGACATCTAAATGACCTTCAGGCGAGAAAATATAAATTATCGGTTATATTTTATTTTTGTATGTTCTGAATAGCTTAACAAGATTTTCGTTAAGTAATTTATGTGTGATAAAAACTCGACAATACATTGACTAAAATGTTTTCTGTCAGCTTATTCTTTCGTTGAGATGCAGAGCTAATTTGTTTTTCACGAATCACGGACATTAGCGCTGAATGTGTGTTGAACAATGGAGTAAAGACACAATATGTTACATTAAATCTTTCGTTTTTATTTGTGTCTGCAGTTTTTTGCTAATGACATTTGCGTAATACTCGTTCGTATATGACAGTGTTTTAAGCTTGAAGTGTTAAGAAATAATTTTTGTGGCAGAAGCTTTAATGTCGATAACTAAATATTATTTTATATTTTTGGAGAGCAAAAAGCTATGAAAAGTAAGCACGACGACAATATATCTCACTTAGGCACCAATATAATGAAAATGGTTTAATTAAAGTTTGGGTAGATGGTACTTAGGTATTAATCTATTACACCAGAACGAATCGACCTGAGTCTGGTATTGGCAGTATTTTATCCCAGAAAAGCGATTGTAAAGAAACATGAATGCAGAATAAATGCAGTTGAGATGAGAGCGTTAAGAAGTATGATAGGAGTTGAACTGAGTGACAGGATAAGAAATAGTGAGATAAGGAAACGTTGTGGTCTGAAAGAAGATGAAGTGACAAAAATTGAGAAAGGTATGCTCAGATGGTTTGGTCATGTCGAGAGAATGAGTGAAGAACGATTGACGAAAAACGTGTATAAAGTGAGTGTGGATGGTAGGGTAGGAAGGGGTAGACCTAGGCGGACGTTCCGAGACCAAAAAAGGGACGTCTTGAACAAAGGCCAGGTCAAGAGTACCCTAAACCGAAGAGCGTGTATGAAGGGAATAATGAAAGTGGACGAAGCGAAAGAAGTATGTAAGGATCGTAGCAAGTGGAAAGATGTGGTCTCACCTACCCCTACGGGAAAGAGGCGTGATTATATGTGTGTATGTATGTATGTAAAAAAATCTGAAAGGCCCAGCAACATTAAATGTAATAAGTCGATGATCTAAAATAAATATAGAATTATTTAAAATATTAATAAAAATACGTCACCGATCAATGGGTTCGCTAACTCTTAACGACGATCTACAGTTACCTTGTGATTCAAACTCCACGCGAATTGCAATTTCACCAGCCATCTGTGAGTCTTCTCCAAATGTACGTTATTGCTTCGTTTTTAAAATAATAACAGAGGGTATTGTTTTGTGTACAAAGTTATATGTACAAAGTGTATTGTTCTATATACAATAAGAATCGCTCTGGTATAGTGGTGCTAGTAGTCGCCTAAAACACCAACTCCCGCTTCGACCGAATCCCGCTCAGGATGGATATTTGTATTTGTATAAATATTCCTTTCCGGTTTGGATGTCTGTCCTTGTGGATCACCCCACCGTGCCTCGGAGAGCACGTTATGCCGTCGATCCCGGTTGATATCATAAATACCTGATAGCGATTGTTACTCATAGTAGGGAACATATCAGCAAACCCGCATTAGAGCAGCGTGGTGGATTAAGCTCCGATCCTTGTCCTACATGGAGAAAGAGGCCTATGCCCGGGAGGTGGATGACACATGCTAACGTGTTGGTGATTGAAAATTTAAATAAAATATTGAAATATTGACGTCGAAAAACATTTAAATAACAATATTTGTAAAAATGTGTCTAATATAGTTATTTCCTCATTGAAAGGTCATGGGAAGTACAACAAGGGTCTTCTGTTCGCGTGTTTTATGCTGATCATAGCGATGTCAATCGACATCTACGGCGTGGGCATCATCGTGACGGTGGCCTCCTGCGACTTGGGACTGAACTTGCAGCAAGTCGGAATATTGTCGTCGATGCCTTTCGCAGGTAACGTACTTTAATTGAGGATATCATCATCACTTTAGCCTATCGCAGTCCACTGCTGGACATAGGCCTCCACAAGTTCACGCCAAAAACGGCGTGAACTCATGTGTGTTGTCCATAGTCACCACGCTGGGCAGGCGGGTTGATGACCACAGGGCTGGTTTTGTCGCACCGAAGATGCTGCTGCCCGTCTTTGGGCTGTGTATTTCAAAGCCAGCAGTTGGATGGGTATCCCGCCATCGGTCGGTTTTTTAAATTCCAAGATGGTAGTGGAACTATGCTATCCCTTAGTCGCCTCTTACGACACTTATGGGAAGAGAGGGGGTGGCTATATTCTTTACTGCCACGTGCCACGTTTCGTCACTGCGCAGTATTACAGTCCCACACGATTTCACTCCCCGTGTTTTATTCATACCTCACGCCTTATATTGTTAAGGGGTAAACTCCAAACATTAAAAACGACGGCATCACGTAAAGGTCGAAGTAAGTCGAGGAGACGAGCAAAGACTTACACCCAGCCTAGAAACAAATACTTGTATGAGACCATTACAGTCCTCGTCACCGATACGTAAAAAGGAAATTAAGATACATTGTAGACTTACTTGAAGAGCGACAAACTACTTCACATTCAGTCTGTTGCAGGTATTATCGTGATGTCCTACCCGTGGGGCTACCTCTCGGACACGCGCGGTAGGAAGCTGGTGCTGATGTGGGCCATGAGCGGCAGCTTCATCTCCGCTGTCATCAGCAGCTTAGCACCGAATTGGAAAGTTTTAGCTGCCATGCGGTTCCTCAGTTCTGCTTTGTAAGTATTATGTTATTTGTTTCGTTTGTGCTTTAAAGGTACATAGCCTTGGATAACACTTCCGCAAAATTAACAGAATCTGGTTACAGTAACAGGTAAAAACGGAACCCTATTACTAAGACTTCACTGTCCGTCCGTCTGTCTGTCAGTCATTTATTTACAAAACGTCTAAATGGTTGTAAAATTCCGAAAGGAAGGCCGATTCGAGATCATTTTGGATTGTGATTGACATGTCATACCTTAAGTTTAAAAATTTTGGCTTTTACAAACACTTATTAATGATTACATGCGTGCTTTTACACTTGTAAATTAATATTTCCTTTCCAACAAAAAAAGAATTACTAAAATCGGTTCATGAACGAAGGAGTTATCCCCGAACATACGAGTACATAAAATATATATATACGGTCGAATTGAGTCACCTTCTCCTTTTTTTGAAGTCGGCTAAAAATATTTATAGTGTAATAAAAATTATCAAACAAACAAGCTGATACCTGATAATCGTAACAAAAAGAACAAATTTGAAATGACAATTGGAAGCTTTACAACCTCTTATCTTCAAGGTTTGCGTTTCTTATGAATGACAGTTACGGTTTGCAGATCGTAAATTTCCTAAGCATCACTAAATATTAGTTCACATAGCGAATATCTGACTGCCATTTTATCTGTTGATGCGGCTGCCACGTACGCAAGCAGTCTAGTACTCGGTAAAACCTCCTTTTTAGATAGTTTCTAATTAACAATAAATATTATATTGGAGGAAATTATATTTATTTTGATTTGCAGCTCCAGTGCAGCGGAGTCAGCAACTTATGCGCTGCTGGGTGAGTGCTGTAATGCTAGCACCCGAACTAGGTACATGCTTCTCATGACCAGCGCGCTCATGCTGACTCCCACTTTGTATTACGGTAAATTATTATTATATTCCTTTTAAAATTAAACTTTTCTCTTCTACTTCTAGGAGTAGCTTAACTTATTTCGTTTTCTTTTTACTGAAATCGCTGACGTCGTGAGGTGAAATAATTCACAATATTGTGTGGTACGATTCTGCATAACGTCTTCTTTTGATAACATTAATTTATGGCAGATTATTACTTAAAATATCAATCAACCATATCAGCCTTTCGCAGTCCACTACTGGACATAGGCTTCCACAATTCACGCCAAAAATGGCGTGAACTCATGTGTTTGGCCCATAGTCACCACGCTGGGCAGGCGGGTTGGTGACCGCAGGGCTGGCTTCGTCGGACCAAAGATGCAGATGCCGGTCTTCGGCCTGTGTATTTCAAAGCCAGCAGTTAGCTTAAAATATACTACAGTTCAATGAGATAAAATTTAATTTTAAAAGTTGTTCCCTTGATATTTGTATTCGACATCTGATTTAAAAAAATACGATTTTTAGGGCACAAATTCCTCGGATCTATCTAGATTTGAATGCGAAACTTTGTTGTTAATATCAATGTATTTTATCCACAAAACGTCTGCTAATAGCAAGTACTAAACAAAGATATTTAAAATTCTGTAACTCCTGTTCGTCTACTAGTTACAAAGTTTCATGTTCTTGAAACAGATAACAACAGACTTGTAAACGATGGCGATAAATAAAATTAGCAGTAGTACAGTTACTGGTCTATATATTTAATTGATGTCGGTTTTTTTTTCTTTTCATTTGCAAACAAATAATCCTATTACTAAATTATCCTATATTATATATACTATGGTATAGATAGTTGATTTTAAATTTTTATTTGACGAACTCCTTATCAGACGCACGTGTCGCGGCGATGAGGATTTCATTATTATATTTTGGAAGAGTTTAATCGGAATTGTTATCTACGAGTTTGATGTGATCTCGATACGACATTTAAAAGATTTGCGTTACTTTAATATTTTACTTTTTAAAACGCTTCAGCCTGTAATATCTCACTGCTGGATATACGCCTGATTCCCCATGTAGGAGAAGGATCAGAGCTTAATCCACTATCCACTACTCCAATCCGGGTTGGTGTACATGATAACAACCGGGACCGACGGCTTAACGTGCTCTCCGAAGCACGGTGGGGAGACCCACAAGGACTGCACAAACACCCAGACCACGGCAAACATGTGTATGGCCAATACAAATGTTTGTCATATGAGGGGATTGAATCCGTAACCGCCAGTGCAACAGCCACAAACTAGTGCTGTGACCGTTGCGCCAACGCGACGTAATAAATATAATGTTATGATTTGAGTTCTTTGAGGATTTTTTTTTTGTAATTATAACTTCTGGAGTAATTAATGCTTTATAGCCGAAAAATTAAGAGAACAAGTGAGCTTCATATTAATACACATGAATCCTAAAATGTTTATACATCCCAAACTTTTGCACAAGGTAAAATACCGCTGGAAAAAATGCATACAAAAATACATTAGTTACAAAAAAAATCCGTCTTTCCAGTGTGGGCATACTTAATAGTAAAGTTGAATTTCACGATCTATATAATGGGCATCGTGTACCGTCCCTGGCGTCTCCTGACCCTGGTGATGGCACTACCACTGGGCATTGGAGCGCTCCTACTGTGGTACTTCAGCGAGAGCCCCAAGTTCCTCGCCAACGTCGGCAGGTTCGATGAAGCGGTCTTGGTCTTAAAGCGGATTTATAACGTCAATGGAGGGGAGTCAGAAAAATATATTGTAAGTACTATGCCTGCTGCGTTTCTCACATTGTCTGTATTAAAATATATGTAGTGTGGATACGAGAAGGATACGATGATTTCGTTTACTAACATCTTTGAGTAGTCTTGGAATTTATTCTATAAACAGTGTCTTTAAAACGATCCTGAAAGTCAAAAATAACTTAAATTTAAAATTATATCGGCTGCATGAACGTGATCGATGGTTGTATCCACTATGTAGACCCTGCTTTCTGTTCGGCGGGTTGCGAGTTCGATTCCCGCCTGAGTCTGCGTGTAATATTTGTATATATTTATATGTATCTATGTATGTATTGTTTCTATGTATATTTATAAAAAAATATAGTTATAACAGTCTGCTGTTACCTGTAACACAAGCATTAAGTTGCTTACCGTAGGAGCAGACGACCGTCTGTGTATGTTATAAGATATTTATTTATTTATTATTTATTTATGTTAAAATGGTACTGTTTGAGCCACTGTCTACTGCATCATCTTTCTGCTTACTATATCTTACTCACATGATATTATTATGTCGACATTGATATCTTATCTGATAGATAAGCAGGTTCAATGAGAAGAAAAACAGAGCTTAGTACACAACATAATTAAATACCAATTTAATTGCAAAGGAATGTACGTTATTTTTATATAAAAAAAATATCGTTACTTTGTCTCTTAACATAAAATAATTTTCAAAGATCACGTTATATATATAGTTTTGCTAATAATATCCATTCTTTGAGGATTTCAAAGACAAATCTCGTAATAGTGTTGCTGGATTATCTAACACAGTAGCAGGCTAGTGGCAATACTTCTAATGCAGAAAAAATATTGAAAGCAATTAAGGATGATTTGAAAATTTATAAGTTTAGATGGCTTTTATTCCAGGTAGAAAAGATACACCTAGAAGAAGGCAGCAAGGAGAACCTGGACAAGGTGACTCTCCGCTCGCTGTGGGAACAGATCGCTCCGCTCTTCAAGCCACCTCTCTTGAAGAGGACACTCTTGCTCTATTATTTAACGTTCGTCGTGTACATCGCGTAAGATGCTTAAAAAATTTAATTTGTTAACCGGATTTTGAACACTATTTTATTTAGATAACGGTCCTTACAAAGTAAGTAAGACCTTACACCCAACTGGGCTAAGCTTTAGACTAGGTAAAACCGAATTATGGGGTTTTTGGGGGTGGAGGGCGGAGGGTGCAGGGGAAGCTATACAAGGTAACTGCCACACTTCGAAACCCCATGGTTATGGAGATATCCTTACCCCCAACTGCCCCAATGGAGAGATTCATAATCCTCTGATACTCTCAATAATGTCATGTAGGTAGTTGAGGGAAACACGCTCCAACTATGGGCTAGACCGCTAGAAACGTCTTTATGGCTTATACGTATTACTGGTCCATGTAATTGAAGTCTAACGAACGGAAGTAGAGAATCAGAGCCCAGGCGTGATATAAAAGTTCAGTAACTCCATTCAGCTTAAGATTACACAAGGATAAGGCATGTCAGCCGACGTAAACGATTACCAGAGCACACATTTGGCACGTGCCAACTTTATCTTAGACATTGATGTCAACAAGTTTTTTTGTTATGTGCCATCTAGTTACATATTTATTCTTTAGCTCTTAATTTTTTTTTATTTTTTTTGATGCAATTCTTTTGATACATACTACATACGTAATGCGGTCGTGAGTACGAGTACTTCATCAGATTTAGGTGAGGTCAGGTTTAAAAAAATGTTTGTATTGCGAAAATAATTTTTCTCCAAATGTTTTATATGGCGTAGACTGGAGTGGAGTAGCGTGGTGGATTAAGCCTTAATCCTTCTCCTACACGGAGAAAGAGGCCAGCAGTGGGATTTTACAAGCTGAATGGGTATATGTATTTGAAAACCTCCGACACAGATTCTCGACCGTACCCCGTAGGGGTACTTCACAAGGCCCCATAAGGAACTTCGTTCCGAAAATAAACACAAAAATGTTCACATCAATTTAAATGACGTGTATTTTGTTCAGGAATAACAGCTTCGCGATCATCTTGCCGTCGATATTCAACGTGTTCTTCACGTCGTACGCCAGCCGCGGCTCCGGCTCCAGCTTCTGCGAACTGTTCGCTGATGGCTCCAGCAACGACGCCACACCCGTCTCCTCCAATGTTACTGCCATCGACACCGTAAGTGACCTGATGAAACTAGCTATGTATGCCATCACCCCTACACCCGTATCCATTTTTAATGAAAAAGTCAGTAAGCACGCAAGTAGTGTCACGTGATCTAAAGCGATTACAACCACTATTAAATAGTGATATCTCCAGAGAGGTTACGACTGTAGCACCATATAAAAGATTAAATAAGAGTGATAAGGTTATAAGTGGGAAGGATGGAAGCCAAGTAATTGTTAATTCTGGTTCTTTCGTTGACTGTTACTTATTTGATTCTATTTTCAAACGTAGTAAAAAACACGAAAAGAAATTATAAAATTCTAACTCCAAGTTGCCGACTTCATAATGAAAATGTTTGCTTTATAGGCTAAGTATATACACATGAAAATAATTAAAGCGAAATGTCTGCCCGCCAGGAGCCGGGGTGCGTCAACTCCCTGTCCGACTACACGGTGTACGCGGGCTGCGTGCACGGGCTCTCCTTCTTCCTGCTCAACATGCTCATCTCGCAATGCGCGCGCAGACCGAAGGTAACACTTTAGATCTCATTTTTTTTAATGACTAGCACGGCAGACAAGCGTGCGGCCCTCCCGCTAGTAACCGACGGGATGGTTTTGTAGACAATATATTTATATAAAGTTAAAAATTAATTACGTCTTTATTGTCATGACCTCGATTGGTGGTATATTTAAAATAGTTATCAATAGAAATCGTATGAGCTTGATGACGTAATGTACTTAGGTACGTGGTTAGATCGGTCTTTGACATGAACCAATCATATAAATGCATTCTATTAAAAGGCGCACAATGTTTTAAATTTACTTCAAATACTATCCGGTTCAGGTTAGGGCGTACACCCTAAACGTTTTAGACGAGTATATATTTCAGTTTTAAGAAGCAGATTGTACTGTGGTAGTTTTCTAAATGGTAATGCTTGTTAATCCAAATCGTTTTACTTAGATAAGATTCAAAATGAATCCTTACATGTAATCAGCGGTTTTATAAAGTGTACTTCCATGATCCCATCCACTGAGAGTGATATTCGAAGAGTTTTTCTTACCGGTAAATTATGGTTAAATTCTATCACTCCATAGGATAAAAGTACAATTAATGTTATCAATTTCACTCAAACACTTGTTTCAGGTGCTAACAATAACGATCCTTATAATAGCAGCTATCGCCGCCATCTTCATCGACGTCACCGGGGAGGCGATTTCGGGGCTGTTCCTCTTCTACATATTCTTGACCACCGCGATGGTGTTCGGCGTGGTGTCCTCGTACTTTGTCACGTTGTATCCCACATCCTATAGGTGAGAATATCCATATAGTCTATGTACACCTTTTTTCCTTGAAGTCTCGCTGTATGCCCTTGTCTGATCTTTTTGACTAATTCAGTTCTAAGTTCGCCTCTTGATATTTTCTGTGACTATAATACCAAGGGCCTGTTTCACCGGCCGCGGATAACGCTATTTGACAGAGGACGATATCCAAAAGATAAAAGGTTTTGATAATTAATTTGTTTCAACATCGAATTCAACTGTTTTTATGAGATTCACATTTGCGAATAGAAATATCTCAATATTTAAAAATTAATGAATGAATATCTGTCTCAATTGAAGCGTAACAGTTCCTTATGACCTGTTCTACCACTGCTCTTGTAGTGTATTAGTATCTTATGTACAGGATAACAGGACGCGTTAGCGCAACTGTCACAACACTGGTTTGTGGCTGTTGCGCTGGCGGTTGTGGGTTCGATCCCCGAATATAAGAAACATTTGTATTGGCCATGCAAATGTTTGTCGTGGTCTGGGTGTTTGTGCAGTCCTTGCGGGTCTCCCACCGTGCCTCGGAGAGCACGTTAAGCCGTCAGTCCCGGTTGTTATCATGTACACCTGATAGTCTAGGGAATATATCCGCCAACCCGCATTGTAGCAGCGTGGTAGATTAAGCTCTGATCCTTCTTCTACATGGGGTTAGAGGCCTATACCCAGTAGTGGGATATTACAGGCTGAAGCGTAAATAGCTAGATACTGACATTGTATGTTACACCAAACTAGTTACTGCTATTATTGTGTGTAAAGATATAGAAATAAAAATAAAAGTATAACTATATTTTATAATATTTAAAGGCTACGAGTGAATACGTATAAAATGCTGATCGGACGATATGTATGTGAAACGTACATGTTACATGTACCCGGGCGAAAAGTGGAATATTATAGGCTAAAGCGATTGCTGTGGTTAACATTCTCCAATATTGTATGAGAATTTAATTCAGGAAATTAAACTCATTGTTGTAGACGCACAGACAGACTAGAGAGAAATACAGAGACAGGTGTTTGTATAATATTTACTGGTACTAGAGGAATTTTCTCACTAATATGTATTACATACCGAAAAATTCGTCGATTTGACTCTACGTTGGCTAAAAAATATCAAAAATTGCCGACAAAAAGACATTTTAAAGGTCCTAAGTCGCGGGACCATAAATCTATCTTTAGAATAAATAAACAAATAAATAATTAAACGCTTCACACTCAATGGCCAACGTCAGAATAGTGATATGTTAATGTGACTGCCTTTAGGAGGAATTATGTGTATACTTAACACCTAAGCACAGAACTAATTGTAGTTTTTGTAGTGATAACTTCTCATGGTTGACGAGCTCCTCCTCTCTCACTGTAACCCCCAGCGCTAGCCGTATTTCGGACAGACGCTTCCCCCACTCTCTACTCAGTGTTTAGTGTGCGATATATGTACGTATGTATACTGTTGACAGTAAGCATATAACTTATAACTGTCAATATGTACGATTTTATTTTTGTGTTACCTACACATTAGGAATTCTAAACATTTTTTGAATATCATATCAAAAATTGACCGCTCCAGCAGGAATCGAACCCGCGTCTCCGACTGACCGTGTCAAAACCGTATTCAAAAATGTTTAGAATTCCTAATATGTGGGTAACATAAAAATAAAATCGTACATATTAAAAATAGCATGGTGTTTCCTGTCAAAGATTTTCATTGTAATATGAAACTTTAAATAGTTATGGGTTTCTGTAAAGAACTCGCTGTAGACGGCGCCACGGTTCGCTTAAACCGAATATAAAAATCTCATATCAAGAATTTCGCTCTAGCGGGTACATCGTTCCATAGCTTAATTGGCTAGAGCGCCGACACGGTCAGTCGGAGACGCGGGTTCGATCCCCGCTGGAGCGGTCAATTTTTGATATGATGTTCAAAAATGTTTAAAACTGTCACTTAGATTCGTTTAAGTTATCACTTGTGTCAGGCGTCCGAGACACTCGTTTTTTTTTTTTAATATGTGATGCTGTTCGAAGTACATTTCAATTAAAAAAAGTACACAAAGGGCCTGCTCTTAACTTGGACACGGTTCACGATTTCGTCAGCCAATAAAATAAACATATTAATTTTAAAAACGAAATTTAATAGAGGCATGGTGGCGTGCCTTGGCATGATGGTGGCGAGGATGAGCGCCTTCGGTGGTACCAACGCGGTGAGCGCGCTCGTGGGCGTGGCCTGCAGGACCACCATGCAGGCCGCCGCCGGCCTCGTTGTCAGTGAGTACTTGCTCATATTTATATTTTAATATTACAGAAACATCATCAATCCATTTTAATTTAGTAACTACTCCGCTGTCGACCTAACCTTGTTGAAACAGCAACTCTGTCCGAAGGTTGCTTATTTATACTTCTAGGTCGGTAAAGAAGCTTATATGGTGTACGATGTAAGCAATATGGTGTACGTTGCCGACCCCAACCCCAACCCTAAACAGAAGCTCTGCCAACCTTACTTACCACAGGAACACAACACAGCTGAAAGCAGTATTTTTTGTCAGTAATCTTCTGTAAGGTCGAGGTACTGCCCCAGACTGACAGCTCCAGATTTTGAGATTTTTATCTGCTTTACCCTGATTCAATAATCTAATAAATAACTCAAATTAGTATATATTTTGAATTTATAAAGTTTAGTTCGGAAAGACATTAACAACATAAGCTACTTTAAATACTACTTTTGAGAAAGTTAATATCATCTTATACTATTAAACGAGCAATTCTTGTATATATATATATATATATATATATATATAGAATCTGGATCTCGGAAACGGCTCCAACGATTTTCATAAAATTTAGTATATAGGGAGTTTCGGGGGAGATAAATCTATCTAGCTAGGATTCATTTTCAGAAAATGTCGTTTTATCCCTGTTTTTAGGGAGTGAAAAATATATCGTTAGAATGCGAAGGGAAATTTTGCGTTTGTCAATTTAGTTGCAATAGCTCGGTGGGAAATCGGTCGGGCGGGATCAACCGAGAAGATCATGGTTCAAATCCCCATGTCCCTGATCAATTATTTTTTCTTTTTCTTTTTCTAATTGCATTCGTTATTTTTTATTTAAATAGGCTGTTCTTATTTTTTATTATTATGTCGGTAAAATCGAAAAATATTATTCATATTTTATCATTATTATTTTTTAATTATTTTTTATTTTTGATTTTTTATATTTATGTATATTTTTTATTATTGTCGGTAAAAAAAATATTATTCATATTTTATAAATAAGTAATAATTCGTATTTAAATGTGATTTTCAGAAAAAAAACACGATTTGTTGGAGCGCCTGTCAGTTTTTGAGACGCAATTACTCTCAATCTTGTAATTGTGGTTGACACGCGTTGGGGCAACGGTTACGCCATGGATTGTACCTGTTGCGTTGGCGGTTGCGGGTTCGATCCCCGCACGTGACAAACATTTGTATTGGCCATATAGGTGTTTGCCGTGGTCTGGGTGTTTGTGTAGTCCTTGTGGGTCTCCCCACCGTGCCTCGGAGAGCACGTTAAACCGTCGGCCCCGGTTGTTATCATGTACACCTGATAGCGATCGTTACTCGCTTAGTAGGGAATATATCCGCCAACCCGCATTGGAGCAGCGTGGTGGATTAAGCTCTGATCCTTCTCCTACATGGGGAAAGAGGCCTATGCCCAGTAGTGGGATATTACAGGCTGAAGCGTTGTAATTGTGTATTTTGTATCAATTTTTAATTTATCGTTATTTTTTATTTTTATTTTGCGTTAATTAGCTATTAATAATTGTGTTTGCAGGCAAACGAAAAAAAAACCAACTTCAATTATATCGACAAATAATACAACGTAGGTATACGAAAAAATAGTCAAGAAATACACATTATCAAAGATTACTCCAAAAGTTCTAATCAGATCTCGATGAAATATGACCACATGATAAACATCGGCTTTCGATTAAGTTAAAAATCATCAAAATCAGTACACCCAGTAGTATGTTAAGTATTATGTAGTTAATGTAAAGTTATGCGGATTTTTGAGAGTTTCTCTCGATTTCTCTAGGATCCCATCATCAGATCCTGGTTTCCTTATCATGCTACCACACCAGGGATATCTCCTTTCCAACAAAAAAAAGAATTATCAAAATCTTTTCATAAACGACGAAGTTATCCCCGAACATACATTAAAATATATATATAGCGACCCGCTCCGGCTTTCCACGGGTATAAAATATAATTATAGCCTATGTTATTCAATGAAAAATGATTAAAATCGATCCAGTAGTTTTAATTTATTTATTACTGCCCGTGACCCGCACGCGTTAACTTTAGAGTAAAAGCCGGCCGGAACTGCCGCAAACGCTACGTATTATTAGTATTATTATTAATTTTTAAATCTATAATATCTTCAAAAATATTCATTTAAATCATATGCTATAAAGGGCCATATAGATCTATATTAAATCAACAATGTATTTAAAGTATTTAATTAGATTAAGATTAATGCTGTATGGTTAAAATCGCATTAAAAATTAGCCATTATTTGTCGTAAAAAGTAAATGACAAAAAATGTTATTGTGGGATATCCATAAGAGATAGACATATACCATAGCGGAGTTTTCTGTACTTCTCAATGTGTACTTAGTACATTATTTTGATAAATCTCGTAGGGTTCAGGCTGCGTTTCCAATGTAAGCAGAAAAAATGTAATTATTTACGACATCACATTAGAAACCTCAAAAATAACAGTATTTCTCCACTATTTAATGGATGTTATTATACATATAAACCTTCCTCTTAAATCACTTTATCTATTTAAAAAAACCGCATCAAAATCCGTTGCGTAGTTTTAAAGATTTAAGCATACATAGGGACATAGGGACATAGGGACAGAGAAAGCGACTTTGTTTAAAACTATGTAGTGATATATATCGCACCTTCGGTGCAACAAAGTCAAAACAGCTCATTTCTTAATTTTACAGGAGAGGACTTTTAATTTTTTTTTTTCGCTTTTACTTCCTCATTTCTGGATTACTATTTATGGTAGGTTTGAAATCTTTATAAAATTAATAGTTTATATTTTTTGCTATAGTTTAAAAATCTTATATTAAACTAGCGACCCGCCCCGGCTTCGCACGGGTGCAATGCTGATACTAAATATACTACAGAATGTCTTTATTTATAGTATGAAGCTAGCTTATGACATGGTTATTAACATAATAATAACATTCAAATATGCGTCGTTAGATTACACGTTGTTACAGAATGTGTTGAAGAAATAAAGGTTCACTGCTCGTTCCCGTAGGTGATAGCGTGATAATTTGTAGTCTATATGTTGACCCGACTTCTTAATAATATTCGTGACAAATTTAAGTAAATCCATGCAGTACTTTTTGAGTTAATCCGGACATACAGACAGACAAACAGACAAACAGACAAAAATTATAAAAACTATATTTTTGGCTTCGGTATCGATTGTAGATCACACCCCAAGTATTCTTTTAAAAAAATATTCAATGTACAGTTTTGACTTACCTACCATTTTATGTATAGATTATCAAAAAGTCTTTTTATTAGACATAACAAAAAAGTGTCCTGAATTGTGACTTTGTTGCACCGAAGGTGCGATATATATATATTGAGTTTCCTTTAGCCGAATTGAGTAACCGGCAGCGAATCATTTTAACTCTCTCTTCTACTACTAATCCTTCACGATTTACTAAAAATACCGAGCTTAGCTCGGTCACCCAGGTACTATATAATAATACGCTAAGGTAAAGATATTTGCCTCCCTTTTTCGAAAAACCTCACAATTACTCCACATAAATTATATATCATTTTATAGATAATTGCTTGCTCTACCGGCATCCACAACAAAAAAAATTATTATTGCTTTTGTTTTTGTAAATTAATTGATTATTAAAATTATATATATGACGGCCATATTGAAACAACGTCAACATGTTTGACGGTCGGAAAATTTTTTACTTAGTGCGAATTATTCGCACGGGTATTGCTAGTTAAAAATAATAATAAATCAAAATAGTCGTGGATGGTTTAACATTTGTGTAAATGTTTCCACTTTACTTTACATTTTTTTAGCATCGTTTATTAATGGTAACAGAGTGAAGTGATGAAACGAAGGCTACAGTTGGCAACTTTTGACACAAAAATGGATGTTCAATGTTCCTTGTTTTGGAAAAGTTTAATCATCGAAATTTTTTGTCATTCTATTGCGAATCGTAAAGGCAAGCAAATATTTGTGGACTTCAAATCAAATATGTTGCAAATTATTGTAATTTGCGTTTAGATAATCTTCTGCAAGAAAATAATTAAGAATTTTTGTTACTCTAGGTGGAGCCATCGCCGCGTACTTCCTGCCGCCGGACAGCGAACAAATAATGTAGTCCATAATTAGTTTGTAATGTAAACAGTTTTATCAAATTAATGTACTTTATAGATTTACTTTAACTTATATAATTTTAGTGTTAATATATTGTTAACGTTAAGAAATATTTTTAGCGTAAGTGTTTTTTATAATGACTTAAAGTGTTAAAAGAATAGGCAAGTGTGAAATAAAATTTGTTACATTTATTTGAAATCATAACAGCGTAAACTAATGGACTTGTTACAGTGACTTATTTTATACAAAGTTTTAATACCTATTAGTTTTAGTGATAATTTCGCTAGGTTTCCATTGATTCTTTTGTGAAGTCAGTCGCGTCCCCTGGTAAGAGGAACGCTATGACGCCTCCAGCTGAAATTGTAAACAAATGATAAATATTTCTTTAACAAAACGAGTTGCAATAAAGCTATGAAACTATGTTTAATACCTTTTTTTACTGATTCAAACTAACCGTGTTTTTATTTCGCTATGACGGCAATCACTTATATTACATCCGATACGCGACTGGAGCTTACTTATAATCTTGATATTTAAAAATTTAAATATTCTATCAAATTACAATGAATTAAAATCAAAACATAAATTCACGCTTGCTATTACGCCCATATCTTGCTACATCTAACAGCTCTGGAAAGCGTTACTCTAAATGTCACTGGGGTTATATTCTTTCACACGATTTTGGTGATTTTTCGTATTGGTCATACTGATGTTTGCCGTGGTCTGGGTGTTTATGCAGTCCTTGTGGGTCTCCCCACCGTGCCTCGGAGAGCACGTTAAGCCGTCGTTCCCGGTTGTTATCACGTACACCTGATAGCGATCGTTACTTATAGTAGGAAATATATCCGCTGACCCGCATTGGAGCAGCGTGGTGGATTAAGCTCTGATCCTTCTCCTACATCGGGAAAGAGGCCTATGCTCAGCAGTGGGATATTACAGGCTGAAGCGAAAAACACGATTTTGATCCCAACATTTTTTCCTAAGCGTCTAAAAGGACTGTTACTTTGAAATCTTAGCGATGTATTAAATACGTACCAAAAACGAGTCCTCCAAAAACGTAGAACGAAAGCTCACAGTCGTAAACTAACATCTGCTTGAGGATGTTGATGCCGAGAACGGAGCTGCCTCTCCCTACCATCAAAGTGAGGCAGACCGCCATTGCCCTGAAAGTAACGTAAAGATTTCAATGCTAGAAGCAAATTTATTTTGACATTAAATCGATCGAAAATCCTGTAATTATTGCCAGTTCCTTCTTTTTTTTATACATATATATTTATGTCACTAGGTCGGTAAACAAGCGTACCGCTCACCTGATGGTAAGAGATTACCGTGGCTTATAGACGCCTGCAACACCAGAAGCATCGCAAGTGCGTTGCCGACCCAATCCCTAATCCCCCCAGGAACTCTGGTCACCTTACTCACCAACAGGAACACAATACTGCTTGAAAACAGTATTAGTAGTAGTTCAGTAGTAGTTCTTTAGGAAATGGGCGCACTAGATCGAAACAATTGCTTTTTTAAGGGAGTTAAACGTTTACACGCTGTAGGCACTCGAAACGATGAATAAAAATTAACAGACACAGCTACTTACTTACTTTCGTTAACAGTAATGTCAACAAGAATATTCATTTTTATGACAATGTATACAACTAAGGTCGAGGTACTTCCTTGAACGGGCTGCTCCAGATTCTTAGCAGGATAATTCCTGCTGTGCCCACTTTAATAAACTTTTTTGACTTCTTTAACACTTAAGACTTTTTTTATTGTAAAATTAGCGTAAACATTAGAAAAGATTTTTCTTACTTAATGCACGAACTAAATAAAGATTACACATACTTGACGTAAGTAGGAAAGATGTCGACACTGAAGGTGGAAAGGAAGCCGAAGTTCAGCGCTCCGCACATGAAGACCACGAGCAGGACCGAACTCACGACCCACGAGCTCGAGAAGTTGATGCACAGTCCCACGACGCCCGTGGTCAACTGGAACACATTGTCACTCTTAATTATTTCTATTCTTTATGCAACGACATTTAAAAAACCTCTTTTTATTGCTGCGGGCTCACTCAAGCTCAAGCCAAGACGTGTTTTAATTACATTTTCAGCTTTGTTTATATTCCTAATTACGTTGTGTAAAAAACATTAAAATTAATTGCAAATTCATAGATATATACAAATTTAAATTTAAACATTTGGCAACTAATAATGCAAACCTCTACTTTTGAGTATCCTAAAAATGCGTTCTGTATACCTGCAAGCATATCAACAAGCACTTCCTGCCGACGCAGTTGATGACGCCGCTGAGCACGATGTTGAGCACGGCGATCAAGACACTGACCCCGAACACCGTCACCATGGCGGAGCTGTTCAGACTGCAGTCTTTAGTCTGGAACAGAGAATTATGATCAAAAATACTTTATTAAAGCTACTAGTTAGTGTGAAGCTACAACCGATTCGGAATGTAGATTTTGCAGAGAAGGTTCTGCAAGGAACTAGTACGCAGTTAGTATTTTAAAGAAAATTGAAAGATATTGTTGTTTAAATTTCTAAAAACTGAAAAAAAAATCATTTAAGCATTATTTTTATAAGAAGGGACATATTATAGGTATTATTATTATAGGAATTCTATAAAACAAGGAAAAATAAACAATTACCACATTATTATATAATATATTTGCAAGGTAAAAGTATCCTACATTAAGGAGTCTAAATATACGTTTAACAAATTAACCAAGACCCAAAGTCCTTATACATTGTATTTCAATACAAATTAACTCTTAGTCATAAAGCTTTTATTTACATTGTAGCTGCTAGTTATATTGAAGATGTCAATAAAGTTTCATTCTCGTAATACAACAGTAAGCATACGTTGATGATACTTAGACGTGATTGAATGTTGTCAAGTTCATGTTTTCAAATGTTCACGGTCACTATGAACACATTTTACCCTACTTTCTGCCGTGATTGTAACACATCCGCGAACATGGCGTCGGCTCCTGTAACGATGCTAAGAAATCGCGGTAAGTCCCGTAGAATAAAAAAAAAAGCGTGTGTGTCAGGTCCGACGCACGTCTGGAGTTTTCTCCTTCAGATTGACTGTATAAATAGGCACAAAAAAGTCTTACTAGTCTAAGAAAAAGATCAATACCATATCAAATGGTAAATAAACGAATCAAATAACGCCATCTATCGATTGATCACACTATTGAATTTTCCTTAATATTTTATCTTTCCGATAGATGACGTTACTAGAAACGTAACGAGGTCATTCGTTCAGTAGATTTTACTCCTCGTATATTTTTCATCCCGGGGCCTTATATGAAAATCTTAAAGAGTAAACAGGAAAAAATGTTGTCAAGTAACACGATTCTCGTCAGTTTTTCTCACAATTAACGGAGTGACATTTCCAGTCCGATGGTAGCTTCTCACTAACTATTATTATACCATGACGATTCCAAATGATCTTAAACTCTATTAGAATAAAAAAATATTCGATTTTGTTGAGAAAATACAGAGTAATGTGTACTACAATAAATTAAGTTTAGCAAACGTGAAGTTAACACGGATTCGATTGACAAAAGTAGACTGTTCAGAAATATTTCTTATAAATTCAAGTCACTCTTTTAAAAGACGTCAAAACGCCACTACTATCTATGCCATCTCTTAGTAATAACTAGTAAAACATAGTGAAATAAACATTTTTAAATTATATATTAATTAATTGAATGATTAGTGCCAACACATAAATACTATGTATCTACATAGTATATAATCGTTATTTAAAAAAATAATAACTCTGCTAGTGATAAGATTAATTGAAATATATTTACGAGACACTAGGTAATTGTTTTTTTTTGAGGGGGGGGGGGTATTTTTACGTGTATCATAAAGATCAGATGCTATAATTAGGTATAACATATGTTATCAAAGTAAAGTACTTACTCTAAATAAAATCTGTCATTTCGTTTGACTAGGATTATTTTCTTACGAAATCATGACGTAGACGAGTCAGGAGATGCGCAGAACGAGTATTTATTTTATTAAATATACACAGTAAAAATTGTTTTTACAAAAATCAAATTTTTAGATAAAAGAAAACAAAGATCTCGTAGACAGGGCAATAAATAGTCTAAAGTAGTCAAGTTTGAGTCTGTTCCTCATTTGAGCCAAGTTATATATTCTTTTATATATAGTTACAACCCGTTTAGATATTACTGAATGATCGCCCAGTGTATACTTCTGCGAGAACTTACTCAGAAGCCAGTCTAGAAAACCCTTACATAAACGAAATAACTTTAGATGAGTACAATTTATGGGGACTACGGGGGGTCCCAAGATAAAAATAAAAAACGAGTGTGCTTTAGACCACACGACTGAAGGAAAACTTCTTCAGCTCTTACAGTAATATACGAAAAGTAACTTTCTCTCTCTCTTTCTATCTTCACTATCTTATATCGCCTTCTCAACTTCCGTTCGCCTCGCTCCCGTCACGCACTCACCAGCTCACTCCCCGAGTCAAACGTGCGTAAAGAAGTTTTACTTCAAAAAATTATAACCTGTATTTGCCAATCGGGCTCTGAGTTGAATCTAAGTAGAAAACCCCAGCGTAACAAAATATACTATCCTCCCGATCCCCAAAACTTAATAGAGCCTCATTGAAAAACAACTTTAGCTGTAATAACTGAAATTTAATGATTTACGTAAATACAGTAGTAGTTGATTTAAATCATGATTCCAACGTTGCTGAATCTTATACCAAATGCAGGGCTTGAGTACACATGAAAAGACTCGAAGTGGGATCTTCAGATTGAATAGCGGTCGTCCATTTATCACGTGATGTGTTTTAGCAACTTTTTAAACTCCTACTTCCCCTTGGTGATATGTAGTGAGGTTTTACATTAAATGCTCAATAAACACACATATTTTTATAAACATTTTTTAAATATCATATCAAAAATCGACTGCTCCAGCGGGAATCGAATCTGCATCTCCGACTGACCGTGTCGTTGCTCTCAGCTATGAAACGACGTACTCGCTAGGTCGACATTTTCGATATGATTATTTTATATTCAGCCTAAGCGACCGAATGTAAAGCGACGATGTATT
Source organism: Melitaea cinxia (assembly GCF_905220565.1). Taxonomy (NCBI): domain Eukaryota; kingdom Metazoa; phylum Arthropoda; class Insecta; order Lepidoptera; family Nymphalidae; genus Melitaea; species Melitaea cinxia. The sequence goes on along the minus strand of NC_059404.1, from coordinate 139,986 downwards.
TTTATGTATAGTAAATTGAAACTTTCTGAATATTATATTTAAATTCATTTATAATCTGATTAAGTTTTGAAAAATTAAGCGAAGTGAAGTGTTGGTTGTTTTTTTTTTGTTTAGGAATTGTAATCGTATCAATGTAACGTTGTACGTTGTGTTGGCTTCCTATGTAATAAAATAAAAAACCCTATTCAGATTGGCCCAAATATGGTCAGGCAAGTTTTTGCGTGACATTGCGTGGAGAGCCTAACGGGGTAGTCCAAAGAGAAACCAAATGGTCACACAGGAAATTTTCCAAAGAGAGCCAGATAGGCCTTTGCGTGGTATTCCCACATCGAATCCAAGATGGCGGCTTAAGGAAGGCTTATTGGTCGCACATTCAAATTTATAGTCGGGAATTTCATTACAAAGTTTTAAAAATTATCGCTTTTTGACAATCGAATGATCGGAGGAAAAGATAACTATGTCATATTAATGCTTAGAAAGTTTAATAATACAGAAAAATTAATTGAAACTGTAACACACAAAGAACTTTACATAAAAATAAGCTCAAAGCAATAAGTTTTGTTGTAAGTCATATTGTATTCAGGGGGACAGGGGGCTCTTAAACTCTAGGACGGATGACGACGGCTTTCTTAATTCGGATAACAAATGTTAATCATTACTTTAAGGCACAAAACAAAATAATCAGAAGGTAAAACGTATGATGTTTGAAGCCAGAACCTGTATATAATGAGATGTTGGCTGACTGTTAGCACTCTGCTCACCTGAGTTCCCGTCTCGTTGTGACTCGCCCTCAACATGTCACAGAAGGACAAGTTCTCTTCACCTCTCACTACGGACTTCATGATCCCGTCAATTATATACGGTAACCACGTCAAGTATGGATTGAAACTGAAAAACATTAACATTGTAAAAAAGTGTGTGTGTGCAATTCACACACGGCAGAAGTGACACTTCTGAAAAGTCGTAGGAAGGTAGGCCGTTGGTTATTGGCGCTAACGACGATCATCACGGTTTGGCGCGTGGTCATGAGTCGTTGGGTAGTAATGTATTCTATCTCATTCTCTCCTACACATTTATGTGCTTTTTTATTTATCGTGACGCATTCTCGTTTCAGTAGTGCTATTCTGTAAGAACATTTTCGTGTCTCGACAGCGGAATCCGCGGTGAGATATCAAATTCGTATTCATTAAAACTCGACAGTCCCGTAGCGCCACACTTACGAGTGTGGCGACGAGTCGAACCCTGTTACGTGAGAACGTTGACATTTAATAGTATGAATTCGGTATTCTGTAAGGGAATTTACCGCTTCACACATCACAATTCGAGACTTGATTCGACACTTGACTTCATGCAAATATTCTAAAATAAAGTCATAAGAAAAGAATGTCGATAAAATAAACACAGCTCTAAATTGCCGCTCTTCGATTCGACACTCACTTCACATCGCTTGTGCGTACGGAATGTTTACAGAATTCCAAACCAAGGTCAAGTGGGTTCGCTTTCGAAGTGAGCGCTGTCACTCAGGTGAAGCTCGATATCGAAATTGTTATTTACAGAATAGCTCTGCTGATCATAACGATTCTAAAGAAGTTTCACTTCAAAAAGCTAAGGAAACTAATTGTTACGAAATACTGTAATTGACTAGCCCGTTGGCGCAGTTTGTAGTGACCCTGCTTTCTGCTCCGAGGGTTGTGGGTTCGATTCCCGAGTCTGGGTGTAATATAAATATTTATTTATATGTTTATATATGTATTATTTATAAGTATGTTTATCGAAAAAAAAAATATATGTAGCTATATACCAGTCCAGGCTGTTACCTATAACACAAGCATTAAGTTGCTTACTTTAGGAACAGACGACCGTGTGTGTATTGTATAGATATTTATTTATTTATTTATTTATTTATTATTAGATAACGGTATCCAACAGATAATAGTTCATAATGTATTATTCTTTTCCATCACCAAATTCTACTGTTTTCATTATATATTTTTATTCGCAAATATGAACCTAAAACTTAGTTTAAACGTAAAAAAAAAACGTTAGGTTAAACGTAGTTTAGTAATTGAGGTGAAACAGGTCCTAATAGCCTGAGTAAACACGACGAAGCGTTGGCGCAGCGGTCATTTGACATGTTAATATGTATCTGGTGCACTCGCTGTCGCGGGTTCGATTCCCGCACACGGCACACATTTGAATTAGTAATATAGATGCTTGCCGTGGTTTGGGCGTTTGTGCTTGTGTGTTGTTTGTGTTTCCGGACTACCAAATCAAGAGTAAATTCGACTAGCATTTATTTATTAATTTACATTTATTAACATAATAGCTTCAAAACTCACCCAGTGTGGAAAATCATGAACAAAACAGATAATAGTAAAGTATGCTTCAGAAGCGGTGGCTTCAGCAGCGGGACTGTCTGAGAGAGCATCGACGACCAGAAGCCCTTCGACGGCGCGCCCGTGTCTTCGCCTAGAACTAACGAGGTCACCTGACGAAATATGTTTAAGGAATTAAAATAAAAGTTGTATGTATTTATTTTATCAGTATACATTGCAATTGCTTTACTTGCTTGTGAAAATTTGTGATTAACATGTTACTGTGAGTAGACACGTCTGTATAACCTATTTTAAACATAAAATATTAAGAAATTCACGACTAGAATATTTTGTGATTTACTTTTTTAAATTGATGTAATGTTAGTTTTAAGTTTTGTTATGCATGAATAAATAAATAAATACATTTTGTTTATAAGTTTTGTGTTTAGATAGTCACCAAAATATAACTTACATCATAGTCATCAGCACTCTTTCCAGTGTTTATCCGGTAGATGCCCTTCAGAACCTCCAAGGCCTTCTGCTCCTCGCCGACACTGAGCAAGTACCGCGGGCTCTCGTAGGAGAAGTACATGCCGACGGCCCCGAGCGCGCAGGGCGCGGCGAACACGATGCACAGCAGGCGCCACGGAGAGAACTCGATGTTGAGCAGTGGCATGTGGTGCGAGAACTGTAGGTGCAGCACCGGGATTGATATCACTGGAACAAGGTTGTTGGTGCTTTGATACATTTTCAAGGTTACTACTTTATTTGTCATATTATTCATTTATTTATCAATTATATCAGGTGTTTTTAAGAATAGGATCTCAAATGGACTGATAACGTATGTTCGGTCACACCTGTCGAAACTACTAATATTGGATTGATTTTAGTAATTAATGATCGTGTATTATATTTTTGAAGAACAAAATTTATTTAAAAACTTAGACTTAAATTAATTTCAATTTTAAAGTTAAAACGTTAAAAAAGGTATTTCCCCATTGAAGGGGCAGAACTGAGTCAGTTATATCACAACAGTGGCGAGGGCCGTATACTGAAGCTAGTAATACTAATAAAATATCTTAATTACCCGCCATCAGTCCCGTGACACTCAAATATATGGTGGTAGTCAGCGACACCATGAATGATCTCCTGTGCTGTGGTGTGAGTTCGCTTAGCAGTGTGAGCCCCAGCGCATACGTGCCCGCCACACTGACAATATAATTATGATCTTTTAACGAATATTTTTAAACAGATTTCAGAAATTGACCTCGTTATCAATAATCGAAAATCTGCAAAGTCAAGTACGAGTATATATAATTAACCTAAGGATACTTCCACACAAGAAAATACATGTACAGAATGACTATTTGCTTACTATCACTACTGTTAGGGTATAGGATATAGATATAGACCGGCTAAGCCTATTGTTTTCTAATGTTTACGCGAATTTTACTCATTTAATGAAACAACTTTTTTCGGATTTTATCGCGGTTTATTATTAACTTTTGATTCCCGACGTTTCGGATACTTTACAGCAACCATGGTCACGGGAGGACTGAGGTGTCAGACGTCCCAACGTTACAAAGTTATTCGGCTAAGCCTAATTCAATCCTATGCTTTTTCATCGTAATGGTATAAACTTTTCTGCACAAAGGTCGCTGAATGTTTTTTTTTTCTAAGCGGCATTTAGGAAACGTTAATAAGTTAGTACGTCGTTGTTCCTAAGTGATACATTATGTAAGACATTTCGATCACTACGGCTAACAAATAAATGCACTTAACTGAGGTAGGGCACAGCAGGAATTTCCTGCTCAAAATATGGAGCAGCGTGTACTAGGGTAGTACCACGACCTTACAGAAGATCACTACTAAATAATACTCTTTTCAAGAGGTATTGTGTACCAGTTGGTGAGTAAGGTGGCCAGAGCTCCGTGGAGGAATTGGGGATAGGATTGGCAACGCGCTTGCGATGCTACTGATATTGCAGGCATATGCGATGGTAAGCGATTACCGTAGCTTAAGCTACGTCAGGTGACATCAGGTAAACCGTACGCTTATTTACCGACATAGTTATATAACTATATGAATTAGTTTTTTTGCTTTAAAGAATAGAATTAATACTTAAATAAAAGAAACTCACGAGCAGGAAGACAAAAATTTCAAAATGCTAAATACGATCCAGTCTGTAGACAGCGCTGATGAGGCGCCGAATAGGAATGCTAGGCACATACACCACGCCAAAATCCTTCTCCTTCCCTTAGTGTCAGCCAAATATCCCCAAAAGTGGGACGTCGCTATGATACCTACGGCAGAAGCAGAAAACTTAAGATTAAAAAGTTGATAATTACATAAAAAAAAACTATAATGTAACATATTCGCGGTACAACCAGAGATATAAAGATAGTGCTTTGTCAGTTAACTATTTTAATAAGCCTTAGCTCTGCTTGTCTTGTCTTGTACTAATATTCTTACTTCAATCGTTACAGCCTATACAGTCCACTGCTGGTCATAGGCCTCCACAAGTTTACGCCAAAAATAACGTGATACTTCATAATATTATATAATTATCATAATATTCTTACTTATCGCGCTTTAATAATAATAAAAAGCATTGCCAGCAACATTACTAAGTAATGTGCATCGATTTGCGACAGTCGCGCAAGCAACAGTTACGATGTGCGGCGGGGACATGCAAATTATTGAGCCCTGGCTACATATAGATAAATAACATCATCCTCTGATTTATAATATTAATACATAAATAATTTACTTGTTACATCCTACTGGACATACAATAATTAAACTTTGCTAATTGTTAACATCATAATCGGAATTGAGATTCAATGGGAAAATGCTAAATAATTAGAATCTACAAAAAGTAGTTTTGCGTCGATACAAGTAGATGAACATTAGAGAAAAATATTGTAAAAGGTAAAATGATAACAAAAGAACTGTAAAAAACTAGAACGATCATCTTGTGTTACGCATTTTATATTAGTACAAATGTAAGAGCAAGGTGAGACCTTGCATTAAAATGATCCTTTCCCTTTCATATAATCGTAATATTTTTATATAACGAGTGTATAGTACTCAAAACCTTTAACTGAAAAATAATAAGTGGTACTCTACGAGGGAGCGTTTTTATGTTCGCGTAATGAAGGGTAAGGGGTTGAAATAAAAAAACCAAATTATTTTTCCTTTTCAATATATTCACCTGCAAGACGGACACATTTTTCAAATCTTTCAATTAATTTATTTATACCCTCATAAAAAATGTTTTGTCTTTGTCCTCAAAATACGCTGAAACTGCCTCCTTAACTTCATCATCGGTGGTAAATTTCTTACCCCGCAGCTCTTTTTTCATTTTTGGAAAGAAGTAACAATCACTCGGGGCCAGGTCTGGGCTGTAGGGTGGGTGTTTCAAAATATCGAAGCCCACTTTAAGCAGGGCAGCCAACGCATCGCGGCTCTTGTGGACGGGCGCATTGTCGTGCAAAAGCAGCACATCTTTCGTCAATTTTCCCCGTCTTTTCTGTTTAATGGCTTCTTTTAATCACTCTAATATTGAAGCGTAGTATTCTCCGGTTATAGAAACACCTTTATCTTTATAATCGATCAATAATATTCCTTCTGAGTCCCAAAAGACCGTTGCCATGAGTTTCCCAGCTGACTGTGACACCTTAAACTTCTTGGGGGGTGCTGTGCCCTTTTTATGCCACTGCATAGAGTCTTGTTTCAACTCAGGTTCATAATGATGAACCCAAATTTCGTCTCCAGTAACAATTCGTCTCAATACACCATCCTTGTCTTCATTGCAGAGGTCCAAAAATGCACGTGAACACTCTACGCGTTGTTGTTTTTGCGGCGGCGTGAGCATTCTCGGTACCCATCTTGCGCTGACCTTAGTCATGTCAAGATGGTCGTGCAGGATTTCAAAAATGGTTGCATCGGATACGCCAACCATGTCTGTGAGTTGTTTCTTCTTTAGTTGAGCATCGTTGAGTACAAGTTTTTCGACTTTTTGGATAAGTTCTGGCGTGGTCACCTCGATACTCCTGCCCGGCCTCGAGTCGTCTTCAAGGGATTCCCTTTCTTTTTTAAACAAACTGTGCCACTTGTACACCATGGTTTTTCCTGGACAAGAGTCACCGAAAACCGATGACATCTCATCCATTATGGTCGCAACTAATTTTCCTTGCATGGTAAGGATCTTTATAACGGCACGATATTTGATTTTTTCCATATTTTACTTTTCACTCCTGATTATGTTGCTTGGTTGGCGATAGCTCAAACATTAATATTCTAATAACAATGAAATCTCGTATTTATACTAATTATGAGTCACTAAACACGTTACGATCCTAATGAGCCTAATCACCCCCCTCCAACCCTCTCATTCCGCGAACTTCAGCGTTTGCCAAGACCCGGTCTCTACTCCAGGACCCGTCTGCTCCAACGGCCATCGGTCCTGCGACATAGATGACCAGCCCACTGCCACTTCAACTTGCTAATTCTGTGGGCTTTACTTCTGGTTACTTTCGTTCTCTCTCAGATAGTCTCATTTCTAATCTTATCTTTGAGAGAAACCCCAAGCATAGCCCGTTCCATTGCACGTTGAGCGACTTTAAACTTGTGGATCAGTTCCTTCGTCAGTGCCCACGTTTTGGCTCCTAATGGCTTAAAGGCTTTCTCGTAGTCCACAAATGCCGCACATACACAGCGGCTGATTATACTCTTAAGTCTTTTCTATAATCTGCTGAACAGTATGCATGTGGTCTACGGTTCTGTAGCCATTTCGAAAACCAGTCTACTCCGGTGGTTTGAATTCGTAGAGTCTTGTGGGGAGACGATTCGTAATGACCCTCGAAAATAGCTTATAGACGTGGCACAGAAGTGAGATCGGTCTGTAATTCTTCAAGATAGACCTATCGCCTCTTTTGTAGAGCAGCACCACCACACTCTGATACCACGCCTTCGGCGTGAAACCCCGTTGGGTGACGGTGTTAAAGAGTCTGGTCAAGGTTTTTAGATCAGGTCGTTCAGCGGCCTTAATATATAAAGATAAATAGGTCTTAAAGTGCTTATTCTGGGGTCAACTATTCAAGTAAATTCAATTAAATTTAGTGAGCTAAAAATTATAAAAATATATTATTTTTGTAAAAAAAAATATAATATAATTAGTTATTACATTTGAAAACTTTTAGAAAAATTAAACCTTAGATTAGAATACAACATTTATTTCAGACAGTAGAATAGGTACTACATAAGAATACACACAAAATAATTTAAATGACTGAAATGTCCAAAACATCTTTCTAAATGTCCCACTGATGGATGAAGTGAGAAAGAGAATTACTCCTCTACGTTACAGAGTCAAAGCTTACGCTCATGCTGTGTTATCAATCTTTGTCATAGTTTATTCTTACAACCGCATCCAGCCTTAAGAGTTTTTCGAGACATAGTGTAGAATACCATGGATACTCACATCAAGGCTAGAAACACATTTCTGTATAAATGATAACATGCACTCCTAGTGGAAGTCACTTAATCAGTGTTATGTTTCGTTGACTACACAATAATTTAAACGAACTTTGTAATACTGTGCACTATGCCACAAAGATTTAGGTGGCATACACACTATGCCACAAAGAGTTAGGTGGCATACACATCCTTGTTCTTAATTTTATCTATTAAGCACGTGAAAAAAGAGATCTGTTGACTTACCTAGTAAAGGCGTACCGGCCATGAACCCTTGCTGAGATACCGTAGTGTCCAGTTCACAGGCGTTGGCGGGGACCAAGTACGCCACGGAGACGATCTCGAACGCCATTCCCATGATGATACTTACATGTACCAACATCATCAGGAAGTTGTATTTGCCGAACCCTGAATGTAGTAGTAACAAAAAATTACATTATTTTTCACAGAAGTAAAAGAGATTTGTTCAGAATATTATATAAAGACCTTTGACTGTCCGGCTATGATATGCGTTTACTGTTGTCCCAAATATTGTTTCAAAATATTCTGATGAATGCTAAATATACAAATTGTTTGTTAAATAGTAATTAATGGTCGCTATCAACTTGATTCACATTAATTAGTTAAATCTTTTACAAAAGCTTGATATATGTCATCCGGCCGGTGGACCGATGATCTAGATCAGATCGTCGGTGGGGGCTGGATGAGGACTGCGGGGAATCGGATGTTGGACGCGAACTTGGGCAGGCTTGCGTCCAGCAGTGGACTGCGACAGGTTGAAGCGTGGCGCGTAACGAAGCCTCTTTAGACTTTAATATAATACAACTACTGACCTACTATCTACGTACTTCATTATACATTCATACTAATATTATTCATTTATAAAAAATTTACCTCTCATGCGCCTAAAGAAGTTGCACTTCAAAAAAAATAAAAAATAAAATAAGATTTTTTTTAATGTCACTAGGTCGGCAAACAAGCGTACGGCTCACCTGATGGTAAGCGATTACCGTAGCTTATGGACGCCTGCAACACCAGAAGCATCGCAAGCGCGTTGCCGACCCAATCCCCAATCCCCCCAGGAGCTATAATAATATTGATAATAAGCTTTTTTTGATCTACTTTTATAAATTACAGTTTATTGTCAGCCGCTTCTAAAGTTAAACAAATCAGACCTAGGGTACCTACGTTTTTTGTTGTTAATTTAACTAAATATGTGATATACATAATTATATTTATTTATGTTGTTGACAATTTCACTATTTTTTGGATTTAATTATGTCAAAAAAAAAATCTTATTTCACAATGCTGTGAATCTCAGTAAACATCATTATATTTGCTATCACGCAAATTCCATATCAAATATTAGTAGATAGATAACGCAAATTATTCACTTATGATAACAGCCGCTTTGGTGTAGGGATGCGAGTAGTTGTCTAAAACACCGACAGTTTCCGGGTTCATTTCCCCCTCGGGATGGATATTTGTATGTGTTACAAATTTTCTTTCCGGTTTAGATGCCTGTCCTTATTTATCTCCCCACCGTGCCTCGGAGAGCACTTTAAACCGTCGGTCGCGGTTGTTATCATAAATACCCGATAGCGATCGTTACTCATAGTAGGGAACATATCTGCTAGCCCGTAGTGGTCTAGCGTGGTGGATTAGGTTCCAATCCTTCTCTTACACGGAGAAAGAGGCCTATAGCCAACAGTGAAAGAAAATTTAAGACAAATATGCGTTGAAAGATTTGTACATTGACATTTTGTAGGATATTGTAAACGTTGACCTGTTGCAGCGTCGCCTGCAATGTGCGGGACACCTGAGTCCTTAACAACTATGGGCACAGACATTTCTCGGGGGTAAATATCGTTATACATTAAAAGTTTGAAGTAGACCTGGAGTAGTTTTACAGTTGTTTAGGATTTTATACAGAAATAGGGATTACTCGCTGGATTTGTTTCGGAGCGTTCATTGGAGGTACAACCGGCTGACGGTAACAGTATTTGAATAGAGAATCAGTGGAAGTAGTGTCTGAATTAAAGACAAAACTTACAGGACTAATGATTAGTTGTTGGTAGTGGTTTTTTGCTGCTGTGTGGTTAGGGAATTTAGAATATAGCCACCCCCTCTCTTTCCGTGGATGTCGTAAGAGGCGACTAAGGGATAACAAGGTTCCACTACCACCTTAGAACTTAAGAAGCCGACCGATGGCGGGATAGCCATCCAACTGCTGGCTTTGAAATACACAGGCCGAAGCCGGATACGACCCGCCTGCCCAGCGTGGTACTAGGACTATGGGCAAAACACATGAGTTCACGCCATTTTTGGCGCCAACTTGTGGAGACCTATGTCCAGCAGTGGACTGTATTAGGCTGATATGAGTGGTTTTTTGATTAATTGTTTTTAAAAATAAAAAATTAAAATCATTTAAACTTAAAAAAATACCGATGTTATTAAACATTAGGTTACTATAGACGGGTATAACAGGTTTTTTTTCTGTAACATACGTACATGGTCGTCTGTTTCTAAGATAAGTAACTTAGCTATCTAGCTTGTGTTATAGATAACGCCCTGGTGATACAGTTACATTTCGGATAGATGTACTTATAAATAAATTCATATATTACACGCACACTCGGGTCAGGAGTCGAGGCCACAAGCCAGGAAGTAGAAAGCAGTCACTGCAAACTGCACCAACGGCTACCTAATATAAATAATAGATTTTTGTTGCACGTAACATGTAAACTCCGAATGATAGTAAACATTTTTGATATGTATCACCATGGGATATTTATATTAATAGTTGAATAGTTGTGTTTGCTTGCAAACGAAAAAAAACCTACTTGAATTACACGAATAATACGACATTGCACACGAAAAAATTGTCAAGTAAATACGCATCAATAGATATAAGTCGAAAAGTACTTGTCAAATCTCAATTAAATTTATATGGGCTCACATGGCATGCAACAGCCTTCGATTTAAAAAAAGAGTTGTCCAAATCGGTACGACATAATTAAACGGAATTAAGAACCTCCTCCTGTTTTTGAAGTCGGTTAGCAAATTATTATTTAAATGCCTCACACTCGTCTGTCCCCAGTACTGCATGACTGCGTCGGAGGTCAGGAAGTTCATAAGACACAAGCACAAATGTCCAGGCCATAACGCAACTGCTAAGCTTATACAAATATTTGTCAGTTAAGGGGATCGAACCCATGTGTGCTAGCGCATCAGTCACTGAGATAAAGCATGGTAAATATCGATTTGTATTGATTGTGGAAACAATACTCATACACTCTAATACCCGATTAAGAAAGGCAGCCAAACAGCTGATCAAGAAAGAAGAAATTAAATAAGTAGAAAGAAATTATAAGAATGAATCAAAAAAAATTTTAAACAAAATCTTTCAACATCTTCAAATTGCCAGACACATTTTCACAATAATGAACTACGTCCACACAACAGACTGTCCATCACTGCTCCACACAGGTGTAGTGCAACACGTAAACGTGTAACATATTGTGTGGAAAAAAAATTTGAAGTAAGACATGAAATGATATAATAAAGTTCCTAGTGATGTAAAGATTGAGATCTCTTCTGGAGATAAGTCCACCTTTGCCATCAACTTTGTGTGTAATTTTTCTGTACATTATTTTTAATGCAATAAAGTATAAATATAAAGAACTCACAATCATTACAAACATATAAAAAATGTTTAGAACATTACATAATAAACAATTGCTGGATAAAATAAAATTATTAGAAATATTAAATATAATATAAAAATAGTAAATTAACTTAAGTGACCTGAAGTGCCATGCCACCTCTGGTCTATGATCTATGTATATTCCACTCTCTCAATCCCTGTGTAAACTGAGTGTTGGATTTCTACCCACTTTAGTTTTAATTTTATTTTTTTTCCTTTTGTGTTGACTCGCAGTAACACTGTGGTGACACTATGATATAAATTACACATAGTTTATGTAGTTAAATTTCTCATGTAATTGAATTTATTGTCATTCTTTATGAAAATAAAGTTTCTATAACCATAAAAATACGACGCGTTGGCGCAGCGGTCACAGCAGTGGCTGATGCGCTGGCGGTCGCGGGTTCAATACCCGCTCAAGACAGACATTTATATTGACCATATAGATATTTGTCGTGGTCTGAGCGTTTGTGCTTGTGTCTTGTGTGTTTCCGCCGCAGGAGAAAATCCTACTGGAGGCCGCTGAGTGTGAAGAGTTTATAAAAAAATGCTGACGACGCGTGTTCCCTACCTGTCAGGCTTAACGCGTCCTCAAACTTCACGGCAGTCTTCGTGGCGACCATTTCCAACGATATCACTTTCAGGTTCACGTTCAACTGACGCACGAATGGACTTCACTTATGTTATGTTTGTTGGTCGTTCAGAGACGCTCGCCAACTACGGCTACGTTGCGCTCCAACTGTATAAATATCTCCAAGTTCTTATCAGTGCGACGACGGTTGTTGCCGTCAGTGCTCTGTGATGTAATCTTGGCAAGATTTTAATTATATTTATAGAACATACTCTATGAATTGACATAGATCGCGCTCTCACCTTACAGCGCGAACTAACTTAACACTGATAAGAGAATAAATACACTTGGATCTATGACTTGATCGTGATCGTTGTCCGCCGGCGTTTAAGATGTTAAAATTTGCCATAAATTTATAACGTTTTCGATTATAATAGAAAACATTGCTGGTGCTACTGCATTATTGGAAGAAATTTAAAAAATTTCGGCGGTAACGTTAATTGTAATGACACGAATGACACAGTGATCGCTACGACTGGAATGTCGACCGCAGCTCCACACTGCTCTACTGCGGCTCAGCGGGTATATTCTCTACTGTAAGGAACGATCGCTATCAGGTGTCTGTGACAACAAGCGGGATCGCCTGCTCAGCGTGCTCTCCGAAGCACCCGCAATCGCCGGTGCGTGCGGGCCCACATGGCGCACGCGCCACTATCATTATTTGTAATTATTGCAGTATCTAAATTGCTTCAGTTTATAAGGATTAATACTTTATTCATCTAAATAGTCTCCCAATTACCTACTGCATGCTATGTGACCAATTCTTGAAAAATGCGATTTTAACTAACTTCACATAATTACATTTATAAAAAAGTAAAGCCTTGTCATAAAAAAGGTGTAGTACCTATATAGTAGTACATTAATTTAAAACTTGTTACATAAGTCCGCAGCCTGGTGACTGGTCATGTGTGATGGAGAATTGGAATCATGCACTCGACGTTGCATGTACGTACGTAGGGATTGGGTACTTATGAGAGTTCGAGAACTATTGTCGCAGGTCAGGGCGCTATGTCAGCAGTCTGATCTTTTGTCCGCGATACGCGTGAGTTTTTTGTCGTTTCTCGAGTGATTTTTCGTATGAGTTAAGACTTCGACCACCATGCGCGACGTTCGTCAATGTCAATTATTGACTTGACTTGATCTTGTTGTACTTTGTAAATAATTCGACATTCCTGAATGTTGACAGTGTATTTCAGCGAAACGGAAAACACAATAATTAAAATAATAAAGCAAGATGACACGATTTATCTTCTGACTACATCTCCTTATCACACTCCACGTCCACACTCATGCAACTAGGGTTACCAGGCGTCCGTATAAAGCCGGACATAGTTGGGCTTTTAAAATGACTTTTCGACCAAATTAAACGGTGCCCAGATTGTCCGCCTTTTGTTAGGCTTTTTAATTTAGAGTGTAATTTTGTCGTATACGATATCTCAATAACTTAGGATGTCCAACCTTTTTTACCACACGTCCGGTTAAACTGGTTATTCTGTCCTGCTACTAAGATTGATGACATGGGGACCCTACATGATGCAATACAGATTGGCATTAAAAAGTAATGTCGACACCTTTGACCTTTTTTTCTATGGCGCTAGTTCGATGGCGCAGTGCATAGTGGCCCTGCAATCTGCTCCACGGGTTGTGCGTTAGATTTCCGCCTGAGTCTGGGTGTAATATTCATATGTAGGTATTAGTTCTATAGATTATTAACAAATAAAATATCTTTAACAGTCAACTGTTACCTATAAGTTGTAAATTAATTAATTAAATAAATTACCATAAGTTAGGTACCATTAAGTTGCTTAATATATTACGCTATAAAGATATTTATTATTTATAATTATTTCCTGTGCTGTGTGGCTACGGCACCAAAGAATATAGCCACCCCCCTCTTCCCGTGGGTGTCGTAAGAGGCGACTAAGGAATAACAAGGTTCCACTACCACCTTGGAACTTAAGAAGCCGACTGATGGCGGGATAACCATCTAACCGCTGGCTTTGAAACACACAGGTCGAAGACGGGCAGCAGCGTCTTAGGTGCGACAAAGCCAGCCCTGCGGTCACCAACCCGCCTGCCCGGCGTGGTGACTATGGGCAGCACACATGAGTTCACGCATGTTTGGCGCGAACTTGTGGAGGCCTATGTCCAGCTGTGGACTGTATAGGCTGTAAGGAATTATTTCCTTGAATAATGAAAATAATACTAACTCAAAAGGAAAACGTTATCATTTAAACAAGTAATAGCGTACGAGTAGGTAGCTTTGTACACATGTTTGATGAGAAGTAATAAGGAAATAAAACGAATGTTTACATCATTGTTACGTAAGAGCTTCAAAGATAAATTTTGCTGTAGGTATCTCGTGTATTTGCTCGTACTCCTGCGGTCGATTATTTGAAAAACAAATTTACAATCTTGTTCCTTATTTTAAATAGTTTTATGCAATATTAAATAAAATAAACATTGATAATCCACATAATAAAAAAAATTAAAAAAAAAAACGACATCATCCATTTAAATTTTATATCAATTTTATTATAAGCCAACAAACTGCAACAGCCAAAATAACAGAAAAAATAAATATCTGCATGGTTTGTAGCGTAAATTAATATTATACTTAGAAATTCGAGGTTTTCAGTACTTTAGAACAATTATTAAAGTTTTACATGTATTGTAATTGTTATTTTAAATGTAAAGGTATTATTTTTAGTTGGTCACGTTTATTCATTAAGAGGAACGCTAGCGTGGACGTACTCACGGCGCGCGGTGGGGCAAGGTGGGGTATTCACCCCCCCCCCCCGGACTTGAGATAATAATTGATATTTTACATTTAAAGAAATTTGATGTGATACCTCCGCAAACGAAAAAAAAAATCTAGTAATTTTCTAGTACTTATCGAGTTTTACAATTGTTTGTTTTTGCCCCACATTTAGGAAATTCTGGGTAAATGTATATATAAGGTCGACGTACTTGCCCAGGCGGGCTGCTCCAGATTTATAGAATATAGAATTAATTCCCTTACGAAGTAAGAATTCTGTTTCCTGTTTCAAAACTTAATGATAGGAAACATTCACCATATTACAGAAGATCACAGCTAAATACACGCTAAATACACTGCTTTCAAGCGGTATTGTGTTCCTGTGGTGAGTTATGTGACCAAAGCTCCTGAGGAGGGTCGGGTATTGGGATTAGGGTCAGCAACTCGTTTAGGAAGCGTCTGGTGTTGAAGGCGTATACAGGCTATGGCTACGTACCACTTACCATCATGTGGGCTGTACGCTTGTTTGGCGACCGAGTTTTAAAAAATATTATAACTTTAATATGTACTTCACAATAAAACTTGATGTAATTGAACTCATCAATAAATACATAATATTTCAGTATTGTATTAATTTTAGGAATTACACTGTGAAACTAGATGATAATACGTAATGTATTCAGTGAGTGCACACAGTAGTTAGTAAAAGAAACTAAAAAATATTAAAAGTATCAATAAAAATGAATCTCCTTGCCCTTAAGAGCGCAGCAGCGTGTACATAGAGTACGAAGAATTCAGTATCTGAAACAATAATACACGTGTGTAGACTGTGTACTGAGCAGTGATTGCATGAGCTAATGCGTATTTTAAGATTCAGAGCTCCGGGCCAAAGTTTCCTGTCCAATAAAATAAAATGGTTTTTTATTAATTTCACGTTTCCGGCTGAACTCTTTTTTATATACAAATCTATTACAGCAAATAATTATCAATTCGTGTATAAATCGATTATGCTCGACTTACGTCGCCCCTCGCCAAATGCCGCCCTGGCCATGGCTCTTTTGGCCCTAGGGTAAATACGCTTATGACGTGTGCTATTACAGTTGAATCTCTCAATATTATTGAAGTTGATTGAAGTAGAATTTCAAAACTAGTTTGAATTGTTTGTTAAATTCATTTCATTGTTGTAAATTGTAATTATAGTAAGGCTACTAACTACTACAGCTAATTTATATTGTAGATTATACTAAAAAACCGACTAGAAGCCAAATGATTGAGAATCGATAACATTCAAGCTCTTGTTGTATATCTATAATACAACCATATTGGGCTGTTTCGCATTTTGTAATACTTACAAACAATAAACTGACTCACCCTCACGAACAAGTTCATGTCGAATATCAATAGATTAAACGCAGTTATCTCGAGAGGTATCTGAAACAGAACTTTATTTGGGACTCTTAGGGGTCATCCATTATACACGTGCTGTTTTTTTTTGTAACTTTTTAACCTACTGGTGATATGTGGTAAGCATTATACTACCTCTGCCCCCATAAACACAAAATCTCGTGTATTTTTTAACCGACTTCCAAAAAAGGAGGAGGTTCTCAATTCGACTGTATTTTTTTTTATGTATGTTACATCAGAACTTTTGACTGGGTGGAGCGATTTCGACAAATTTTCTTTTAATCGAAAGGTGGTGTGTGCCAAATTGGTCCCATTTATATTTATTTGAGATATAACAACTACTTTTCGAGCTATATCTAGTAATGCGTTTTCACTTGACGCTTTTTTCGTCGACCTACGTTGTATTATACCGCATAACTTTCTACTGGATGTACCGATTTTGATAATTCTTTTTTTGTTGGAAAGGAGATATCTCAAGTTTAGTACTATGATAAGGAAACCAGGATCTGATGATGGGACCCTAGAGAAATCGAGGGAAACTCTTGAAAATTCGCAATAACTTTTTACTAGGTGTACCGATTTTGATAATTCTTTTTTTGTTGGAAAGAAGATATCCCTAGTTTAGTACCATGATAAGGAAACTAGGATCTAATGATGGGATCCCAGAGAAATCGAGGGAACGTTTTGAAAATCCGCAATAACTTTTTATTAGGTGTACCGATTTTAATGATTTTTAATTTAATCGAAAGCCGATGTTTATCATGTGGTCACATTTAAATTTCATCGAGATCTGATAACTACTTTTTGAGTAATCTTTGATAATGCGTTGTTACTTGACTATTTTTTCGTCGATCTACGTTGTATTACTCGTCGATGTAATTGAAGTCGGTTTTTTTTTTTCGTTTGCGAGCAAACACAATTATTTGTGCAAAGTACCTATATTGAAAATTTCAGAAAATAACCTTTAATATTCCGATCAAATTTAAATCAATCGTTATTCAAATTTTCAGACAGAATTTTATCTGTTTTTTTTTTATTTGGTCGAATAATGAATACATGTGATAACTCATTACCGCCCCTCAAACCTCCTCCTCCGCCCTTCGAGTCTTACGTGTTTAATGGATGACCCCTAATAGTATTAATATAAAATTGGCATTTAAAGAAGAGACTGTACGACAAGAATACTCGTAGTAACAGAATAATAGAGAATAATTGAAATAATTCATTAAAGTAAAGAGCTCTCACCTGCGCTCGGGCTATCATGAACACTAAGAATTTTCTGATTTTGTTAGAAGACACAGACTCCCAGCCCGCGCAGTATATCTGCGTTGCCGTCTCTAAGGACTGAAATTTTATTAATATTTTAATAAATGTCTATACTTTCAAATTCTATATATATATATTTTAATAAACGGCTATCCAAAAATTACGAGTATGTCACTCGAATTTGACGATTTTTGGACCTCTTCCGTGGCCTTGTCACAGCTGGTCGCAACTAGGTAGGGGATGTCTCATTCCCTACCTCGTGTGACGTCACATATTTTACAATTTACACATCAGTTTCGATATTATTTTTATTTCAATTTAAGTATATTTTAAATAAAATTAACATTAATTAAACATAGCTATGAAAATTTATAAAATATTGTTAAAATAATATGTCGACTTCCGACACTATTGCAGCGAGTGACAATAATATTCTTTATTGCACTTAAAATTGGTGTACAGTTATTACAGTTAGTACAGTATTTATATACAAATTTAGTTAGCAACGGTGCACTTATATCTAGAAGAGATCTCTGCCAGCCTACGATGGTGAAAACGAATGTTACATAGCAGGCTAAGATAGTGCAGTAATGTAGATAATATACAGATTCTCGAAAATAAAAACCAAAATAAATTAAAAACCTAAATAAATTATACAATACACAATAAAAGTAAATATTAATGAAAAAATATTTACGGATTACTTTGAGCGAGGAGGTATTGTTACAGCTTCTTATTAAAAATGTAGATAGAGGGACTAAGCTGAATATATTTAGGACTAGCGATCCGCCCCGGCTTCGCACGGTTGCAAAAATTATCAATGTTCCTCTATTATATTACGTATGTATTATACATATAAACCTTCCTCTTTAATCACTCTATCTATTAAAAAAAACTTAAAAAACATACATAGGGACAGAGAAAGCGACTTTGTTGTACTATGTAGTGAAGTTTGTTCCAGAGCGATGCACCAAATAAAATAATTTTTAACAAAAAAAACCGACTTCAAAAAGGAAACTAAAAAGTGAAAAATAAATTTACTTAGTACAAAGTAATTCGTATTATGATTTAGTTAATCAGAAATGATTAAATAAATATTTTATAATTTTGAAGTCGGTGCCAAGTAAAACAATAACTACTCTAGTATCTACTCGTAACTTGTATTCAGTTTTCTTTCATAATTTGAAAATAATATATTTTTTTGTCTTCTAATGACTATCCCATAAAAATCGGTTCAGCCGCTCCGAAGATAAGCCAACAGAAAGACAGACAGACAAAAATTAGAGACCACGGTACGGTACGTGAAATGATGATTATAATAATAATAGTAACTACGAAAATGGAAAGAACGGATCGTCAGAGAATGTGTCGCAGTGTGGCATGCAAAACGTGCATTTCAAGACATGTGCAATAAATAGGATTTGGTCCTACAGCTCGACATTTCGAAATAGATATATCGTGGCTCTGCGACTTGTCAAATTAAAGGGTTTGACGGTGCACACAATTTTTCATGTAAAGCTAGAACGTCAAGTTTGAATTTACCATCTAATGACCATCAAATTTTTTTATTATTATAGGTATAGCTTCTGCGCGCGACTTCGTCCGCGTGGAACAGAGGCACGCGCAATACTTGATCATTATTTTGCTGCGATGTTATTTTAAAACTGCGATATCTCCTGAGATACTGATTGAAATCGAATTATGTAAAAAGGCTGTTATGTTTTAAATTAAATACTTGTGATGAATAACGTATTTATTTAGATAAGGAGTAATATCATGTTTATAAAAACATCTTCGAAAATAATGCATTATTTTAGAACAAACTTGGTTAGCATAAAAAAGGTTATAGTGAGCCAACCTTAAAAGATAGATATATTCTGTCGCAGACTTTTTTTAGAACTTTTAAAGATGATCAATTCTGTCATACATGATTTTTGCGAAACTGTAACTGTTTCACAGCGCACGCAGCGGAAGCTCTCAAAAGGAAAAAAGAACCCCCGATTTTGAAACATTCTTCATTGGTGCTCTGCTCCGTTTGGTCTTAGCGTGATGATATATATATATATATATAGCCTATAACCTTTCTCGATAATAGGCTATCTAACACAAAAAGAACTTTTCAAATCGGACCAGTAGTTTCTGAGATTAGCGCGTTCAAACAAAGAAACAAACTCTTCAGCTTTATAATATTAGTATAGATATGCTATTAATATTTTTCTTAAACTAGTAAGCCTTTTTTGCGCCTATTTAGACAGTCGATCTGAAGGGGTAAACTCCAGTCGTGCGTCGGAGCTGACACACACTTTTTTAAGTTATTATTTAATAGGTAGGTATATAGGTAGTTCAAATATTATTTTTTAATACTTACAATCAGATATGTCGGCGCGATTTACTCTTCGATGTCAAAAATCGGTTTCTACGAGTTGCTCCCCTTCATTATTGTACTAACGCCATGTTATTACAATAATGAAGTGGAAGCAATATGTACATTCGTGCTTAAACACGTTTATACGAGTTGATCCTCGTTTATTTATTACGCCAGCGCGAGGCTCGCGAGCACGTGACCATAATATGAGGGTCGAAAACGCTTTAAAGACATAAGGCGCCCCAACAAAATATTGCGCTATAATAAGCCTACACGGTGGAAGAAAAAATATTGCACAATCAAATTTAAGCTCGCTCAAAGTTTTATTAAATCACTGCGCAATGTTTCAATACACGTTCATCAATATTGTGCAATCATTTACATTGGTCAATATTATTGAAGATGCTGGGCCGCCTAATGAGTGACTCGCTTTAAGCACTCGTCACAGTCCGAGTGTTTGTCTTTGTGTCAGACCCCCGACATTCGCCTCGTTATGATTTAAAATTGGCTCATTATTATCAAAGATAAGCGCACAAGTTGCAGTTAGGTGACATCAATTTTGATTTAGTATAATCACATTATATTATATTGATAGTTAAATTGGAAACGACACTACCATGTGCTGAAGTTTGGCTGAGTATCGGCAAGGCAAGTAGATGTGCGCGACTGTGCCCGTCATGAATATTAAGTATCTCAGGTCCAACGCGTAGCCCTGGAATTTAATTTACTTACATTTACTTGTGGAAATTTTTGAAGGATTCTACTATTCCTGGTTACATGTAAAACTAGTCTAGAGTAAATATTCGTTCTTATTAGAATAAGTGAAAAGTACTTATTAGAATAAGTGAAATAAGTAACTTTATCTAACTCACCGATTAAAGTATTCTCCTAGGCTATTCCTTCATCAATACATATAGGTAATAAAAATGTAACGGGTCGCTGTCTGTACATTTAAGATATATGAGAAAAAATATTATTGGGACCTTTATCAACGGTAATACCCAAAACAATGATTGATAGAATTTTTGTCTGTTTGTCTGTGCATTAGTAATGCTAATCTCAGAAACGGCTTATTCGATTTAGATTTGGTTTTTATTAATATATTGTGGGAACTTTAGCTTAACATTTAGTGTTTGTTTCATGTCAATCTTTATATGTATATAAAAAGACAAGTTCTGACTCAGTCATCAACGCCCAGCCCAAATCCTTAGACCTAAGAAGCTGAAATTTCGCACAGAGTTTTCCTTTATGATGTATACAAGGAATAAGTAATGATATTTCGAAATTCAACGCCTAAAGGGGTAAAATGGTGGTTGAAAATTTGTATGGCAAAACAATATTAAACAGACACGACTAGCCTGTTGGCGCAGTTTGTGGTGACCGTGCTTTCTGCTCCGAGGGTTGTGGGTTCGATTCCCACCCCGAGTCAGGGTGTAACATAAATATTTATTTGTATATTTATATATGTATTATTGACGCCGCGTTGGCGCAGAGGTCACAGCCATGGATTGTACCTGTTGCGCTGGCGGTTGCGGGTTCGATCCCCGCACATGACAAACATTTGTGTTGGCCATACAGGTGTTTGCCGTGGTCTGGGTGTTTATGCAGTCCTAGTGGGTCTCCCCACCGTGCCTTAGAGAGCACGTTAAGCCGTCGGGCCAGGTTGTTATCATGTACACCTGATAGTGGTCGTTACTCTTAGTAGAGAATATATCCGCCAACCTGCATTGGAGCAGCGTGGTGGATTATGCTCTGATCCTTCTCCTACATGGGGAAAGAGGCTTATGCCCAGTAGTGGGATATTACAGGTTGAAGCGATATGTATTATTTATAAGTATGTTTATCGAAAGAAAAATGTAGTTATACCAGTCGGCTGTTACCTATAACACAAGCATTTAGTTGCTTACTTTAGGAACAGACGACCGTGTGTGTATTGTGTAGATATTTATTTATTTATTTATTTATTAATTCGATTCGAAACTTCGTAGGAGTACTTCTAAAAATAAATAAGCAAATACGTCTTTCGTGATTTTCCGAAAATTAACCCCTTAGGAAGTGAAATGGGGTAAATAAACCTAATAATCGACATGGGTGTCATTATTTATGTTTTTTGGGACGTTGATTGCGAAAATAGCAGTTATTTCGAAGTCTAAGACGGCGGACATGACATAAAATTTATTAAATTGTTTCCCAATACAAAATCTGAACTCCCGTTTCACCACTATGGGGTGATTATTCAATTCGAACCTTCGTAGGTGTACTCCAATAAAAAATAAGTAATCATAAGTTTTGAAACTTCATATACACCATTATAACATAATTAATCTTAGGGGGGATTGCTTCTCGCACGGCCAGTTGCGCGGCCTGCTCGAGAGTGAGCTCATCTAACAACTGGGTCATGTTAGCATCTGAAGGCAGAACATCTAATGTAGTATACAAAGAAGTACTTTCAGCATAGACTGAAAAAATAAATAGTCTTAACCATTAGGTACTTTCTTAGGTAGGTTTCCTGCGCGAGCGAAGCCACGGGCAAAAGTTAGTCGGTTCATAAACAAAAAGCTATGCCAATTTAAATAATCACGTTGACCATGTAAAGTCACTATTCACACATTTCACACTGCACATAGCTTTATATATTGCTGTACTTGCTAAATGACTTCATTCAATAATAAAAGTAAAACTAGAACGGAGTGCTATCCAAGCTAAAGCTTTATAGGTAGCTGGTAGATGCGTACGTTCAATAACCGTAATATATTTTGTGTTTTGTGTCACAGTGACCGTACTCGTACGGCGTACATTTTGAATTTGACTGATATCGTCTAACTGTGCCCCGATTTCCACTATAAACTACATTCAATGCGGGCCTTTTGCCATACAACGTGTAAAAGGTGATTTTTGGATCAATTCAGAGTTCATTTCAAGTTGTAGGTAATAATATTTTGTTGACAATATTTAGTTAATAAAGATGCAGTGATGATACGTTTGCACAATTAATAAAAATATGTTTTAAAATTATGTGGTGTCATGGGACACCAGGTAGGAACGAAGTTCCTTCGAATAGTATAGACGCAACACAGTTTGAAAAAAAATGTTGAATTTTATATATATTTTATATATATTTTTAGTTCTTGATTTTTTTAAATTTTGTTGATTGGTTTTTAATTAAGGACATAAAAGTATTTGGGAAATTTAGTATTTTAGAAAATAACAAATACCGTAAAATAAAATAAATCAAACAAAATAATAATAATAATAATTCAAACTATTAAGTGAAATAAAAAAACTTATTTATTTTTATCGACTTTATTTATTTTTGTCGACGGTATAAAATAACATAAATAATTAAAAAAAAAAGTTTACTAGCTAGTAATATTTTAGTTTATATGTATTATATATGTTTTATAGCTAGTAATGTTTTAGTTTATATGTATTATATTTGTTTTATAGCTAGTAATGTTTTAGTTTTACAAACGTCATATTATACAGTCGTGTGACTGATATTACGTCACTTCCGTTATATATTTTTCTTACGGTTGTAGTATCACGTTTTTTTCAGTTCGGTCGCCCAGCCAATTGTCAAGCCTGCCGTAAGGAACTTCGTTCCAATATTTGTTTTTCTTCAGTTTCAAAAATTTATTACCATAGGTACGTAATCCACGCGATCACTCTAGGGTTAATATTTAGGACCAAGAAAGAACAAAAATGGGTGTTTGAGCAAATTTTGAAATAACAAAAAATATTATTTAAATTTTATTTTAGGTTTTCTCTGTAAATTTACAAAGTAGGTAAACCTACATTTACAGTAAAAATGATGTTATAGAACGTAAAACGATAGAAGAGTCGTTACTGTAATATCGAACAGTGAATAACGAAGCTCACCTCCGATATGAGGTACATGCACGTGCCTATCTGAATCATCGTAGCGACGAGGATGAGTCCGAGCCAGAAGTTGAACGTGTCCTGTATTAGCTCCACGAACCTAAGAAAGCGATAATTTAAATATTAAAAAATCATGCGCGCATTTGATCGCTGTGTACGCTGAGTGCTCCAATTCTACCCACTTTGTTTTTTTTTATTGTATAAACTCGCAGTAATACTTTATGTATAAAAATACTGATTATTAACTTTGTTAAATTTCTCATTTAAATGAATTTGTTAATTCTTTATGCTAAAATTTTTTTAATCACTAAGAATATACATTCCGACCCGTCCGACGACGGCAAACAAACAGAATAAAATCAATATAATCCGGTCTGAGCCAGAACTGAATTCGCGGCTATTGTCGTCAATGTGATTATCGTATAACGCCAGAACGCCTTAAGGAGAGACTTTTAAAGAAAACTTCCCAAAAACCTTTTCAATTTGATCTGCTCCTGTACGACGCGCACTATCCTCTCATGCATGGCGATGTCGGCATCCTCCTTCATAGCTTCCACCAGCGCTCGGCAGTACAGCTCCATCTTCAGGCAAGCGTGGTTGATGCACAGCCCAAAGAACCCGTCATAGCCGATGAAGTATATGACGTACAGCAGGCTGGCATACATCATGTACGCGAACACCACCTCGAAGATGGGCGACTCGAACCTCTGATTGGGCTCCACGAAGGGCACAATAAGGTCGTGGACCATGTACTTGATGGGCTCCGAGGAGAACAGACAGTTGTACGTGGTCTGCGTGGCCGCCATCAGCGGGAACACCATCACGCACACGGTGACGGTTAGCGCCCAACACTTCTCGCTGTAAAATAAACTGTTCTCTAAGCTTTTATCGATGATTCTCCTGTAGGTCTCCGGCAGGCTATTGTAGTGCGAATAGTCGCTGTCGATCTCCTCTATGATGTACTGACCGGAGTGCCTCTTGTAGTACATGAGGAACATCTGTGGGGAGAGGGTTTGTTATTGTTTCCCTGCCCGTGTTGTTGTTTTTCGGAAATATGGAACTTGATAGAAACCTACGTTAATTAAATCATATCAATTTTATATGTGATACTACACTAATTTCCCAAATAAATAAATTAATTAGTATTGATAATTGATTACTAGCAGTGACGCAGAATGTAACTACTACTTATCAGCTTTTTAAATCTTATTTATTATACAAAGTCAATCTTTGTGTCTTATTTCATACGATAAAGTAGTTATTAAATTAAACTTTTGTGAAATGACACAGTTTACGCTGTAAGTTTTAGTGTTACG
Organism: Melitaea cinxia; assembly: GCF_905220565.1. Classification (NCBI taxonomy): domain Eukaryota; kingdom Metazoa; phylum Arthropoda; class Insecta; order Lepidoptera; family Nymphalidae; genus Melitaea; species Melitaea cinxia. Next base: position 114,868 of record NC_059404.1, on the reverse strand, counting down.
TCACTGCGTATATGTACATGGGTACTATAGATTCAGTGACAGCATCCAGTTTTATAATCTGAGCACTGTGCGTCCAGCGGTTAGCTGCAAATGTGACATACGTCGCACACTTCGACACTGCACGCGATGAACTAAATCCAACATAAAACGTTTAGGTACCTTCAAAATGCCGCCCGCAAAGGGGCCCACCACTGTGCTGTGTCGGATGATGTTGACGATGTCTCCTCTGTTCCAGGAGTTGTAGATGTCCAGCAGTATCGCTCCCACCAGGGGAATCGTGGTCACAATGATCAACACTGGTTTTAGAAAATAATATATTTTACAGTTCAATAACTAAGTATGTTATACATTCAAAGGCTGCTGTTGTGTGTGTCCTAGCTCGGTACTAACTCCTTTGTGTTTCACCCATAAAGTCTTTGTTTGTGTTTTCTATGTAATTGTAATTATAAAACAACTCAACCTTTTCAATGTTACACACAAACCTATTAATATTAGTGTCATATTTTCCTCCTTCGATGTCTATTTTTGTTTGTTATACATTTTAACATTTTAATAGACTGCAGTCCTACAAAACTAACTAAAATAGCAAATTGAAAATAATATTGTATGAGAAAGCTGGAATTATATCGCATGAGAATAAAGAAAAACTGACATTCTTACATATGCAAACGACGCGCCTCTTCTCCGTCCTCGGGTTGGGATAAACCATCCCCACTCCCATGACGATCGGAATTATCTTGAACGTGTCGGCGAAGGTCGTGTACGTCCCTTGAAGGTGAAAACAAGTCGGTGCGTAAATAATTGTGTTTGCTCGCAAACGAAAAAAAAAACGACTTCAATTACATCGACGAGTAATACAACGTAGATCGACGAAAAAATAGTGAAGTAACTACGCGTTATCAAAGATTAATCAAAAAGTAGTTATCAGATATCGATAAAATTTATATGTGACCACATGACAAACATCAGCTTTCGATTGAATTAAAAATATTAAAATCGGTACACCCAGTAAAAAATTATTGCGGATTTTCAAGAGTTTCTCTCGATTTCTCTGGGATCCCATTATCAGATCCTGGTTTCCTTATCATGGAACTAAACAAGGGATATCTCCTTTCCAACAAAAAAAGAATTATCAACATCGGTACATCCAGTAGAAAATTATGCGGTATAATGCAACGTTTTCGTCGAAAAAAGCGTCAAGTAAAAACGCATTATTAGATATAACTCGAAAAGTAGTTTTTAGATCTCAAATTTTAAATGGGACCAATTGACACACACCACCTTTCGATTAAAAAATTTTTTGTCGAAATCGGTCCACACGGTCAAAAGTTCTGATGTAACATACATAAAAAAAAGAAAAAAAAAACACAGTCGAATTGAGAACCTCCTCCTTATTTTGGAAGTCGGTTAACAAAGCTACACGAAGAAGTAACCGCAAAGCTTGTTCCGGCTGCTATTGTTTTATATTTCTAATTGTGTTAAGTTCAACTGTACTATTTCGACCTCTACTTACAGCCTTTAGTTACCTTTCTTTAATTAAAATAATTAATAGGAGTATTATAATTTCTACGGTTGCCCACAATCACCTCACATAATATTGAATAATGTCGGTATTCATTCGAAAATTTTACTATCCGATACTGTTGCTGCGTTTGAAATCCAATTTGACGATTATATTTTTAAAACCTTTATTTTTTAGAACAATAAAACGAGAAAATCGCTTTATCGCCTCATCTGTCGTTTTACCTTCCTTTCCATGACCGATGTCCGCGTAGACGTCCATCTTGTGGCTAAGATTCCACAGAGTTGTTAAAAAATTCACACAATTGCTTGTAATAAGAGCTCATTTGTGCAGTAAAATGTAGACTTATTAAAGTGTATTTTTTTCTTTATCTATTATCATCCCGCTTTTATTTTATTTTTTTATGAAAAAGCCCGAATAGGAGTTCAAAATTTTCAGATTTTTTCTTACATTCACTGGCCATTCGAAGCTATTACGTAAAGTATTACATCTATACGAGGTATTATCCTAAGTAGAATTTTCCACGCTCAGTTTATGTCAAGAATATATTCCACTTTATTTCAATAGAACGAAACTTCTTAGGAGGATCTTTGGTCCTACCAAACGAGAGTATGGAAGCTGGAGAGTCCGAAAGAACGCCTAATTATAAGAACTTATGGCCGAGCCAAATATACTTGGAGAAATTAAAGCACAACGCCTCCGTTGGCTTGATCATTTAGAACGAATGGGTGAGGAACGAGGACTGAGGAAGGCTTACTTGGGTCGACCATCAGGCCGAGGCTCGGTTCGGCGACCTAAGTATCGCTGGCTCAATCAATTTGACGTGGACCTGTGCGCGTTACAAGTCAAAAATAATTGGCAAGAGACCGCTCAGGACCCGCAAGAAGGAGAGTTCTCGTTTCGGAGGCCACGACCCACTTTGGGGTTTCAGCGCCATAGTTAGCTATTTCTCTATATACAACTAATTCTTTTTTTTTATATACTTACTGAAATAACACTGTACAAATTATTTAATGCGAAGTCGGACAAAAAAGTTAGTTGACTATCGAATTATCATTAATTGTAAAGATTATAACGAGCAAAAGACCTCAGGCCATAGGCGACGGTTCATTTCTTATTCGTAAAGAATAATTACTAAGGCTATACAATCTATTAATTAAGAATTCCTTTTAATTTAATATAATCCTGTCTTTTATGTAAGCTTTGATATCAGCAGAATTATTGAAATGAATAAAAATTGCCGTTACATTATAAAATTATTATTTAATAATTGTGTTTGCTGGCAAACGAAAAAAACCAACTTCAATTACATCGACAAGTAACCCAACGTAGGTAGACGAAAAAATAGTCAAGTAAATACGCATTATCAAAGATTTCTCCAAAAGTTGTAATCAGATCTCGATGAAATTTAAACTAGTGACTACATAATAAACATCGGCTTTTGATTAAATTAAAAATCATCAAAATCGGTACACCCAGTAAAAAGTTATACGGATTTTCAAAGGTTTCCCCTCGATTTCTCTAGGATACCATCATTAGATCCTAGATTCCTTATCATAGTACTAAACTAGGGATATCTCCTTTCTAACAAAAAAAGAATGATCAAAATCAGTACATCCAGTAAAAAGTTATGCGGTATAATACAACGTAGGTCGACGAAAAAAGCGTCAAGTAAAAACGCATAATTAGATATAACTCGAAAAGTAGTTGTTAGATCTCAAATAAATTTAAATGGGACCAAATAACACACACTACCTTTCGATTAAAAAAAATTGTCGAAATCGGTCCACCTAGTCAAAAATTCTGAAGTAACATACATAAAAAAAAATAAAAAAATACAGTCGAATTGAGAACCTCCTCCTTTTTTGGAAGTCGGTTAAAAACAGTATAGAATATCAGCTGTATCGGAAGATGTGCTGTAAAATAAATATTTAAATGGTTTCCTTTTTTTTCTTGCCATTAATTTTACGTGTTCTCAGATTTTTTAATCGAACATTTTCTTATCTTTTTTTAATGAATTAATTTCTTTCGAGAAAATACAACTAGTAAAATATGTCATCTCATAAAAGTTTTCATAGCGCTCGTATTTCTCCGACTTCATTTACATATACTATTACTTTTCTCTGAATTCTTTGTTGAATAACAATAAAAAATAGCCTATATCACTCCTGAATAGTGTAGCTATCGGTTAGTGAAAGAATTTTCATGGATCAGTATTTTTGAAGATTTTACTTGAAGATAGATTATATTTGTAATTTTTATATATCTATATATATACCTATATCTACAAATTCGCGATGTATTACACTAATATGAAAGTTTTATGATATTATTGCCATTCGTGGTTTTTTTTTACATATACATACATATTTTTACTTTTTTCTTTCAAATATTTTTTAGGGTTTCGTACCCAAAGGATAAAGAGGACCCTATTACTAAGACTTCGCTTTCTGTCCTTCCGTCCGTCCGTCCGTATGTCTGTCTGTCACCAAGGCTGTATCTCAGAACCGCAATAGCAAGACAATTGAAATTTCCACAAATTACGTTGCGCTATAACAACAAATACTGAATTAATGAAACAACTTTTTTCGGATTTTATCGCGGTTTATTATTATCTTTTGATTCCCGACGTTTCGGATACTTTACAGCAACCATGGTCACGGGGGGACAGTCCCCCACACAGTGACGAAAAAAGTTGTTTCATTAAACAAATACTGAATACAAAATAAAATAGAGATTTAAGTGTCCCATACAACAAACGCGATTTTTTGTCCTTTTTTGCTCTAAACCAATAAAAGCAACAAGTAGGCGCTTGAAATATTTACAAAATGTTGCTGTCCTAAGGTACCCCAGTGGTACAAAGGGCCCTCGTGAGACGTCTCCATCCGCTCCTGTCCTGTGCCTCTCGCTCCACGTCCCTCCAACTAAGCCCGGCCGCTCGCAGCTCGGCGTCGATAGTCCGCTGCCACGTGTGCGCCGGCCGGCCCCGTCTCCTGCTCCCGCGCGGCCTCCACGTGAACGCGACCCTGGCGGCGCTGTCCTCTGGTCTTCGGAGGGTGTGTCCTATCCACTTCCACTTCCGCTGAGCAATTTCTTGCTTGATCAGGATTTGGTGGCATCGATTCCAGAGATCCTCGTTGCTGATAGTGTTCGGCCAGAATCTGCGCAGGATGAACCTAAGGCATTTGTTGACGAACACTTGTAGCTTGTACGTCAAACCCTTTGTCTCTTTCCATGTCTCGCAGCCGAAGAGCAAGACAGACTTCACTAAGGAATCGAAAAGGGAAATCTTGATCCGCAGGGTGAGCACGTTCGAATCCCAGACCGGTTTTAATTAATAAAATAAAATAAGTATTCAAGGAGGGCTCACGTACAAAAAACGCCATTTTTTGCCTTTTTGCTAGATATTAAAAATGGTGATAGGTAGGCACTTGAATTGAAATATTCACAATATCGTTATCTGAAGTATTGTTACTCCAAAAATAACGTTATGCCGACCTTGGCAAATTACCGTGCATATTATCTACGACGTTGCATAAAGTTTCGAAGGACTACCGTATTAATATATTTTAAATGTACAGCACAAAATGTTTGATAGTGTTTCTATTTATTTCGCTGACTTTGTGTGCATATTGAATTTTTATCTTGTTCCAGCTTTTTCAGTTGATTTTCTATTAGTTGTTCTTCACGCAGGCGGGTTTGTTGTTTTTTTTTTAATTATTATTTTTTTTACTTATCGATATAATTGAAGTTGTTTTTTTTTTCGTTTGCGAGTAAACACAATTACATTGTTTAATATTATTTATTTTTAACCGACTTCCAAAAAAGGAGGAGGTTCTCAATTCGACTGTATATTTTTTTTAATGTATATTACTTCAGAACTTTTCATTTTTTTGGATTGAATTGGCATAAGAAAGTTGAATGAATTACGTAGATAAAAAAAATAGTGTTAGAAAATTAATTAAAATAAATTCAATTCAAATTCAATTGAATAAAAAACCTTTTTTATTTAAATTTTCTCAACCCATTAATTTTATTTTAATATCCAGAACTGATCTGTAGCCGATACTTAATAAGCAATTTTTTTTTCTGGTAATTAACGTAATTTGACATAATCTTTATTTACCTTTAAACAAAATTAACTTTGTAAGTTTCCGACTCTCAGACAAACAATCATAATATTATGTATGACTTCATAAAACATTTTGTTCTATGAGGTGACTGCCGCCACAATGTAAAAAAGGCATCACGCTTCCTAGTTTTAACCAACTTCCAAAAAGGGAGGTTCTCAATTCGACTGTATTTTTTTGTATGTTACTTCAGAACTTTTGACTGGGTGGACCGATTTCGACAAAAAAATAATAATCGAAATGGTGTGTGTCAATCAATTGGTCCCATTTAAATTTATTTGAGATCTAAAACTACTTTTTGAGTTATATCTAATAATGCGTTTTTACTTGACTATATTTTCGTCGACCTACGTTGTATTATACCGCATAACTTTTTACTGGATGTACCGATTTTGATGATTTTTAATCTATCTAAGTATCTACACGCCCACCACACCAGAATGGTTATTGTACCTAAAGAAAACTTTAAGAACCTATATTTTGTTTTCATTTAAATATATTGTTTTACTTTTAAATTAAATTAAATCAAAATATGTATACTTAATTAAATTAGAGAAAATAGTTCTTTTTTATATAACTAACTAGCGACCCGCCCCGGCTTTGCACGGTTGCAAAAACTATCAGTGTTCCTCTATTATATTATTCATGTTTTATACATATAAACCCTCCCCTTCAATCACTCTATCTATTAAAATAAAATAGCAATTGCGTAGTTTTAAAGATTTAAGCATACATAGGGACAGAGAAAGCGACTTTGTTTTATACTATGTAGCGATTAGAGAAAATAATAAAAATCGAGAACATAGGGGCTCGGGCATAGCAGAAGTCTTTTATAGTTACCTACATAAAAAAAAAAAAAATTAAAAATGGCATGTTTTGGGGAGAAAATAATCGACTACGAAATGTTGTTTTGGTCAATAATTATATACCTAAAACGGTCTGAGCTGCCGTTGTCCCTTTCTTGCGCGCGCGGCACGCGGCGGCAACATACAGCGAGACAGGAACATTTTATTCAAATACCTATTTTTCAAAAGTCTCTCAGCTACCCTTTCCTCTCAAGGAATACTGGCTTAGGACAGGCAAAAATACCTAGATAAAAATAGGCCGACCCCCTCCCCCTTGATTAATGTTTATTACGTAAGAATCTAAAGGAAAAATGGTACACGTTTGGTTTGTTTTAATGTTTATTTTTATTTGTACTTACAAAAGTAGGTACTAATAATTTTTAGTTTTTGTGTAGTAATAAACTTTTATGTTAATTAATGATCTTTACCGACATAAGATTTTCATTCCAGAGGCTCAAAAAAAAAAACAAATAAAGGAAACTTCACACACTTCAATAATTCTATTACTATTTAACTACGATATTAAAATCATCAACGCAAAAACGAGTGTTGTTTACGCAAACAAGTGATGACCAGTCCACGCGGGAGTGTCCGGGGTCGCAGTGCGGGTGGCGCGGGTTCGTTGCCATGGAAATGGAAATCGTTTACCTATACGCATCCGTGCGTAGGAACCTCTCGGCACTCGGCAGTTGCCCGCAATTTTTGAAGTATAATTTTAACTTTGTGCATTTTTTGTGATCTTACGTTAGAACTATCGAGACTCGTAAGACTTGTAAGTTCCTATGGCCACCTTCCAGCTCCATTATCAGACCCTGGATACTATCTAGCACCAAAGTACTCTTCAAGGCGAATCAAACGAGCTCATACTCGATGAGGTTATGACCTTTAATTACTGAGTTCCTATGATCATCTTGCAGCTCCATCATCAGACCCTGGTTACCATCTAGCACCAAAGTACTTGTCAAGGCGAATCAAATGAGCCCATACTCGATGGGGTTATGACGTTTAATTACTGAGTTCCTATGATTATATTCCAGCTCCATCATCGGACCCTGGATACTATCTAGCACCAAAGTACTCGTCAAGGCGAATCAAACGAGCTCATACTCGATGAGGTTGTGCCGTTTCATTGCGAAGTACCTATAGCCACCTTCCAGCTCCATCATCAGATCAGCACCATGACATCATAATATTGCATTGTCACGCGATTTACACATGTATGCAAAATTTCAGCTCAATCGGTATACCGGGAAATGGATCAAATTTAATTTGCAACATCGCCACACGTGTATAATAACTAAATAAAAGATTGTAATAAATAATAATATTTTAAAACTTGGTTGTTATGGGGCGTTCAGTGATAACGATCAATTGTGCAATTTTGTAATGTTGAAATAAGACAAGTTCTGCCATCTATATTGCTTTTGTGGTACTATTTTTATATACAAATTTGAATGTCCTTCATAGATACATTAGATACATGAGAACTTTGAGACATGACCTCATTTTCTACAAATGTCCTCGAACTATGTATATATATATATATCTCAGAAACTCGGAAACGGCTCTAACGATTTCATGAAATTTAGTATTCAGGGGATTTCAGGGGAAATAAATCGATATAGCTAGGATTCGTTTTTAGAAAATGTCGTTTTATCCCTGTTTACTTGTACTTGCATACTTGTAAGCTCGTTAATTGTCTCTAAAAAAATTCGTCTAGAATATGATGTAAAAACAAACACATTTTAAACTGAACGAAACGCTAGCGCGATTTAAACGGCACCTCATGCCATCTGTTGGTAGATATCAATAATTATGTAGTTCTAATGTGCTTTCTTTAACACGTAAAGATGAGTTACTGCTATTTTATGATGAAGACGATAATATAAGTATTGTTTAAGGTCTTTTGCTACTGTCGTTGAAGGGAAATCTCAATCATGTCATAGTGTGACCTGAATATTACGAGTTTGATAAATGCAAGACGTGCTATATTCAAATGCTATATACATTTTTATTTAAAATGTCTGAATTATTTCTAATTAAAATGTAATTAATTTAATAATACATAATTATTTTACCTATTATCTAGTCATTTTAAGATAACAGAATTGATTTTCAAAGTGATCGTGTGGCGCTATCACCAGCAATAGTACGAGCGGAGGCTGTAGATGGCGTGAACGACGTATTATCAATCGGTCTAAGTAAATTATCTAAAGTTAAACTCGGTTATCTACGAGAGTTTTATGTGACAATCAATCTGTCTTCTATTTACTGGTAAAACTTAGCGTTTTAAAGCGTTTCCGTCTCATAATTACTGTAAAAAAAAATTTAAACTTAATGTAAGATGTCAATAAATATTAACTTATTTTGTAACGGTAATTGGTAACGTTACTAAACCTTGGTTCATATTAATTTCATGTAACATTTGATTGGCTTAAGAACAAAAGAAAAATTAAATATAAAGTTGAGTATGAAATTAAATGCTTAATTTAAGTGACATTCAAATACGTGTAACTTGTCAAATCATTTACATTATCTGTATGTACGCGCTAAATTGGAAACCAAACCCCCTAAACCAAAAATTGAAATTATTTAAAAATCATTCAGATTAATGTTTTTCTTATTAGATTTTATTTTTCAAAGGATTTTAAAATTGAAAAAATTTTGTTTATACTTTCCCTTTTCTTCTTATACTTTGCTTTAGTAAGGAATTATATATTATAAATTGCTAAAATATATTCGTAAATTGATAAATGAAGAATTTTTTTTAATATTAAAAATATATTATGTTCTGACGAATTAAGAGTTCCCAAGAAAATACCCTAAAAAAAATATATCCCCAAAAACATTCCCAGAGGGAAAGAACCGATTTGAAAAAGGTGTACGAGTAACGGTTTCAGCGCGTTGTGCAATTGGCTAATAATAATTTGAACAACCCTAATATGACAGTCTTACTCCTGTGCCTCATAATGACCGTTAGTCATTAGACGTTATTCTTTCGGATGCCTTTTGTTTATGTATTCGCTAGTAAATATCGTAAAAATAATCGTAGTTATTAACGATATGTGACTTAATAGAATTTTATTTAGATATTTTTTTTTACGTCTTAATAATTTGTAGGTAAAGTGAAGTGTATGTTTCGTGAAAATGACTGTATGTAAGTCGAATTGTTTGAACTCTGGTTGAAATTACGTAATTGGAGATTAAATACGCCTGCTGCTTGCAGAGTTGGTCTCAACGACGCAGCAAAATAATGCGATGCCATCAGGTCAGTAGTCGTTATACATTAATGCTTTGGCTATTCCATACACAATCGGGATCTAATTTATAGGGTTTGAGGGGAGAGGTGGTGAATGGGGGGGGGGGGGCTAGTATATAGGTATAGAAATTCGCGAAATACCCAAAACCGAATCGGAGCACCCATTGTCCACGTGGTCTTGGTCTGCCCTACTCCGTGTTTTTTTTTTAAGCCGGAGGCGCGGTTGGAGCGTAGCTCTCGCCCGCCGCGCGAAAGCGCGCGAACGAATGCGTAGAGGAGCGGCTCAGCCAGCCTCCGCTGCGAAACGGAGCATGAGTGAAGGTTAGCGCGTTTTCTTTTTTTTTTTGTAACGAAAATATAATTAGACCCCGATTGTCTATAGCCTTATCAAGAAATCGCCGAGTATAATATATCCCGCAATAATAAATTGAAGCATAGACCTTACATTCCCGCAACGTGTTCCTTGTTGTCGTTGTTGACGAGTGTCTATTGGATCGTTATAAGATGAATAAATAATATAAAGCGTGTAAATAATAAGCTACGTACGTACGTATGTAACCGACTCCTTTCGACTTCATTTTGACGCACTTTAAAAATTCAGATTTGATTTAAATACTATCTTACATCAGTATCCCAATGATTTGACATTTTACTAAAGATTGAAGATTACTAGATTATTATTTAGAAAAAAGGATCGTCAGGATTAAATGATTTTCTTTTTTTTTAAAGAAGTTGTGTAGTGTGTCTATAATAGTACTATATTGAAATCAAGTATTTAAACATAAAGATATATTTTACCACGTAACTATTTTTTTAAATATAAGTTTTAACATCCATAGGCTCTTAAGTGATCATGCCTTTTTTATTTACTTTTTAATTTTCAAGCGTTGAGGCGAATTAATTTCAACATTGCATGCTTCAAATTACGAACTAAAGCTTATTTTCTCTAATTCGATGGCGAGTCCAAAACGGTCCGTGAGAGATATATATACCTATATATACATATATATTTATGTAGGTTAATAATTAAGAAGATAATTATTTACGACTATAGTTTTTTTTTTTCATGCTACATGCTCTATGCATTACTATTTTATAACACACTACATGCTTTATACTTTACACGTGTAACTCTAAATTGTTAATTTACCACATTGTCGACGGCCACTCTCATTTTTCTAAAACAGCGCCCGCCGCCAGTTTCGCGAGCACATCCTCAATAACATTCGCATCCCTATTATGGATCGCCATTTTGAGGCTGTGCTCGAGAATTTGCAAAATACTTTCAATACAATACAAATATACTTTATTGTACAATTTGAAACAATAAATCCTACTAATATTATAAACGCGAAAGTTTGTGTGTATGAATGTATGGATGTATGGATGTTTGTTCCTCTTTCACGCAAAAACTACCGAATGGATTTCAATGAAAGTTTACAATAAAAAAATAATGTGGTGTCATGGGACATCAGGTAGGAACGAAGTTCCTTCGGATAGTATAGAAGCAACACAATTTGAAAAAAAAATGTTGAATTTTATATATATTTTCTAGTTCTTGATTTTTTTTTAATTTTGTTGATTGGTTTTTAATTAAGTACATAAAAGTATTTAGGAAATTTAGTATTTTAGAAAATAACAAATACCGTAAAATAAAATAAATCAAACAAAATAATAATAATAATAATAATTCAAACTATTAAGTGAAATAAAAAAACGTCTTTATTTATTTTTGTCGAGAGTATAAAATTACATGAATAATTTAAAAAAAGTTTACTAGCAATATTTTAGTTTAACAAACGTCATATTATACAGTCGTGTGACTGATATTACGTCACTTCCGTTGTATATTTTTCTTACGGTTTTAGTATCACATTTTTTTTTTCATTCCAATATAGATTATACATTAGAATAACACATAGGCTATAATTTTTAAAGATAGTGTATGAATTGTCCAAAATATAACGATAATTGTCAAGAAGGTCGGAAAAAAATCTGTCGTCTGCGAGCTATTCTGGCGTACGCTGCGTACGCGCAACATGATGTGTTTTTTTTTAAATTATAGACTGTTTACATTTCGTATCTCGAACTTGGAAGAAGAATAGATATTCTAATAAGAATTTAGTTTCATAATGCAATCTTTATTTTTTTTTTTGTTCTTATGTTAAGCTAAATTACAAAAACTAATTGAAAAAAAAAAACATAAACAAAAAGCGGGCGGTCACCCATCCAATTACTGACCGCGCCCGACGTTGCTTAACTTTGGTGATCGGACTAGAGAACCGGTGTATTCAACGTGGTATGGACGTTTAACTTTACAATAAAACATGTTTGTATTATCTAATAACAACAAAAAGGTGCGAACGTTGTATATAAAGACATCCTGTAGTATATTTGGTATCAGCATTGCCCGTGCGAAGCCCGAGCGGGTTGATAGTTAATAACTAAAAAGTTGCTAGAAAAATTCTGTTTTGCCATTGTCGTTCTCTCTCCACGTTCTACTTCCTGTCCAAGGTGGTTATGAACCTTCATACGCCCAACATTTAAAATAAATATTCTTTATTTAGTTATTATTCAAGGTATATATTTATATTACAGTATAAAAAAAAATAAAATAAAATTACATGCATTAGTGAATATTTTATAGTTTAGTTTAAATAATTGAAAAAAAATCAAAAGCACAAATTTTTTTTGGGTGGTTTTGTTTTGAAGTAATTCATTAATACGATTGATTGTTCGATCTTCTACTACTGTAATATATATTCTTTGTAATTAAAAAATTATTTTCTACTTTTTTTAGTTCGATTAGCTATAAAAGAGTGTTTTTTTTTAATCTATAATTTTTAACGTCATTGTATATTTCATCGTCATTGTATATAAATGTATTCACGATCGTCCTCTTAACCAGTACACTAAGAAATTCTTTTTTAGAGCGCTAGGCTTAAAGATTTATATGTTATCAGTGCCATCTACCGTCCTTACTATGCGTAAATATCTTACATTTAAAAATAATGAAATATATATGTAAATAAATAATATATATAGTAAATAAGTATAGTTATATATAATAATAGTAATATATATGGTAATTACCATTGTATGTTTTTTTTTTACTATTTGTACAAATTAATTTTCTTTTATTTCTCTTCAATTCTTTGAATCCTTGTGTTTTAATCTTTAATTGTAGTTAATTAAATTGTAAAACATTATCTTAAGTTCTTGCCATTTGCATGTTATTTATATTATGGTATATGGGTATGCTAGTTAAATGTAGTTATCACCTATGATCAAAGTAACACTCAGACTACGGTTATTGTATATATGTACTTGAAATACGGTGTGTACTTTGTTGCTGTTCTATAAAAAAAAATAAAAAACAAAACAAACTTCACCATTAACATGTATACACTAATTTGTATTGTGATCGACATTTAAAGAAAGAACTAATTAAACATAAAAAATCGGTTTGTCGTCTTCACACTAGATGGCAGTGGTTGTATTTTCAATCACGCTAACGTTGTGATAATCTTAAAACATATGATAAGCGATGGTTCAGTTTTCCGGTGGTTCGGTGGTTCGGTGGTTCGGTGGTTCGGTGGTTCGGTGGTTCGGTGGTTCGGTGGTTCGGTGGTTCGGTGGTTCGGTGGTTCGGTGGTTCGGTGGTTCGGTGGTTCGGTGGTTCGGTGGTTCGGTGGTTCGGTGGTTCGGTGGTTCGGTGGTTCGGTGGTTCGGTGGTTCGGTGGTTCGGTGGTTCGGTGGTTCGGTGGTTCGGTGGTTCGGTGGTTCGGTGGTTCGGTGGTTCGGTGGTTCGGTGGTTCGGTGGTTCGGTGGTTCGGTGGTTCGGTGGTTCGGTGGTTCGGTGGTTCGGTGGTTCGGTGGTTCGGTGGTTCGGTGGTTCGGTGGTTCGGTGGTTCGGTGGTTCGGTGGTTCGGTGGTTCGGTGGTTCGGTGGTTCGGTGGTTCGGTGGTTCGGTGGTTCGGTGGTTCGGTGGTTCGGTGGTTCGGTGGTTCGGTGGTTCGGTGGTTCGGTGGTTCGGTGGTTCGGTGGTTCGGTGGTTCGGTGGTTCGGTGGTTCGGTGGTTCGGTGGTTCGGTGGTTCGGTGGTTCGGTGGTTCGGTGGTTCGGTGGTTCGGTGGTTCGGTGGTTCGGTGGTTCGGTGGTTCGGTGGTTCGGTGGTTCGGTGGTTCGGTGGTTCGGTGGTTCGGTGGTTCGGTGGTTCGGTGGTTCGGTGGTTCGGTGGTTCGGTGGTTCGGTGGTTCGGTGGTTCGGTGGTTCGGTGGTTCGGTGGTTCGGTGGTTCGGTGGTTCGGTGGTTCGGTGGTTCGGTGGTTCGGTGGTTCGGTGGTTCGGTGGTTCGGTGGTTCGGTGGTTCGGTGGTTCGGTGGTTCGGTGGTTCGGTGGTTCGGTGGTTCGGTGGTTCGGTGGTTCGGTGGTTCGGTGGTTCGGTGGTTCGGTGGTTCGGTGGTTCGGTGGTTCGGTGGTTCGGTGGTTCGGTGGTTCGGTGGTTCGGTGGTTCGGTGGTTCGGTGGTTCGGTGGTTCGGTGGTTCGGTGGTTCGGTGGTTCGGTGGTTCGGTGGTTCGGTGGTTCGGTGGTTCGGTGGTTCGGTGGTTCGGTGGTTCGGTGGTTCGGTGGTTCGGTGGTTCGGTGGTTCGGTGGTTCGGTGGTTCGGTGGTTCGGTGGTTCGGTGGTTCGGTGGTTCGGTGGTTCGGTGGTTCGGTGGTTCGGTGGTTCGGTGGTTCGGTGGTTCGGTGGTTCGGTGGTTCGGTGGTTCGGTGGTTCGGTGGTTCGGTGGTTCGGTGGTTCGGTGGTTCGGTGGTTCGGTGGTTCGGTGGTTCGGTGGTTCGGTGGTTCGGTGGTTCGGTGGTTCGGTGGTTCGGTGGTTCGGTGGTTCGGTGGTTCGGTGGTTCGGTGGTTCGGTGGTTCGGTGGTTCGGTGGTTCGGTGGTTCGGTGGTTCGGTGGTTCGGTGGTTCGGTGGTTCGGTGGTTCGGTGGTTCGGTGGTTCGGTGGTTCGGTGGTTCGGTGGTTCGGTGGTTCGGTGGTTCGGTGGTTCGGTGGTTCGGTGGTTCGGTTCGGGTTAGGTTCGGGTTAGGTTCGGGTTAGGTTCGGGTTAGGTTCGGGTTAGGTTCGGGTTAGGTTCGGGTTAGGTTCGGGTTAGGTTCGGGTTAGGTTCGGGTTAGGTTCGGGTTAGGTTCGGGTTAGGTTCGGGTTAGGTTCGGGTTAGGTTCGGGTTAGGTTCGGGTTCGGTTCGGGTTAGGTTCGGGTTAGGTTCGGGTTAGGTTCGGGTTAGGTTCGGGTTAGGTTCGGGTTAGGTTCGGGTTAGGTTCGGGTTAGGTTCGGGTTAGGTTCGGGTTAGGTTCGGGTTAGGTTCGGGTTAGGTTCGGGTTAGGTTCGGGTTAGGTTCGGGTTAGGTTCGGGTTAGGTTCGGGTTAGGTTCGGGTTAGGTTCGGGTTAGGTTCGGGTTAGGTTCGGGTTAGGTTCGGGTTAGGTTCGGGTTAGGTTCGGGTTAGGTTCGGGTTAGGTTCGGGTTAGGTTCGGGTTAGGTTCGGGTTAGGTTCGGGTTAGGTTCGGGTTAGGTTCGGGTTAGGTTCGGGTTAGGTTCGGGTTAGGTTCGGGTTAGGTTCGGGTTAGGTTCGGGTTAGGTTCGGGTTAGGTTCGGGTTAGGTTCGGGTTAGGTTCGGGTTAGGTTCGGGTTAGGTTCGGGTTAGGTTCGGGTTAGGTTCGGGTTAGGTTCGGGTTAGGTTCGGGTTAGGTTCGGGTTAGGTTCGGGTTAGGTTCGGGTTAGGTTCGGGTTAGGTTCGGGTTAGGTTCGGGTTAGGTTCGGGTTAGGTTCGGGTTAGGTTCGGGTTAGGTTCGGGTTAGGTTCGGGTTAGGTTCGGGTTAGGTTCGGGTTAGGTTCGGGTTAGGTTCGGGTTAGGTTCGGGTTAGGTTCGGGTTAGGTTCGGGTTAGGTTCGGGTTAGGTTCGGGTTAGGTTCGGGTTAGGTTCGGGTTAGGTTCGGGTTAGGTTCGGGTTAGGTTCGGGTTAGGTTCGGGTTAGGTTCGGGTTAGGTTCGGGTTAGGTTCGGGTTAGGTTCGGGTTAGGTTCGGGTTAGGTTCGGGTTAGGTTCGGGTTAGGTTCGGGTTAGGTTCGGGTTAGGTTCGGGTTAGGTTCGGGTTAGGTTCGGGTTAGGTTCGGGTTAGGTTCGGGTTAGGTTCGGGTTAGGTTCGGGTTAGGTTCGGGTTAGGTTCGGGTTAGGTTCGGGTTAGGTTCGGGTTAGGTTCGGGTTAGGTTCGGGTTAGGTTCGGGTTAGGTTCGGGTTAGGTTCGGGTTAGGTTCGGGTTAGGTTCGGGTTAGGTTCGGGTTAGGTTCGGGTTAGGTTCGGGTTAGGTTCGGGTTAGGTTCGGGTTAGGTTCGGGTTAGGTTCGGGTTAGGTTCGGGTTAGGTTCGGGTTAGGTTCGGGTTAGGTTCGGGTTAGGTTCGGGTTAGGTTCGGGTTAGGTTCGGGTTAGGTTCGGGTTAGGTTCGGGTTAGGTTCGGGTTAGGTTCGGGTTAGGTTCGGGTTAGGTTCGGGTTAGGTTCGGGTTAGGTTCGGGTTAGGTTCGGGTTAGGTTCGGGTTAGGTTCGGGTTAGGTTCGGGTTAGGTTCGGGTTAGGTTCGGGTTAGGTTCGGGTTAGGTTCGGGTTAGGTTCGGGTTAGGTTCGGGTTAGGTTCGGGTTAGGTTCGGGTTAGGTTCGGGTTAGGTTCGGGTTAGGTTCGGGTTAGGTTCGGGTTAGGTTCGGGTTAGGTTCGGGTTAGGTTCGGGTTAGGTTCGGGTTAGGTTCGGGTTAGGTTCGGGTTAGGTTCGGGTTAGGTTCGGGTTAGGTTCGGGTTAGGTTCGGGTTAGGTTCGGGTTAGGTTCGGGTTAGGTTCGGGTTAGGTTCGGGTTAGGTTCGGGTTAGGTTCGGGTTAGGTTCGGGTTAGGTTCGGGTTAGGTTCGGGTTAGGTTCGGGTTAGGTTCGGGTTAGGTTCGGGTTTTTTTTTTTTTTTTTTTTTTTTTTTTTTTTTTTTTTTTTTTTTTTTTTTTTTTTTTCCTAGACCTCCGATATGTGTGGTCGGAGTCTGTATTCGCTAGCTACTCTTTCATACCAGTTCTCGCTTTCATGCCTCTCGTACTTCCATGCTGCATACTTTTTCTTTCTCACATTCATCACCTTTCTCACACAGGGTGGGTTCCCACTAGTTTAGAGGCCTACTGGCTACCTTTACTTTATACTTAACTACACGGGTAAATAATTGGACACATATTTTCTTTCATAATTTTGTTTTACAGGGTTCATGAGTTTTACGTTAAAAGTACTAAAAAAAAATTTATTGTCTTAATGATACGTATGATCATTATTACAATTATTTCTATCTTAATAATCGAATTTCTACAACGCTATGCTATATTACATTTGACTTAAACTATTCTTATTTTATGTTAACATTTATAGTTTTATTTCGAGATTTCCATCATTCCAAACTATTTTAATTTATTTTATCTCTCTGTCTATGCTTATTTTAAATTAACATTTATATTTCTTTTGTAATTTTTATTTCAAGTTTTCTTTTATTCCAATCTTACTATTTTAATTTGTTTTATCAAAACAAACATTTTATCTTACATGCTATTATCTTAATCTATTCTTATTTTATTTTACATTCTTATTTCTTATAATTTAATTTCGAGTTTTACATGTTTTTAATCTAATCTTAATGCTAATAGTTTGACAACTTTTACTTAATCCTACTTACATCTACTTATTCTATGCTATCGTTTTATATCCTAATGATATAAACATAGCATATTTGCCTGCCTTCCTAATGGAGAGCAACTCATTTATTTGCCGTGGTTTGCTAGGATTTGTAACCGTTATCCAACTACAGAACCTTTGTAGTCTACAAATGCCCTGTAACCCAAAGAGCCGAAGTCCTGTGCAGGAGTCGGTGGTCGTGCACTCCCCTCTTGGTCTGCCGGAGTCTTGTCTCGCAACAAACATACAGGTTTCTTCCGAAGCCAGGACCCCCGCAGAGTGTCTCGCGCGTATGTAGCCAGGGAATGGAGACTGCTTGCTGGCACACCACTGCGCCGACCATCGTGCCCTCAGGAGTACGCGACTGTTGACCGCGCTAGCTCGTCCCATTTATTCCTCACTGGGCAGTCACTGCTGAAGGCGTTGTGATCTAGCTTATCCAGCTTTGCTCTTCGGCAGTTTCTGCAGGAGGGCGGGACGGCCTGCGCCCAGTCCGAGCACTCCGTCTTCAGGTGCGGGCCGCCGCAGTGGCTGCACACGTCGACCGACTCCACACAAAACTTCCTGCTGTGCCCGTAGCCCAGGCATCGGGAGCACTGCACCAACGGGGACTGGTCCTCAGCTCTCACCCTCTGGAGATCACCCTTTATGGGTAATCCTATCCCAGAGGGCGGGCGAGGTCTCCAGAACCACGTGGGCCGCGTGCGGATTCCGAGCCCGTCGCCTGTAGCGGACCCTAGCCCTACCGGTCTCCTGGTCGAGGCCGCAAAACAGTTCCGGATTCTGGTTCCTCAGGGCCTTCAATACGTCCTCGTCTGTGTTAACTGACGAGACGCCCCTCAGAACCAGAAGCGGGTCCCTGTTACTTACCTCCTCGACCAGGAGACCCTTACCTTTCTCTTCCACTCTCATTCGACCCTTACCTTTCTCTTCCACTCTCATTCGCGCTTTATTCCTTTCTTCTTTCGTGCTGAAGGCCATCACTATTTTTCTATCCTTGGCCTTCCGCACTTTCTCGACCTTAACCCACCCCTCTTTGGCCTCCATTGTCTCCCTTAGCTGGGTAAGGACTTCCTCACCCGTCAATTGTTCGTTTGCTGACGATATCACCAGCGAGTGTGAGGCAACCGGTCTCCTCGGCGGAGATCCGGCCGCCGCAACACTCGCGTAGATTCTTTGTTCGACCACCGCTTCCTCCTGTTTGGTCAGTCTGTCCTGTAGGTCTTGGAGACGTTTTCCGTTCTCAATCAGGAGGCGGGTATGTTCGTCAAGTTTCAGGCTCAGCGTGGAGTCGAGTGCCACTTTTGGCATGGTTTCGGCAGCCGATGCCGTC
Organism: Melitaea cinxia; assembly: GCF_905220565.1. NCBI lineage: Eukaryota > Metazoa > Arthropoda > Insecta > Lepidoptera > Nymphalidae > Melitaea > Melitaea cinxia. The sequence goes on along the minus strand of NC_059404.1, from coordinate 96,030 downwards.
GGCGAAGGCCCGCGCAGCGAGTGCTGCGAGTGCTCCCTGCTGGGGTTGAGTACCCTCACCTTCATCGTGTTTATCACTTCAAGCTCGGCCTCACTCGCCTCAAGCATCTTATATAGTCCATCTACGGCTTCGCAAATCATCTCCTTGTATTCGCGTTTCAGGTTTTTGGAGCCTGTTGTCGCCATCGCACACTTGCGGACCAACTCATCGGCTGCCTCGATCCTCGTTGACTTTTTGGTTTCTTCAACGGATCGCTGAGACAATCGGCGGGGACCGCACAGTACACCCATTTGCGGCGACTCAGCTTTGTCCTTGTTGTATATAGGAGTAGGCCCTTTGCTAGGGCCAGTCCGTAGCGGGAGCCTCGGGGCTGCCCCGTCCGTCGACCTCCTGGTTATCTTCACCGGTTTCGTAGACTGAGCCGTTCTGGCCTTACTTTGGGGGGGTGAGCGCAGACCGAACATATCGGAGGCGCGTCACAATAGATAAAAATAAAAGGAATAAAATTTAAAATAAATTATTATAAAATCTATATTCTATGGGTATACAAGTGGTCAATATAAGGCAAAACAAATATTTTTGTTTAAAGTTAAAAATACGTAAAGAACGGCTCGTAAAAAGTCGCTCCCCAATCAAGGAGGCAGGCAAATATGCCCCGGTTCCTATATAACTTAATACTAAACTTAAATTATGAAAATGTAGAGAAAACTCTACCTTTTCGTCAAGGACTCTACGTAGAGTCACCACCCACAGTCAGCGTTATAGCTCTTCCTGAGAGCCCGTCAACGGTGAAAACCGCGTCGCTCTACGACCAGCGGTTCCCGAGATATCCTATCTTCTAACTTCAGGCTTAGTCAGCCCGAAAAGACCCAAGTTCCTTCTTTAAAATAAAGAAATTCGATATTTCGGGAACCGCTGATCGCAGAAACCCGTGCGACGGCTCTCCGTACCGGTCCCGAGCTGATCCGTCCACTCCCGGTCCAAAAAACAAGATCGGGAGGTTGACTCTACGTAGAGCCGCTTTGTGCTTCCAGGCACAGGTCTGTGAGCAGCAATATTAACCTCGAAAATCCCGACTCGATACGATTAAAAATAACCGAGTTATTGCCGCTCAAAGTTTTTACAAATGGCGACCAATATGGCCGCCACGAAGTCTAATGTACCCCAATTTGGCCCCAGTTAACCTAAATACCCCGTGTTTGGGTTCTTTAGATCGGGCTTTTTATTTCCTATTTAAATATGGAACAATGAAAATTTTAAAACAAACCCCCGATTTTTGGGGGTGTAAAAACTTGCTATTTTAAGCTAAAATTAAAATTAAAAATACTAAAAATGATACAAAAATTTTACAAAAAATCTGGGGTACTATTTACACTTAAATCTAATTTTTAAAATGACTTTTGGAGATACTGGACTGCGGGGAGCACCCCCTCGTGCTCACCCTTAATTTGAAAATTTAATATCTCGAAAAATAGGCCACCGAAAATTTTGAAATTTAAAATGTATATAAAACTAATTAAAACGAATGGAATTTAATAAAATTTGGGGGGGGTCGTCGCTTTCCTTTTTGAAAAATTTTTGATTGAAAAGTGACGTAATTTTTGAAATTCAATATCTCCACAAGTACTTAACTTTTTGAGACGCTGTAAAAGCCTGGGTGTCCGCCTCGCTGTGCCGCGTCGAACGAAGTACCGCAGGACGACCTTGCACCCCGGGAACTGGGGGCACGTGTCCACGTGGAACTTGTTTTTTTGCAGATTTCTCCGCGCGCAGGCGCCGGAAAAATCCACACGTTACGTCAAAATATAGGTCTCAATGAGACCTTTCCATGGACATATTAAAAAGTATATGTCGTCGATCTCAAAACCGCAGCGTTCACCTGACAACTTTATCACTGCAAGTGAATTGCGGTTTTTCAATTCTTTGAATCCTTGTGTTTTAATCTTTAATTGTAGTTAATTAAATTGTAAAACATTATCTTAAGTTCTTGCCATTTGCATGTTATTTATATTATGGTATATGGGTATGCTAGTTAAATGTAGTTATCACCTATGATCAAAGTAACACTCAGACTACGGTTATTGTATATATGTACTTGAAATACGGTGTGTACTTTGTTGCTGTTCTATAAAAAAAAATAAAAAACAAAACAAACTTCACCATTAACATGTATACACTAATTTGTATTGTGATCGACATTTAAAGAAAGAACTAATTAAACATAAAAAATCGGTTTGTCGTCTTCACACTAGATGGCAGTGGTTGTATTTTCAATCACGCTAACGTTGTGATAATCTTAAAACATATGATAAGCGATGGTTCAGTTTTCCGGTGGTTCGGTGGTTCGGTGGTTCGGTGGTTCGGTGGTTCGGTGGTTCGGTGGTTCGGTGGTTCGGTGGTTCGGTGGTTCGGTGGTTCGGTGGTTCGGTGGTTCGGTGGTTCGGTGGTTCGGTGGTTCGGTGGTTCGGTGGTTCGGTGGTTCGGTGGTTCGGTGGTTCGGTGGTTCGGTGGTTCGGTGGTTCGGTGGTTCGGTGGTTCGGTGGTTCGGTGGTTCGGTGGTTCGGTGGTTCGGTGGTTCGGTGGTTCGGTGGTTCGGTGGTTCGGTGGTTCGGTGGTTCGGTGGTTCGGTGGTTCGGTGGTTCGGTGGTTCGGTGGTTCGGTGGTTCGGTGGTTCGGTGGTTCGGTGGTTCGGTGGTTCGGTGGTTCGGTGGTTCGGTGGTTCGGTGGTTCGGTGGTTCGGTGGTTCGGTGGTTCGGTGGTTCGGTGGTTCGGTGGTTCGGTGGTTCGGTGGTTCGGTGGTTCGGTGGTTCGGTGGTTCGGTGGTTCGGTGGTTCGGTGGTTCGGTGGTTCGGTGGTTCGGTGGTTCGGTGGTTCGGTGGTTCGGTGGTTCGGTGGTTCGGTGGTTCGGTTCGGGTTAGGTTCGGGTTAGGTTCGGGTTAGGTTCGGTGGTTAGGTTCGGTGGTTCGGTTCGGGTTAGGTTCGGGTTAGGTTCGGGTTAGGTTCGGGTTAGGTTCGGGTTAGGTTCGGGTTAGGTTCGGGTTAGGTTCGGGTTAGGTTCGGGTTAGGTTCGGGTTAGGTTCGGGTTAGGTTCGGGTTAGGTTCGGGTTAGGTTCGGGTTAGGTTCGGGTTAGGTTCGGGTTAGGTTCGGGTTAGGTTCGGGTTAGGTTCGGGTTAGGTTCGGGTTAGGTTCGGGTTAGGTTCGGGTTAGGTTCGGGTTAGGTTCGGGTTAGGTTCGGGTTAGGTTCGGGTTAGGTTCGGGTTAGGTTCGGGTTAGGTTCGGGTTAGGTTCGGGTTAGGTTCGGGTTAGGTTCGGGTTAGGTTCGGGTTAGGTTCGGGTTAGGTTCGGGTTAGGTTCGGGTTAGGTTCGGGTTAGGTTCGGGTTAGGTTCGGGTTAGGTTCGGGTTAGGTTCGGGTTAGGTTCGGGTTAGGTTCGGGTTAGGTTCGGGTTAGGTTCGGGTTAGGTTCGGGTTAGGTTCGGGTTAGGTTCGGGTTAGGTTCGGGTTAGGTTCGGGTTAGGTTCGGGTTAGGTTCGGGTTAGGTTCGGGTTAGGTTCGGGTTAGGTTCGGGTTAGGTTCGGGTTAGGTTCGGGTTAGGTTCGGGTTAGGTTCGGGTTAGGTTCGGGTTAGGTTCGGGTTAGGTTCGGGTTAGGTTCGGGTTAGGTTCGGGTTAGGTTCGGGTTAGGTTCGGGTTAGGTTCGGGTTAGGTTCGGGTTAGGTTCGGGTTAGGTTCGGGTTAGGTTCGGGTTAGGTTCGGGTTAGGTTCGGGTTAGGTTCGGGTTAGGTTCGGGTTAGGTTCGGGTTAGGTTCGGGTTAGGTTCGGGTTAGGTTCGGGTTAGGTTCGGGTTAGGTTCGGGTTAGGTTCGGGTTAGGTTCGGGTTAGGTTCGGGTTAGGTTCGGGTTAGGTTCGGGTTAGGTTCGGGTTAGGTTCGGGTTAGGTTCGGGTTAGGTTAGGTTGGGTTTTTTTTTTTTTTTTTTTTAAAATAAGTTGGTAAACAATTGGGTTCTTTATTTCGAGGATGAGTGACATGAGACATAGTAATAAGTGAGTAAGATGAATACGCTCCGGCCAGTAATAGAAATAGTCTTGGTAATTGTATAAAAATCGATAATAATAGACAAATTAAATATGTAAGTTGTAGCCCCAGTGGAGACTTGAAATGGAGCGCTGCATGGGTGCAGGGGGGCAGAACTTGCGATTTGATACAATTGTTCAATCCCCTACAGACCATGCAGCGCGAATGATGGAGATGATGATGTGTGGGCTGAGTGGGCAAAAGGTTAAGGCCATATTACAATTCCGAGTAACCCTTACACCCGGCCCAAAGTGATGAAATAATGAATTAACAAGTGATTATAAAATGAGATATACAAAAGATTGAGGTTATAAACAAAATGAACTTAAGCTAAGGTAGTAAAGTATATATGGTTTTTTTTTTTTTTTTTTTTTTTTTTTTTTTTTTTTTTTTTTTTTTTTTTTTTTTTTTTTTTTTATGAGTATGTTGATCTTTTTTGATTATACATTTATGTTGTTTATTGATTTACAGAGTATTTTTTTTTTTTTTTCTTTTTTTTTTTTTTTTTTTTTTTTTTTTTTTTTTTTTTTTTTTTTTTTTTTTTTTTTATTATAATAATATAGATAATATATTAAGTAATCTTAAAGAACAAAATTAATCTTAAAAACTATTATATATTAATATATCTTATATAGTATTGACAAAGTAGAATAAAAATCAAAAAGAGGTAATAAAAATAAAAATTAAAATGAAGAACAACAATCATAACATAAGTTATTAATCTTAAGACAAGGTAAAACGTAATAGATTAAAAGTACAGTCAAGTTCGACTCGGAGCACTCCCGCGAAGCCCTGGTGGGTGAGTCTTGAAGCGTCGCCGCGTTAGAATAATGAGAAGTGTAAGTAAGAGTAGGAAAAATCCCGAGCTGAGCGAAGTATGTGGAGTGTTATGCGTGAGTGTAAAAGATAGAGTTAAAGTGGTTATTATGATTGTATGAGTGTAAAGGAATTATGTATATAAATGTTAACTAAATGGATAATATATATGTAAGAGTAAGGATAGAAATATATATAAATGTAAAAGGAGTCTGAGCGATATATGGGTAAAGAGTAATGTGAACAGGTACCTGCAGTTCGTGGGAAGAGAGTGTGGTGTGTAAAGTGTACGAATGAGAAGCAAGACAAGACGAACAATTTAGAACTTACGGAGCTGCCCGTGCCGCACTGTTCGGTGAGGGTGTCGGAGCAGTTCCGTAGTCTATGTTTTGCCTTGTCTTGTTACGCATGGAACGCACAATAGGGCAAGTGGGCAAGTGGTAGAGGTGGCTTTGTGTTCTGTAGGGTGTTTGTTATTAAACTTCATATTATGAGACACACAGTTGAAGCATTTGTAGGTGCCGGTCTCTGCGACAGTTGAGCCGTCGACAGAGACGGAGGTGTTGTGTCGGCATTCTTTATGAATATGTCCATCTTCCGCGCAGTGCGCGCACCGCGTGGAAGAGGACTTGCAGTGGGTGGCAGTGTGCCCGAACTGCAGGCACTTGTGGCACTGTAAGAAGGGACTGAATTCTTCGATGTGTACGCGCTGATAATCAACGCGCACACGATCGAGGGACAGTAAGGTGCGGAAGGCTGTAGGGTGTGTTATGAAAACGGCGTTGTAGAGTAAAGGGTTTCTGTTATCCCTTTTGAATTTATATTTGATATATGAGGAGTCGAATTCGCTAAGCTCGGGATTTTGTCGCATAATAATGTCCGTAAGCTCCTCAACGGCGACATCGCAGGACACACCCTTCAAAATAATCATAGGCTTGAGGCGGCTAGCCACCTCAGCGGAGACTTTGGCGTCGTTAGCCGCTTTAATGCGTTGCAGGGCGTCGTCGCGGTCGCGCTCCGTGTCGAACTCGATGCGGAGTTTATTTTTAGATAATGGGGCTACCTTGGCCGGAGCGTAATTAGTTTCGCGAAAGGATATTGTAGATTTTAAGTTTCTAAATGTTTCCTCTCGGGAGGAGGCCGGGGTTTTAGAGGCGACAACGATGGCTGGTTTCGTGCTCGGAGGTGTGGTAGAGGCGGCTTTGGCCGCCGGGGAAGGTCGGGCGGTAGGGCCGGGCAGGTCCCTGGGCTGGGCTTGACGCCCGGCGATAGACGCGTATGTCGATATTATATTCTTGGAAGTCGCAGAGTGTTCAGCCTTGATCTCTTCGCGCAGCTTGGAGACCTCGTCTTTTACTAATTGGGTCAGATCGGTGACTACATTTTTGTAGCACATGGGTGAGTTGAATGTTGGGTCGTATTTTTCTTGCTCTGCTATGTTTATTTCGAGGTAGGTCTCGCAAGCCACGCGAATCTCCTGGGCGGCGCACTGTATGAGGTCCTTATTGACCGAAGTCACGCTTTTTCCCTCACGGACAGCGTGACATATTGTCTCAGTAAGCTGTTCAATAATTGTGCGGAAGCTGGCCTCACTTCGAACGTCGGAGCCCAGGTATGGAAGCTTCTTGCTCGTTTTATCTTTTTTCCCCGCGGGGGCAGCCATGACGGGGGAAGGGGGATGGTGTCAGGGTGAGGTAAAACTAAGTCAATGTAAGGTATAAGAAATCGGAACAATAAAAAAAAATTTGGGGGGGGGGGTTGTGAAGAAGGGGGGGTGCTAGGTGTGTGCGGTTACTGTAGAGAAAAGGAGAAAATATAATAAAAAAAAAATTTTTGGTGGAGGGGGTGTGGGGGGGGGTGGTAGGGGGTGGGTTTTGTAGAAGTGGTGAAACTAAACAATAGATAAAGAATTTAAGAAAATAAAATTTGGGGGGGGGGGTAGGGGGTGGTAAGGGGGTGGGTTGTGTAAAGGGGGTGAAGTAGGTGTCAAAGGTGAAAACCGCAGCCAAATCGGTTAAGAAATGGCTGAGTTATAGCAATTAATAGAATTCTTTAATATTTCCTTAATAAAATATTAAAGAATTCTATTTTTAGAACACGAATATCCGATTATCTATATAAAGAAGTTATGAGTTTAAATAATATATATTGAAACAGGAATATTATAGTCCCCTTGTGAGGCAGGAGGATGAAAATTTGAGATGGGGGTAAAAAGCCAACGGAGAAGCCGTTGGCGCAAGAAAATCCGGGAAAATCGAAGGTTTTTTGGGGGGGGGGGGGGGGGGGAGGGTGGTTTTTGGTTGGATGGGGTAGTAGGGGTAAAATAAGTAGTATTCGTGAAAACCGGGAATTTATCGGATTTATATTAAAAGAATTAAAGAATTAAAACGGTTTTTATTAAAATTTAGGTGAATGAGTGACTTGTAATTTTATAAGAATTTTTAAACCTATTATGAAAGAAAACAAATTAGTTATGTGTTTAAACAGAATTTTGAAAGGTCTATTGTGTCTAAGTCGTTGGGTTTCCACGAAAACTAAATATAGAAAGGGGGTAAGTGTAACGTAAGGAAGTTGATGAAGAAGGAAAATCTGGAGAAAGTGGAAAATTTGGGGGGGGGGGGGGGGGGGGGTGAGATTTCGATTGGGTGGGATGAAGGATGTAAAAGGAGTGGATAAGGTGAAAACCGCGTGAAAATCGGTTGGGAGGATCAGGAGTAATGGAATTTTTAAGGTTTCTATAGTTTTACTCAATATTTACGTAAACGTAAATATTGAGCTTTTTTCCTGTGGGAATTGCGGGATAAAAAGTAGCGGAAAAGGAGAAGGGAGGTCCAAAAAGGTTTGCTACTGAAGGGGGTGTAAGTAGGGTGAAGGACTATGGAGTAATTAAGGATCTAAAGTTAGGGCGTGGCGTTTTTCTGCTCACAAACTTAGTGCTGCGGTAGTAACTTCTGAGTGGAAGTGAATATCTTCTAAATTTATAAATGGAAAAATCTGAATTTTGCTTAGTTTTATTCTTATTGATACACTTTAACACTGAATATGATAAAATATATAGGTCCTCACTGATAATTTTAATCTAGCTCACTGGTAAGGTACATAATACAGTTTTGTAGCTTGACACTAAGTTTGTAATCACAATTATAGCTGAATTGTTCCGAATTTCCTCAATATTTTTGATTAGGGTGATTTAGGGGGTCACTGAGAGTCTTTCGGTGTATGGTAGGTAGCCGTGGCACCAACACCCTCGGAGATAGCGGCAACGGCTACCTTTACCAAGTTAAGGTTTTTTTTTTTTTTTTTTTTTTTTTTTTTTTTTTTTTTTTTTTTTTTTTTTTTTTTTTAGTTCAGAAAAAATACTTACGGTGCACAAAAAAATTTTAAAATTTGCACACAGTTAGAAGTCACTTTGGAGCACTTATTGGTGGAAAAAAAAATTAGGGTCGTCGCTTTAGATTCGTCGGCGTACGCACTTAAGACTTATAAAAAGGGCGTTTCGTCGCGCACTTAAGTTTGTAACACTTTTTTTTCCTGTATTAAATTTAACTGAATTATAAAGTGTTACACATCAATTTGAAGGGGAGGATGTCCTGAATGCACTGATACTAATACTTTAAAAAAAATATTGATAACTGACTGAGTAATGAATTTTTTTTTTTTTTTTTTTTTTTTTTTTTTTTTTTTTTTTTTTTTTTTTTTTAATGGAACACTATGTAAATTTTGACTGTTTTATATTAGAGAAAACACAAAAATAGCTGTAAAAAATTGAGTTTTTCACTTATTTGAGTTCTAAAACCACCAGCGGATAGCTGGCGGCAGCGCGCAACTTTTGATATATTACACAGATTTTTAGAGCACAGTTTCGCGGTTATTGGGAATTTTTTTTTTGATCGGAGCGACGCGGAAACGATGCTCACGGGGCGAGCGTTCGCTGCAGACTGGTTAGGTTAGGTTAGGTTAGGTTAGGTTAGGTTAGGTTAGGTTAGGTTAGGTTTTCCCAGGCCTTTGGGGCCTGGGTCTCGGACTTATAGGCTCCAAGGGGAGGAGTTGCTGGACTTCTACTGGGCGCGTCCCCACGGTGGCGGATAGGGGAACGCCACTCGCACTGAGCGGGTGGTAGGGGTTTTCGGACCCCCGCGGACCAAAACCAGTAGGTGCGGGCGCACCTTTAGCGGCTTGTCAGCCGCGCGGCCTAGGGGAGTAAACCCCGATTAAAAATCTAAGCTGTGAAATAGCCCTATTAATCATGGAAACAAAGACTAAAACGAAACTACCCCAGGAGGGTACCTGCGCCTCCGGCAAAGGAGAATCCCTCCGTGCATCTTCGGATGCACGCTGCCCGTTCGATTCTGGGGAGGGCACCCTTTGTTACTGTGATTCGCCCCATATGGGCGTTGACGTTGTGCCCGGGAAGGGCGGTGACACGACTATTGCTAAGAACACGGACTCCGATAACAGTCTTCGGAGCGGCGGCTCTAACGAGCCCTCGCGCCCGAAGGCTGGTCTCCCCTCGCGAGATCGCAAGGGGAGATTCCTCGCGAAAAGGAAAACAGCAAACCGCTTTGCGGCTCTGGGCGCAGACGAAAGCGGAACTGATATGGAGACGGCTATGGGGTCCTCGGACCGGGAATCTCTGCCAAAGGGACGGCGGAAGCGGCCCTCATCCTCGACCTTCGCGTCTGGGCGTGACGGTTCGGACACGGAGGCCGAGGGCGCGGGCCTCGCTAAAATAAACACGGCGAGAAGGGGAAAGGCGAGAGGAACCACGGCGGGTCCTTCCCGCGAGAAGTTCCTCAAGCCAGCACCTGTCCGGCCGGAATCGACCAACCTATTCACCGACAACGAGTCCGACGTCGGCTCGTTGATCGTAGACGACGTCGTTGCGCTCAACGCGCAGGAACTCAGGGCGCGCGCGGGCGAGGGACTCGCCGTAATACTAGAGGTTGCCCGGAAATCCGGGAACCTCAAAGGCGAGTTCGTCGCAAAGCTGAAGAGGTCCGCGACGGACCTGAGCGAGGTGGTCGACGCCTTTGCCTCTAGGACCGAGGCCGATGAAGTGAGGCGGCTCCGAGCGGAGAACCGCCGCTTCAGGATCGAAATAGAGGCAATGAAAACGGAGCTGAAGGCGATGCGGCGCGGCTTCGCCGAGGCGAAGACGGAAGCGGCCGCTAACGCCGCCGCCGCCGCTGCCGCCGCTGCCAACGCCTCAGTCGCCGGTCCACCTGCGACACTTCCGGTGGCGGCCATGCTAGAGGAGTTCAAGCACTCCTTGACCTGCTCGCTGGGCGATATGATGAACGTCCGGCTGGCGCAGATCGAGGAGAGGCTGCCGCCGGCTCCGTCGGTCCGCCCCCAACTGGGAGCTGGTGGACCTCGACGCCCTGAGACGGCGGCCACTACGTCGGCGGCCCCCTCCACGGTTGCCCGGGAGGAAACCTGGGCAACAGTGGTTAAAAGAGGGAAGGGCAAGAGGAAGGGGAAAGGGAAGTCCTCCGCCCCTCCATCCACACCTGTAGTCGAAGGCCGGACTGCCGCCCCTGCGGTGAAGCCGACTGGCAAGCCAGCCGCGGCGTCGTCCGCGCGACCGGCCGCCAAGCCGACCAAGCAGTCCGGAAGGCCGGCAACAAAGGCGACGGTTAAGGCCAAATTCAAGGCCCCGAAGACTGCGGCAGTCGTCGTCCAGCTGCAGCCGGCGGCTGTAGAGAAGGGTCAAACTTACGACTCCATCTTCCGGTCGGCTGAAGACACCGTGAAATTGGAGGAACTGGGGATCGAGCGCATCCTCTTCCGTCATACGGCGACGGGAGCGAGGATGCTCGAGATCCCCGGTTCCGACAAAGAGGAGAAGGCCGACCGGCTCGCCAGCCGGCTCAGGGAGGCCCTCTCGGACGTGGCCACCGTCGTCAGGCCCGTTAAGACCGCGCAGGTGCGCATCTCGGGCCTGGATGACACGGCCACTCCCGAGAGGGTGGCGGCGGCGGTCGCGAAGGCGACATCGTCCGACGTCGGCACGGTGAGGGTCGGGGCGATCCGCTCCGGCTTCGGCGGCATGGGCTTCACCGTCGTAGCCTGCCCCGTCTCGGTTGCGAAAGCGCTGACCGAGGGGGGCAGGCTACTGATCGGCTGGAGCTCGGTGCGAGTGTCGGCCCTGGAGGCGCTCCCCATGCGCTGCTTTAAGTGCATGGGGTTGGGCCACACGCGCCCGAAGTGTCCGGCGTCTGTCGACAGGGGCGACCTCTGCTTTAAATGCGGGAACGCGGGGCACAAGGTCGCCTCCTGCCCGGAGAAGACACCGCGCTGCGTGGTGTGCGCCGAGGGAGGTAAACCCTCGGGGCACATCATGTGCGGCCGCAGGTGCAGGCCTGCGACCTCGAAAGGAAAGGGGGCCCTCGGAACCCGGGCCCCCCGAGAGACCGCAAGCCAGACAGCCGCAGACGGCGTTGCCCCCCCGGCCGCGGCGGGGGAGGTGGAGGTTGTGATGTCTGAGTAATCCATGGATCACATCAGACATCACAGTTTCCTCCAAGCCAATCTCAACCACTGCGCCAGGGCTCAGGACTTGTTGACCCAGTCCATGGCGCAGTGGATGATCGATGTGGCCGTCGTCTGCGAACCGTACTGGGTTCCCCCCCAACCGAACTGGTTGGGGGATCTCGACGGCACGGTGGCGGTCGCACTAGGCAGTTCCGCCACTCGCCCCCTCGCACTCGTGGAGCGCGGCTCGGGATACGTCGTGGTGACGTGGGGAGAGTATGCGGTCATCGGCCTCTACTTTTCCCCCAACCGCAGCCTGGCGGACTTCGAGGTCTTCCTCGACACCGTCAGAGCTGCGGTATGCCGACAGTCGCCGAGAGCCGTGATAGTTCTCGGCGACTTCAACGCCAAGTCCCGAGCCTGGGGCAACCCGAACACGGATGCGAGGGGGCGGGCCGTCGAGGATTGGGCCCTCCTCTCTGGTCTGTCACTCCTGAACGTTGGAAACGTTCAGACGTGCGTGCGATTGCGCGGGGGTTCCGTGGTGGACCTCTCGTTCGCCAGCCCCGCAATCGCGCGGAGAGTGACAGACTGGAGAGTGGAGGAGGGGGTGGAGACTCTCTCGGACCACAACTATATCAGGTTCGGAGTCTCCACCCCGTCCTCGTCAGCAGATCGGTCGAGGGGCCCGAGCAGGCTACCCCGCTGGGCCCTAAGCAGGCTCGACGTCGAGGCGGCGCGCGAGGCCGCAATCGTCCAGCGGTGGGCGAGCCACCGCGACGCCGATGGTGCCAGCGTGGATGAGCTGGCTGGCCGCTTTCGCAGGTCGTTGGCCAACGTCTGCGATGCGGCCATGCCGAAGGTCGGCCGCCGCCCGCTAGGACGGCGGGCGGTGTACTGGTGGTCGCCCGAAATAGCGGAGCTTCGTGCGGCCAGCATGACCGCCCGCCGGGCGTATCAACGCTGTCGGAGGCGCAGCGCCAGGGATCCGGCTCTGGAGGCGGAGCTGCGGGATGCATACCGCACGGCAAAGCAGGCCCTGCAGCACGCCATCAGCCGAGGGAAGGACGCCGCCTGGAAGGAGCTGCTGGCGGGTCTAAACCGAGATCCATGGGGCCGTCCCTATCGCGCTGCGCGAAGCAAGCTTCGCGCGCAGGGCGCCCCTGTGACGGAAACGATGCCGCCGGATCTCCTCTGGCGGACGGTGTCGGAACTGTTTCCGCACCGTCCCGTACATGTTCCCCCGACGATGGCGACGCCGTCGCCGTCTTCTCGGACCGAGTTCGACCCGCCCTCCCCACCCGGCATCTCGGAGGGGGAGATGGACACGGCCCTCGAGCGTCTCAGGGCCAAGAAGACGGCGCCGGGGCCGGATGGTGTTCCGGGGCGAGTATTGTATATCGCCCTGGAACACCTGAGAGGAGAACTTCGGGGACTGTTCGACAAGTGTCTAGCTTCCGGGCAGTTCCCGAAGCCGTGGAAGACGGGCCGGTTGTGCCTGATACGTAAGGAGGGCCGACCTGTCGACTCTCCCTCTGCGTACAGGCCGATCGTGCTGCTGGACGAGACGGCCAAGCTCTTCGAGAAGATTCTCGCGGACCGTCTCGTCCGGCACCTCGACGAGTCGGGGCCGGGTCTGTCGAACGCTCAGTACGGGTTCAGGGCGGGCTGCTCCACCCTGGACGCTCTGAACGCCCTTAGGTCCCTCTCCGCGGAGGTGGTGGCCAGCGGAGACGTTCTCCTGGCCATCTCGCTGGACGTGTCGAACGCCTTCAACAGCATTCCTGTTGAGACGATTGTGGAGGCACTGAAGTATCAGGACGTGCCTCCATATCTCCAGAGTCTGCTGGAGGCGTACCTCCGCGAGAGAGAGGTCTTATGGGAGGGGGGCGACGGCCGACTGTATCGCCGTCGCGTCGAGTGCGGCGTTCCGCAGGGCTCCGTCCTCGGACCGACCCTGTGGAACGTCGGCTTCGACTGGTTGCTGCGGACGCCACTGCCGCCCGGGCTCAGCGTCATCTGCTACGCGGACGACACTCTGCTGACGGCCCGGGGCGGCAGCTTCGAAGAGGCGGCCGGTCTGGCGCGAACCGGCGCGTCGATAGCGATCGGCCGCATCGAGGCACTGGGCCTGAGGGTCTCCTTGTCGAAGACGGAGGCCCTCCTCTTCCACGGCCCACGAAGAGGCCCCCCCCGAGGTGCGCGTGTGGTCGTCCAGGGGGTGGAGATCGCCGTCAAGGCCCAGATGAAATATCTCGGCCTAACCCTGGACGGCCGGTGGAGCTTCGGTCCGCACTTTAGAGAGCTCGCTCCGAGGCTCGAGAAAGCCGCCGCCGCGCTGGGCAGACTTCTGCCCAACGTAGGCGGCCCGGACTCGCCATGCCGACGTCTATACGTCGGCATAGTTCGCAGCATGGCACTGTACGGTGCCCCCGTGTTCGCCGACGCTCTCGCGTCTCGCGACAACAAGGCCCTCCTGCGGAGACCCCAGAGGGCCATAGCGGTGAGAGCGATACGGGGATACCGTACGGTGTCGTGGACGGCGGCCACGCTTCTCGCGGGCGATCCGCCCTGGGAACTCCAGGCGGAGATGCTCGCGAGAGTGTACGCGGCAAAGTCGAGCCTCAGAGCTGGAGAAGGGCAGGTCCGTAGTACGGACCGAGCGATGGACATCAGGGCTCAAGCTCAGAGGGCCCTGATGATCAAGTGGGAGGAGAGCCTGGGGTCTCCGGCGGCGGGCACGGTGACGGTGGACGCGATACGTCCACATTTAGGTCGCTGGGTCCAAAGGCGGCACGGGGTGCTGACCTTCCGCCTGACGCAGGTGCTTACCGGGCATGGTTGCTTTGGTAAGTACCTGCACCAGATCGCGAGGAGGGAAGCCACCCCTGCCTGTCACGAGTGTGGTGCTCCGATTGACACGGCGCGCCACACGCTAGAAGAGTGCACCGCCTGGGACCCTCAGCGGAGGGCCCTCGTGGCGGTCATCGGCGGAGACCTCGCGCTGTCGAGCGTGGTCCGCTCCATGCTCGGCAGCGCGAGGTCCTGGTCGGCCGTGGCCTCCTTCTGCGAAGAAGTTATTTCGCTGAAGGAGGCTGCGGAGCGTGAGCGCGAAGCCGACGCTCACGCCGACGCGCTACGAAGGAGGCGACCGGCGGGACGGAGGAGGCGTCGCTACGCGCTCCTCCACCCTCCGCATCGTGCTTGACGCGGGGGCGCAGCCGGCGCCCCTCTCCTCCTCGCAAGTCGCGGGGGGGAGGGGGGCGCGTGGGGCGCCCTCGTGGCGGGCGCGGTGTGGGGGGGGAGGCGTCGCTGGGTCGCTCCCCCTCCCTCCGCATCGTGCTTGGCGTGGGGGCGCTCCGCGCGCCCCTCTCCTCCCCGCAAGTCGCGGGTGGGAGGGGGGCGCGCGGGGTGCTTCCGCGGCGGGTGTGGTGTGGGGGGGGGGAGGCGTGGCGGCGCGATCCTCCGTCCTCTGCATCGGGCTCGGCGCGGGGGCGCTCCGCGTGCCCCTCTTCTCCCTGCGGCGATGAGGGAGCGCTCTCGGTGCCCGGGAGCGCTCTACAATCGGAGGCGGCCTGCCCTGCACCCGCAGGCAGGCCCACCGTCCGGGGCGTCATGGCGAATACTTTAAGTGGTCCCGTGGCGCCCCACCAGGACGACGAGGGCACCGCTGGTTTTTACTGAGTAGTCCGGCATTGCACTCCCCGCCGGGAGTCTCAGACTTCCGTCGCCTTCGGGCGACGGGGGTGCGTAAATGCATTTTCCAGCGTAAAAAAAAAAAAGGTTAGGTTAGGTTCCCAGGCCTTTCGAAGACGGAGGCCCTCCTCTTCCACGGCCCACGAAGAGGCCCCCCCCGAGGTGCGCGTGTGGTCGTCCAGGGGGTGGAGATCGCCGTCAAGGCCCAGATGAAATATCTCGGCCTAACCCTGGACGGCCGGTGGAGCTTCGGTCCGCACTTTAGAGAGCTCGCTCCGAGGCTCGAGAAAGCCGCCGCCGCGCTGGGCAGACTTCTGCCCAACGTAGGCGGCCCGGACTCGCCATGCCGACGTCTATACGTCGGCATAGTTCGCAGCATGGCACTGTACGGTGCCCCCGTGTTCGCCGACGCTCTCGCGTCTCGCGACAACAAGGCCCTCCTGCGGAGACCCCAGAGGGCCATAGCGGTGAGAGCGATACGGGGATACCGTACGGTGTCGTGGACGGCGGCCACGCTTCTCGCGGGCGATCCGCCCTGGGAACTCCAGGCGGAGATGCTCGCGAGAGTGTACGCGGCAAAGTCGAGCCTCAGAGCTGGAGAAGGGCAGGTCCGTAGTACGGACCGAGCGATGGACATCAGGGCTCAAGCTCAGAGGGCCCTGATGATCAAGTGGGAGGAGAGCCTGGGGTCTCCGGCGGCGGGCACGGTGACGGTGGACGCGATACGTCCACATTTAAGTCGCTGGGTCCAAAGGCGGCACGGGGTGCTGACCTTCCGCCTGACGCAGGTGCTTACCGGGCATGGTTGCTTTGGTAAGTACCTGCACCAGATCGCGAGGAGGGAAGCCACCCCTGCCTGTCACGAGTGTGGTGCTCCGATTGACACGGCGCGCCACACGCTAGAAGAGTGCGCCGCCTGGGACCCTCAGCGGAGGGCCCTCGTGGCGGTCATCGGCGGAGACCTCGCGCTGTCGAGCGTGGTCCGCTCCATGCTCGGCAGCGCGAGGTCCTGGTCGGCCGTGGCCTCCTTCTGCGAAGAAGTTATTTCGCTGAAGGAGGCTGCGGAGCGTGAGCGCGAAGCCGACGCTCACGCCGACGCGCTACGAAGGAGGCGACCGGCGGGACGGAGGAGGCGTCGCTACGCGCTCCTCCACCCTCCGCAGCGTGCTTGACGCGGGGGCGCAGCCGGCGCCCCTCTCCTCCTCGCAAGTCGCGGGGGGGAGGGGGGCGCGCGGGGCGCCCTCGTGGTGGGCGCGGTGCGGGGGGGGAGGCGTCGCTGGGTCGCTCCCCCTCCCTCCGCATCGTGCTTGGCGCGGGGGCGCTCCGCGCGCCCCTCTCCTTCCCGCAAGTCGCGGGTGGGAGGGGGGCGCGCGGGGTGCTTCCGCGGCGGGTGTGGTGCGGGGGGGGGAGGCGTGGCGGCGCGATCCTCCGTCCTCTGCATCGGGCTCGGCGCGGGGGCGCTCCGCGTGCCCCTCTTCTCCCTGCGGCGATGAGGGAGCGCTCTCGGTGCCCGGGAGCGCTCTACAATCGGAGGCGGCCTGCCCTGCACCCGCAGGCAGGCCCACCGTCCGGGGCGTCATGGAGAATACTTTAAGTGGTCCCATGGCGCCCCACCAGGACGACGAGGGCACCGCTGGTTTTTACTGAGTAGTCCGGCATTGCACTCCCCGCCGGGAGTCTCAGACTTCCGTCGCCTTCGGGTGACGGGGGTGCGTAAATGCATTTTCCAGCGTAAAAAAAAAAAAAAAAAAAAAAAAAAAAGGTTAGGTTAGGTTAGGTTGGGGTCCCAGGCCCCAGACCTTGGTCTGGGAGGAGTTCCTGGTCTTCTACCTGGGCGCGTCCCCCGGGTGGCGGATAGGGGAGTGCCGCCTGCGTTACTAGCGAGACGCGGGCGGTAGGGGTCTTCGGACCCCCGCGGACCAAAACCAGGGAGGAGGGCGCGAAAGCGCATTGAAGTGCCGGGGCCTTTGGGTCGCGCTTCGGGAGGCGCGAAAGCGCATAGGGGTGTCGAGGCCGTGTGGCACGCTCCTAAGGAAGGGCAGGTCCTCTGGGCTGGTCCTGGATCACCGGAAGCGTTGTCTTTCGCTCCAGGGGCGGGTCTCGGTCCTGGATTAACTCCGGGGCCGGGGTCGGGTCTCGGTCCCGGATCACCGGGGGCGGGTTTGCGGACTTATGGGGGTCTGCGACTCGTCTTTCGGCCCGGGACGGGACGGGTCTCGGACTCGGATCACCGGGGGCGGGTCTTGCGGACTGACGGTCTTGCCGACTCGTTCCTCGCTCCGAGAATGGGACTCGGTAAGCCCGCCTTTCGGTTCAGAGGTCGTGCGCGGTGCGGGGTGGCACGTAGGTTGCCGTCGGTGAGGGTTTGGCGCTGCGACGCGGCGCGAGGAGGACGTGCGTAGGCGCGTTTGGAGTGCCGGGGCCTTTGGGTCGCGCTCCGGGAGGCGCGAAAGCGCATAGGGGTGTCGAGGCCGTTGGGCGCGCCCCTAAGGAAGGGAAGGTCCTCTGGGCTGGTCCTGGATCACCGGAAACGTTGTCTTCCGCTCCAGGGGCGGGTCTCGGTCCTGGATTAACTCCGGGGCCGGGGTCGGGTCTCGGTCCCGGATCACCGGGGGTGGGTTTGCGGACTTATGGGGGTCTGCGGCTCGTCTTTCGGCCCGGGACGGGACGGGTCTCGGTCTTGGATCACCGGGGGCGGGTCTTGCGGACTGACGGTCTTGCCGACTCGTTCCTCGCTCCGAGAAGGGGGCCCGGAAAGCCCGTCTTTCAGTTCGGAGGTCGTGCGCGGTGCGGGGTGGCACGTAGGTTGCCGTCGGTGAGGGTATGGCACTGCGACGCGGTGCGGGGAGTGGGGTGGGCGGGTTCGCTCGCCCGCCCTAAGGCGTGCGGGGGCGCTCTCTCGCGCCGAGGCTGCGGTCGGCTAGAGGGCCTTGACTGCGGCCACCCTGGCCTTTGTCGGCTTCGTCGGGCTGACATTGTCCGCCCCGGGCTAGGTGCCTGGCGAGCCGAGTCGCCGGGCTAGGCCTGGGGCGCCGGGGCGGCGCGGGATTGTACCCACAGGCGCGATGCGGGCGGGGTGTGTCCCCCTGCCCGCGGGGGAGGCCACGCGGTCGATGGGTCGGGGGATTCGTCGTCCGACTTGCACGGTCCCCCAAGGAGGGGAGGGCGCGCTTCGTGTTCGAGTGCGTCCTCCGAGGTGCTTGCACCGTGGTGGGCCCGAAAGGGCAAGCGCCGGCGGGGTTGCGAAAGAGCTGACAGCGTCCTTGTGACCCCGCCACATAGGCGCACGGCAGAACACACGTGGCGGTTTTTATTCAGTAAGAGTCTGAATCCCCTCCGAGCCCCCCCTACCGGAGGGTGTCCATGACGGATTTTCCCCACGTTAAAAAAAAAAAAAAAAAAAAAAGGTTAGGTTGGGGTGCTTGTCGGTGACCTCCTCGTGGTGTACCCTGGGCAACGGGACGGGCAGCAGTATCACGATTGCGGCACTGCTGCCCGTCGCGGCTGACGACCGACGCGTGTGGGGATGCATTCCGGCGCTCTACATTAGAGTTGTCCCGTGAGCGCATCAGGTGGCACAGCGCTCGCGCACTGTGTCACCACGGGGGGGTGGATGGGTTCGGCGTGCGCTTACCCCGCCGTCGGACAGAGTGGACAGGAGTCCTGTTCGCTCACCGTCCTATTATCGTAATCCCGTTTGTGGTGTCGTGGTCATGTCTCGCGGCCACGAACGGGACCGAGGGTCTTGCCTTAACCGGCCGGACCGCGAGGAAGAAAACCTCTATAAAAAATTACCCCGAATCCCAAGCGGCGACGCAGCGCGAGGGGATGCATGGCTGATGGGTAGTTCAGTCTCTACTGCGTTCCCCTGCTCTGCAGCCCCGCCGAGGCCAGAGTGGGGTTACGTGAGGCTTGCCCAGGTACAGGGGGTGTTACCTGTGGTGGACCACCTTTTCCCCCTTACTCGTGGGAACAGTTATGGAATCTAAAAAATCAACAATTTTAAATGATGATGGTGTGGAGATTGACGAGAGGCCCGAGAAGGGCGGAGTAGAGGAGAGGCCCGAGAAGGGTGCAGTTGTCTCGGACGGAGAGTTGTCTGACGTCGGCATGAGGTCGCGGTCGCCTTGCGACTCTGACTCGTCTCGCGCTCGGCTCTGGAAGCGGAAGCGCGATAGGGAAGAAGACACGTCAGATGACACTGATGATAAGTCCACAGCAGGAAAGTGTCACACGGCGCGCAGGGGTCGTGGTCGACCGCCCACGACAGGGCAATATGTTGGCCTCGCCAAGGCCAAGGCCGACTACCTCAAGCAGTGCGAGAGGGAGCTCGAGCTTGAGGCCGAAAGCGAGGCCATTGAGATCTCAAGGAGAGTGAGAGCTTCGCGCTCTAATATAAATCCGGAAGGTGGGACGATTTCGGAAGAATGCTCGATAACAGATCTGCATCGGAAGGCCCAGGAATACGTCGAGGCCATTCTCACCGTAACAAAGATCTCTAAGAACTTGAAGGGGACGAGCAAGAAAGCTCTGAATGAGTCCGCCGAGGGTATAGGCGAAGTACTCGGCGCCCTATACCACCGAACGACGAATGATGAGGTCAGGCAGCTGCGGGAGGCCAACGAGCGCCTAGAAGCGGAGAACGTACAGCTCCGCTCGGAGATCTCCGAGCTGCGACAGAGTGTAGCCGACATCAGGCGTGAGCTGGGCTCGACGTCCACTCCAGCCCCTCCCGCGAATGAAAACGGACTGATCGACCGCATCATGGCTGGGGTGGGCGCCATGCTCGACTCCCGCCTGGCGAAGCTGGAGGAGTCTGGCAGACTCCTGCCTGAAGCGCCTGAAGCGCGAAAAGGACCACCGGCGGCTTCGAAGAAGATCGCAACGTCGCCGCCGCAGACAGGGGTCACAACGCTGACTCCGCCAGCGAACCCAGCCCCAAAGTCTGCAAGTCAGTCTGCCAAGAAGACGAAAAAGAAGAAGAAGGCGGGTGCGGCTACCCAAGTCGCTGCGCCCAACGAGCCTCGCCCCCTACCACCTGCTCCGGCCGCTCTGACGGAGGGGTGGAATGTGGTGGCGAGGAAGGGAAGAAAGGCGGGGCCGCCCAAAAACCAGCCCCAGCCCCAGAACAAAGGTGTGCCGGCTAAAAAGCCAAAAACGCCGAAGCTGCGATTGCCGCGATCGGCGGCGGTGCAGCTGACGCTGCTGCCGGGCAGCACGAGGACCTACGCGGAGGTCCTCGGTGCCATAAAGGCTGACGGCCTTATAGCGAGCATGGGCGTCGAGACTCGCTATAGGGTCTCTCAGACCGGCGCGCGCAGGTTCGAGCTGCCTGGCACCGGCAACAAGGAGAAGGCCGAGGAGCTTGCCCGGCGCATCAAAGCGGTCGTCGGCAAGGACGTGGCGGTCACCCGGCCGGAGAAGTGCGCCGACCTGCGGGTGGCCGGGTTAGACGACTCGGTCACTCCCCAGGAGTTGGCCGGCGTGATCGCCAAGGCGGGAGGATGCGCCGAGGAATCCATTAAAGTGGGCGAAGTGCGGCAAAACTTCGCTGGCGTTGGGACGGCCTGGGTTCGCCTGCCGGTAGAGGCGGCGAAGAAAGTGGTCGACGGGCGCCGCCTACTCGTCGGATTCGTGTCGGCGAGTGTGTCCCTACTGAAGGCGAGACCTCAGCAATGTTATCGCTGCCACGAGGTTGGGCACGTGGCAGCGAAGTGCGACAAGGGGGTGGACCGCAGCGGCCAGTGCTACCGCTGCGGCAAGGAGGGGCACATTCGCCGGCAGTGTACTGCTGAAGCTTGCTGTCCCATATGCCAGGCGGAGAAAAAACCGGCTGGGCACAGTCTAGTTGCGTGCCCTCGCAATAAAGCGGGAAGGAGGAAGAAGGCGGCGCCCAAAAATAAAACCCGCGCGCCGCCTGCCAACAGAGCTGGGGAGGTGACAATGGACACCCAATTGTAATAATGGCGCTTAAGGTGCTCCAAGCCAACCTGAACCACTGTGCCAGGGCCCAGGACCTCCTCGTCCAGAGCCTGGTACAGTGGTCCGTGCGGGCGGCGGTGGTGGCCGAGCCGTACTCGGTCCCGCCGAGGGATAGTTGGATCGGCGATCGCGACGGCGTGGTGGCCATCGTGACCCAGGTCGCCGCGGGCGCCCCGCCCCTTACGAACATTGTGAGGGGCTCGGGTTGCGTCGCGGCACTGCTGGGGGAGGTGGCCATCGTCGGGGCGTATTTTTCCCCGAACAAGTCGGTCGCCGAGTTCGAGGCGTTCCTCGACGGGACCGAGTCGATCATGCGTAGGTTTTATCCGGCGGAAGTGCTCGTGCTGGGCGACTTCAATGCGAAGTCACGTCTGTGGGGGTGTCCTGCCACAGATGCGCGGGGGGCGATTCTAGAGGAGTGGCTCGTTGCCACCGGCCTGACCGTCCTCAATCGCGGGACGGCCAACACGTGCGTGCGCAGGTCGGGCGGCTCGATCGTGGACGTGTCGTTTGCGAGCCCCGGCCTCGCGCGCCGCGTTCGGGACTGGCGAGTGCTGGACGACGTGGAGACTCTCTCGGATCATCGCTATATCCGCTTCGAGATCTCCGCTCGTCCGGCGGTGCCGCCAAGCTCCAGCCGCGCCTCGGCGGAGGAGGGTCCTCGGTGGCAGCTGAAGCGTCTCGACCGGGAGCGACTCGATGAAGCGGCGATAGTGGCGTCGTGTCAGCCGCGCGTCGACGGTCCACCGGACAGGGTGGCAGACTGGCTGGTGGCCAGAATGACCGACGCGTGCGACGCGGCCATGCCGCGGTCGAGGGGTCGCCCCGGGCGGGCTCAGGTGTACTGGTGGTCGGAGGCGATAGCGCAGCTGCGCAGGGAGTGCGTGGCCGTCCGACGCCAGTACACGCGCTGCAGGAGGCGCATCTTTAGGACGCCCCCCGCTTCGCAGGACAGGACACGGCACGAGGAGGAGGGCGAGCGGCTGTACGCCCTTTACACGGCAGCCAAAGCCAGCCTCCGTCGTGCCATCGGCGAGTCGCAGGCCGCGGCCAGGGAGGAAATGCTGGACGGACTGAACAGCGACCCGTGGGGGATGCCCTACAAGCGGGTACGCAACAAGGTCCGTCCCTGGGCTCCTCCACTCACGGAGACCCTGGACGCCGAAGTGGTCCGTGAGGTGGTCGCGGCCCTGTTCCCGACGGCGCCGGCCGAGCACGAGCCGCCGTCGATGGCACCGCGGGGAGAGGATCCAGACGTCGGAGAGGAGGCACCGGAGGTCGGCGAGTCCGAATTCGAGGAAGCAGTCGCGCGGCTGCGACGGAAGAACGTCGCTCCAGGCCCGGATGGGATTCCGGGGAGGGCGTGGGCGGTGGCGCTGAATCACCTGGCGCCGCGAGTTCGAGGGCTATTCTCTGCCTGTCTGGCTCAAGCCACAATTCCACAGCGGTGGAAGACAGGCAGGTTAGTCCTCCTCAGGAAGGAAGGCCGGCCGGCGGAGTCACCGTCGGCGTACCGCCCCATCGTCCTCCTCGACGAGCTCGCTAAACTGTTCGAGCGCGTCGTGGCCGCGCGTCTGGTGGCGCACCTCGGGCGTCGAGGACCCGACCTCTCGGACGTGCAGTTCGGCTTCCGCAGTGGCCGTTCTACCGTGGATGCCGTGCTGTGCGTCCGTGCCCAGGTGCAGGAAGCGGTGGCCCAGGGCGACGTCGTCGTGGCGGTGTCTATTGACATCGCCAACGCCTTTAACACGTTGCCCTGGGGTTGCATCAGGGAGGCGCTTCGCTATCACGGTGTGCCGACCTACTTGCGTCGCGTGGTCGGTGCCTACCTCTCCGACAGGTGGGTGGTCTTCCCCGGAAG
Source organism: Melitaea cinxia (assembly GCF_905220565.1). Lineage (NCBI taxonomy): Eukaryota > Metazoa > Arthropoda > Insecta > Lepidoptera > Nymphalidae > Melitaea > Melitaea cinxia. The sequence continues at coordinate 73,129 of NC_059404.1, read as the reverse complement.
GGATGGTCGGCTTGTGAGAAAGGAAGTCGTGTGCGGTGTCCCGCAGGGGTCGGTGCTTGGGCCACTCCTGTGGAACATCGGATACGACTGGGTGTTGCGTGGCTCGCTGCTGCGCGGCGTCAGCGTCGTCTGCTACGCCGACGACACGCTGGTGCTGGCCCGCCGACCGACGTATCGGGAGGCGGCAGTGCTGGCGACCGCTGGCGTCGCGCAGGTCGTGGCGCGAATCCGGCGCCTCGGCCTCGTCGTCGCGCTGGACAAGGCACAAGGAATAGTCTTCCACGGCCCGAGGAGGGCGCCTCCCCACGACGCCCATCTTATCGTGGGAGGCACTCGCATCGGCCTGTCGGGCACGATGACGTACCTGGGTCTCGTGCTCGACGGCCGGTGGAAGTTCCGGGCGCACTTCGCGCGGCTCGTCCCGCGCTTGCTGAAGGTGGGAGCCTCGCTCTCGTGGCTTTTGCCGAACATAGGCGGTCCCGGTGTGAGCTGCCGCCGGCTCTACACCGGCGTCGTGAGAGCGATGGCGATGTACGGTGCCCCCGTCTGGTCCGACGCCCTGGACCGCGAGAACATCGCCCTGCTGCGGCGCGCGCAGAGGGTGATGGCGATCAGGGTCGTACGCGGGTACCGTACGATCTCGGGCGACGCAGCGTGCGTGCTGGCTGGAGTCCTGCCCTGGGACCTGGACGCGGTCTCTCTGACGTCGTCATACCGGCGGCGTCGGAGTCTGGCGTCCGGGACCCTCAGTCCGGCACCACGGCTTGCAGAACACCTGAGGCGAGAGCGGGATGCCGCGATCGCGGAGTGGGTTGTGAGGCTCGAGCGTCCGAGTGCGGGGCACCGGACGATCGATGCGGTTCGGCCGGTTCTTCGGCAGTGGTTGGACAGACGGCATGGCGTCCTAACCTTCCGCGCCACGCAGGTCCTCTCGGGGCACGGTTGCTTCGGGGGGGTACCTGTGTCGGGTCGCCGGGAGGGAGCCCTCTCCTCGTTGCCACCACTGCCAGGATTGTGACGACGAGTCGGCGCAACACGTCTTGGAAGAGTGTTCGGCGTGGACGGAGGAGCGTGAAGAGCTCCGAAGCGTAGTTGGGCCGGACCTTTCGCTGCCGGCCGTGATTTCTGCCATGACCGGCAGCGAGAGGTGCTGGGACGCCGTCCTCGCGTACTGTGAGCGGGTGATGGCGCAGAAGGAGGCGGCGGAGCGGGTGAGGGAGGACACCACCGACCTCCCCCTCCGCCGCAAAAGGACCGGGCGTCGGAGGCTGGCGCACGATAACCGCCTCCCTCCCTAGACGCTAGGCAGACCAAAATCTGCCGGGTAGGCGCGCGCGGTGTCCCCCGCGCGCCACCTCCTCTACGAGGACAGGAAAGGGCCTGACGAGGCACGCCGCCGGGGTTTGCAGAAGAATTCGGACTCCTGCGACCCCGGCACGGGCGACGAAGGTGGACACCGTTGGTTTTTAGTGGGTAGTCTGGCATTGCACCTACCGCCGGGAGCCCCACACTCCCGCTGCCGAGCTTTCGGTGGCGGGGTCAGTGCGTAAATGCATTTTCCAACGTAAAAAAAAAAAAAAAAAAAAAAAGGTTAGGTTAGGTTAGGTTCCCAGGCCCCAGACCTAGGTCTGGGAGGAGTTCCTGGTCTTCTACCTGGGCGCGTCCCCCGGGTGGCGGATAGGGGAGTGCCGCCTGCGTTACTAGCGAGACGCGGGCGGTAGGGGTCCTCGGACCCCCGCGGACCAAAACCAGGGAGGAGGGCGCGAAAGCGCATTGAAGTGCCGGGGCCTTTGGGTCGCGCTTCGGGAGGCGCGAAAGCGCATAGGGGTGTCGAGGCCGTGTGGCGCGCTCCTAAGGAAGGGAAGGTCCTCTGGGCTGGTCCTGGATCACCGGAAGCGCTGTCTTTCGCTCCAGGGGCGGGTCTCGGTCCTGGATTAACTCCGGGGCCGGGGTTGGGTCTCGGTTCCGGAACACCGGGGGCGGGTTTGCGGACTTATGGGGGTCTGCGACTCGTCTTTCGGCCCGGGACGGGACGGGTCTCGGACTCGGATCACCGGGGGCGGGTCTTGCGGACTGACGGTCTTGCCGACTCGTTCCTCGCTCCGAGAATGGGGCTCCGTAAGCCCGTCTTTCGGTTCAGAGGTCGTGCGCGGTGCGGGATGGCACGTAGGTTGCCGTCGGTGAGGGTTTGGCGCTGCGACGCGGCGCGGGGAGGACGTGCGTAGGCGCGTTTGGAGTGCCGGGGCCTTTGGGTCGCGCTCCGGGAGGCGCGGAAGCGCATAGGGGTGTCGAGGCCGTTGGGCGCGCTCCTAAGGAAGGGAAGGTCCTCTGGGCTGGTCCTGGATCACCGGAAACGTTGTCTTCCGCTCCAGGGGCGGGTCTCGGTCCTGGATTAACTCCGGGGCCGGGGTCGGGTCTCGGTCCCGGATCACCGGGGGCGGGTTTGTGGACTTATGGGGGTCTGCGGCTCGTCTTTCGGCCCGGGACGGGACGGGTCTCGGACTTGGATCACCGGGGGCGGGTCTTGCGGACTGACGGTCTTGCCGACTCGTTCCTCGCTCCGAGAAGGGGGCCCGGAAAGCCCGTCTTTCGGTTCAGAGGTCGTGCGCGGTGCGGGGTGGCACGTAGGTTGCCGTCGGTGAGGGTATGGCACTGCGACGCGGTGCGGGGAGTGGGGTGGGCGGGTTCGCTCGCCCGCCCTAAGGCGTGCGGGGGCGCTCTCTCGCGCCGAGGCTGCGGTCGGCTGGAGGGCCTTGACTGCGGCCACCCTGGCCTTTGTCGGCTTCGTCGGGCTGACATTGTCCGCCCCGGGCTAGGTGCCTGGCGTAGCCGAGACGCCGGGCTAGGCCTGGGGTGCCGGGGCGGCGCGGGATTGTACCCACAGGCGCAGTGCGGGCGGGGGGTGTCCCCCTGCCCGCGGGGGGGGCCACGCGGGCGATGGGTCGGGGGATTCGTCGTCCGACTTGCACGGTCCCCCCAAGGAGGGGAGGGCGCGCTTCGTGTTCGAGTGCGTCCTCCGAGGTGCTTTGCACCGCGGTGGGCCCGAAAGGGCAAGCGCCGGCGGGGTTGCGAATGAGCTGACAAGCGTCCTTGTGATCCCGCCACATAGGCGCACGGTAGAACACACGTGTGGTTTTTGTTCAGTAAGAGTCTGACTCCCCTCCGAGCCCCCCCAACCGGAGGGTGTCCATGAAGGATTTTCCACACGTAAAAAAAAAAAAAAAAAAAAAAAAAAGGTTAGGTTAGGTTAGGTTAGGTTAGGTTTTTTTTTTTTTTTTTTTAAATAAGTTGGTAAACAATTGGGTTCTTTATTTCGAGGATGGATGACATGAGACATAGTAATAAGTGAGTAAGATGAATACGCTCCGGCCAGTAATAGAAATAGTCTTGATAATTGTATAAAAATCGATGATAATAGACAAATTAAATATGTAAGTTGTAGCCCCAGTGGAGACTTGAAATGGAGCGCTGCATGGGTGCAGGGGGGCAGAACTTGCGATTTGATACAATTGTTCAATCCCCTACAGACCATGCAGCGCGAATGATGGAGATGATGATGAGTGGGCTGAGTGGGCAAAGGGTTAAGGCCATATTACAATTCCGAGTAACCCTTACGCCCGGCCCAAAGTGATGAAATGATGAATTAACAAGTGATTATAAAATGAGATATACAAAAGATGGAGATTATAAACAAAATGAACTTAAGCTAAGGTAGTAAAGTATATATGGTTTTTTTTTTTTTTTTTTTTTTTTTTTTTTTTTTTTTTTTTTTTTTTTTTTTTTTTTTTTTTGTTTTTTTTTTATGAGTGTATTGATCTTTTTTGATTATACATTTATGTTTTTTATTGATTTACAGAGTTTTTTTTTTTTTTTTTTTTTTTTTTTTTTTTTTTTTTTTTTTTTTTTTTTTATAATATAATAATATAGATAATATATTAAGTAATCTTAAAGAACAAAATTAATCTTAAAAACTATTATATATTAATATATCTTATATAGTATTGACAAAGTAGAATAAAAATCAAAAAGAGGTAATAAAAATAAAAATAAAAATGAAGAACGACAATCATAACATAACTTATTAATCTTAAGACAAGGTAAAACATAATAGATTAAAAGTACAGTCAAGTTCGACTCGGAGCACTCCCGCGAAGCCCTGGTGGGTGAGTCCTGAAGCGTCGCCGCGTTAGAATAATGAGAAGTGTAAGTAAGAGTAGGAAAAATCCCGAGCTAAGCGAAGTATGTGGAGTGTTATGCGTGAGTGTAAAAGATAGAGTTAAAGTGGTTATTATGATTGTATGAGTGTAAAGGAATTATTTATATAAATGTTAACTAAATGGATAATATATATGTAAGAGTAAGGATAGAAATATATATAAATATAAAAGGAGTCTGAGCGATATATGGGTAAAGAGTAGTGTGAACAGGTACCTGCAGTTCGTGGGAAGAGAGTGTGGTGTGTAAAGTGTACGAATGAGAAGCAAGACAAGACGAACAATTAAGAGCTTACGGAGCTGCCCGTGCCGCACTGTTCGGTGAGGGTGTCGGAGCAGTTCCGTAGTCTATGTTTTGCCCTGTCTTGTTACGCATGGAACGCACAATAGGGCAAGTGGTAGAGGTGGCTTTGTGTTCTGTAGGGTGTTTGTTATTAAACTTCATATTATGAGACACACAGTTGAAGCATTTGTAGGTGCCGGTCTCTGCGACAGTTGAGCCGTCGACAGAGACGGAGGTGTTGTGTCGGCATTCTTTATGAATATGTCCATCTTCCGCGCAGTGCGCGCACCGCGTGGAAGAGGACTTGCAGTGGGTGGCAGTGTGCCCGAACTGCAGGCACTTGTGGCACTGTAAAAAGGGACTGAATTCTTCGATGTGTACGCGCTGATAATCAACGCGCACACGATCGAGGGACAGTAAGGTGCGGAAGGCTGTAGGGTGTGTTATGAAAACGGCGTTGTAGAGTAATGGGTTTCTGTTATCCCTTTTAAATTTATATTTAATATATGAGGAGTCGAATTCGCTAAGCTCGGGGTTTTGTCGCATAATAATGTCCGTAAGCTCCTCAACGGCGACGTCGCAGGACACACCCTTCAGAATAATCATAGGCTTGAGGCGGCTAGCCACCTCAGCGGAGACTTTGGCGTCGTTAGCCGCTTTAATACGTTGCAGGGCATCGTCGCGTTCGCGCTCCGTGTCGAACTCGATGCGAAGTTTATTTTTAGATAGTGGGGCTACCTTGGCCGGAGCGTAATTAGTTTCGCGAAAGGATATTGTAGATTTCAGGTTTCTGAATGTTTCCTCTCGGGAGGAGGCCGGAGTTTTAGAGGCGACGACGATTGCTGGTTTCGTGTTCGGCGGTGTGGTAGAGGCGGCTTTGACCGCCGGGGAAGGTCGAGCGGTAGGGCCGGGCAGGTCCCTGGGCTGGGCTTGGCGCCCGGCGATAGAAGCGTACGTCGATATAATACTTTTGGAAGTCGCGGAGTGTTCGGCCTTGATCTCTTCGCGCAGCTTGGAGACCTCGTCCTTAACTAATTGAGTCAGATCGGTAACGACATTTTTATAACACATAGGCGAGTTGAAAGTGGGGTCGTATTTCTCTTGCTCTGCTATGTTAATCTCGAGATAGGTCTCACAAGCCACGCGAATTTCCTGGGCGGCGCACTGTATGAGGTCCTTATTGACCGAAGTCACGCTTTTGCCCTCACGGACAGCGTGACATATTGTCTCGGTTAGCTGTTCGATAATTGTGCGGAAGCTGGCCTCACTTCGAACGTCGGAGCCCAGGTATGGAAGCTTCTTGCTCGTTTTATCTTTTTTCCCCGCAGGGGCAGCCATGACGGGAAAAGGGGGATGGTGTCAGGGTGAGGTAAAACTAAGTCAAATGTAAGGTATAAGAAATCGGAACAATAAAAAAAAAATTTTGGGGGGGGGGTTGTGAAGAAGGGGGGGTGCTAGGTGTGTGCGGTTACTGTAGAGAAAAGGAGAAAATATAATTTAAAAAAAAATTTTTTTGGTGGTGGGGGTGTGGGGGGGGGGGGTGGTAGGGGGTGGGTTTTGTAGAAGTGGTGAAACTAAAGAATAGATAAAGAATTTAAGAAAATAAAATTTGGGGGGGGGGGGGGGGTAGGGGGTGGTAAGGGGGTGGGTTGTGTAAAGGGGGTGAAGTAGGTGTCAAAGGTGAAAACCGCAGCCAAATCGGTTCAGAAATGGCTGAGTTATAGCAATTAATAAAATTCTTTAATATTTCCTTAATAAAATATTAAAGAATTCTATTTTTAGAACACGAATATCCGATTATCTATATAAAGAAGTTATGAGTTTAAATAATATATATTGAAACAGGAATATTATAGTCCCCTTGTGAGGCAGGAGGATGAAAATTTGAGATGGGGGTAAAAAGCCAACGGAGAAGCCGTTGGCGCAAGAAAATCCGGGAAAATCGAAGGTTTTTTTGGGGGGGGAGGGGGTGAGGGTGGTTTTTGGTTGGATGGGGTAGTAGGGGTAAAATAAAGAGTATTCGTGAAAACCGGGAATTTATCGGATTTATATTAAAAGAATTAAAGAATTAAAACGATTTTTATTAAAATTTAGGTGAATGAGTGACTTGTAATTTTATAAGAATTTTTAAACCTATTATGAAAGAAAACAAATTAGTTATGTGTTTAAACAGAATTTTGAAAGGTCTATTGTGTCTAAGTCGTTGGGTTTCCACGAAAACTAAATATAGAAAGGGGGTAAGTGTAACGTAAGGAAGTTGATGAAGAAGGAAAATCTGGAGAAAGTGGAAAATTTGGGGGGGGGAGGAGGGGTGGGGGTGAGATTTTGATTGGGTGGGATGAAGGATGTAAAAGGAGTGGATAAGGTGAAAACCGCGTCAAAATCGGTTGGGAGGATCAGGAGTAATGGAATTTTTAAAGTTTCTATAGTTTTGCTCAATATTTACGTAAACGTAAATATTGAGCTTTTTTCCTGTAGGAATTGCGGGATAAAAAGTAGCGGAAAAGGAGAAGGGAGGTCCAAAAAGGTTTGCAACTGAAGGGGGTGTAACTAGGATTAAGGACAAGGGAGTTATTAAGGATGTAAAGTTAAGGCGTGGCGTTTTCTTGCTCACAAACTTAGTGCTGCGGTAGTAACTTCTGAGTGGAAGTGAATATCTTCTAAATTTATAAATGGAAAAATCTGAATTTTGCTTAGTTTTATTTTTATTGATACACTTTAACACTGAATATGATAAAATATATAGGTCCTCACTGATAATTTTAATCTAGCTCACTGGTAAGGTACATAATACAGTTTTGTAGCTTGACACTAAGTTTGTAATCACAATTATAGCTGAATTGTTCCGAATTTCCTCAATTTTTTTGATTAGGGTGATTTAGGGGGTCACTGAGAGTCTTTCGGTGTATGGTAGGTAGCCGTGGCACCAACACCCTCGGAGATAGCGGCAACGGCTACCTTTACCAAGTTAAGGTTTTTAGTTCAGAAAAAATACTTACGGTGCACAAAAAAATTTTAAAATTTGCACACAGCGAGAAGTCACTTTGGAGCACTTATTGGTGGAAAAAAAAGTTAGGGTCGTCGCTTTAGATTCGTCGGCGTACGCACTTAAGTCTTATAAAAAGGGCGTTTCGTCGCGCACTTAAGTTTGTAACACTTTTTTCCTGTATTAAATTTAACTGAATTATAAAGTGTTACACATCAATTTGAAGGGGAGGATGTCCTGAATGCACTGATACTAATACTTTAAAAAAATATTGATAACTGACTGAGTAATGAATTTTTTAATGGAACACTATGTAAATTTTGACTGTTTTATATTAGAGAAAACACAAAAATAGCTGTAAAAAATTGAGTTTTTCACTTATTTGAGTTCTAAAACCACCAGCGGATAGCTGGCGGCAGCGCGCAACTTTTGATATATTACACAGATTTTTAGAGCACAGTTTCGCGGTTATTGGGAATTTTTTGATCGGAGCGACGCGGAAACGATGCTCACGGGGCGAGCGTTCGCTGCAGACTGGTTAGGTTAGGTTAGGTTAGGTTAGGTTAGGTTAGGTTAGGTTAGGTTAGGTTAGGTTTCAGAGCTGGAGAAGGGCAGGTCCGTAGTACGGACCGAGCGATGGACATCAGGGCTCAAGCTCAGAGGGCCCTGATGATCAAGTGGGAGGAGAGCCTGGGGTCTCCGGCGGCGGGCACGGTGACGGTGGACGCGATACGTCCACATTTAAGTCGCTGGGTCCAAAGGCGGCACGGGGTGCTGACCTTCCGCCTGACGCAGGTGCTTACCGGGCATGGTTGCTTTGGTAAGTACCTGCACCAGATCGCGAGGAGGGAAGCCACCCCTGCCTGTCACGAGTGTGGTGCTCCGATTGACACGGCGCGCCACACGCTAGAAGAGTGCGCCGCCTGGGACCCTCAGCGGAGGGCCCTCGTGGCGGTCATCGGCGGAGACCTCGCGCTGTCGAGCGTGGTCCGCTCCATGCTCGGCAGCGCGAGGTCCTGGTCGGCCGTGGCCTCCTTCTGCGAAGAAGTTATTTCGCTGAAGGAGGCTGCGGAGCGTGAGCGCGAAGCCGACGCTCACGCCGACGCGCTACGAAGGAGGCGACCGGCGGGACGGAGGAGGCGTCGCTACGCGCTCCTCCACCCTCCGCAGCGTGCTTGACGCGGGGGCGCAGCCGGCGCCCCTCTCCTCCTCGCAAGTCGCGGGGGGGAGGGGGGCGCGCGGGGCGCCCTCGTGGTGGGCGCGGTGCGGGGGGGGAGGCGTCGCTGGGTCGCTCCCCCTCCCTCCGCATCGTGCTTGGCGCGGGGGCGCTCCGCGCGCCCCTCTCCTTCCCGCAAGTCGCGGGTGGGAGGGGGGCGCGCGGGGTGCTTCCGCGGCGGGTGTGGTGCGGGGGGGGGAGGCGTGGCGGCGCGATCCTCCGTCCTCTGCATCGGGCTCGGCGCGGGGGCGCTCCGCGTGCCCCTCTTCTCCCTGCGGCGATGAGGGAGCGCTCTCGGTGCCCGGGAGCGCTCTACAATCGGAGGCGGCCTGCCCTGCACCCGCAGGCAGGCCCACCGTCGGCCCAGCGCGCCGCCCTGTCGGCGGCCATCGGAGCGGATCTCTCGCTGCCGGCCGTGATTTCAGCCATGGTCGGCAGCGAGGAGAACTGGAGCGCCGTCTCCTCCTTCTGCAGCGCCGTGATGCTGCGGAAGGAGGCGGCGGAGCGGGAGCGGGAACGAGATCCGAACTCGCTTCCGTCTCGTCGCGGTAGACGCGGTCGGCGGCGCAGGGCCTACCTGGCCAACCTGCAGCCGCCGCCCCCGTAGTTTGGATCAGCGGGCGATAGGTCGGGGGATCTATCGACCGCATCGCACGATCCCGAGGAGGACGGAGAGAGGCGATCTTATGTGTTCAAGGGATCCTCTCTCGGGTCGCTGTCGCTTTTGCGGCGACGACGACGGGCCCTAGTCTGGGCAGGCGCCGGCGGGATCGCGAAAGAGCTTTGTGTCCTCGCGATCTCGCCACAAGCGCATAGGCGGAACACACGTGTGGTTTTTGTTCAGTAAGAGTCTGACTCCCCTCCGAGCCCCCCCAACCGGAGGGTGTCCATGAAGGATTTTCCACACGTTAAAAAAAAAAAAAAAAAAAAAAGGTTAGGTTAGGTTAGGTTAGGTTAGGTTAGGTTAGGTTAGGTTCCCAGGCCTTTGGAGCCTAGGCCCCAGACTTAGGTCTGGGACCTAAGCTCCAAGGGGAGGAGTTCCTGGACTTCTACCTGGGCGCGTCCCCCGTTTGGCGGATAGGGGAGTGTCGCCGCAGTCGAATGACTGCAGGCGGTAGGGGTCTACGGACCCCCGCGGACCAACACCAGGCGAGGCGTCCGGGTCCCGCTCTGGTCTTGTACTGGAGTGGTCCTGTGATCGCACATTGCGCCACGAGGGAGCGCGGAGTTTGCGTGGAATGGCCTAGCCTTTCACGCGGCGCCGGAAGAGAGGGCGCGGAGTGGGATGTGGACCTTGGCGGTCCCCCCGGCACTAGAGGGCGGGGTGAGCGTTATTTATTTATTTATTTATTTATTTATTTATTATTTTATTTATTTTATCATCATCGTTCGCCCCCCTTGGTGATTTGGTGAGTGTGGCGCTGCGAAGGCGCGGAGAAGCGGGGTGGGGATTTTCCCCCCTGCTCCAAGTGGACGGGCGACCTCGGCGGCGGTGACCCCGCCGTCGGGTAGAGTGGGCGGGTTTCCCGTCCGCTCTACGCCTCATAAGCTCGTAACCCCGTGCGAGGTGTCGTGGTCATGTCTCGCGGCTTCGTGCGGGACCGAGGGGTCTTGCCTTAACCGGCCGGATCTAGAGGAAGAAGACCTCTATAAAAATTACCCCGAATCCTAAGCGGCGACACAGCGCGAAGGGATGCGTGGCCGACGGGAGGTTCGGTCTTACTGTGTCATCCCTTAAACATGGATACGTGCATTAAAACATTATTAACCCAGGAGGGTACCGGCGCCTCAGGCAATGGAGAATCCCTTCGCGCTTCGGCGCGCAGCCCTGTCGAATCTGGGATGGGCAAATCACGTGTTTGTGTTTCGGAGCTTTCCGGTTCCGACGAGAGGCCCGAGAAGGGCGGAGTTGAGGTAGTGCCCGAGAAGGGCGGAGTGGACGCAGTGCCCGAGAAGGGCGGTGAAGACGTTGGGCCCGAGAAGGGCGGAGTTACTGGCGGGGCGAGACAGCCGCGAGTTGTCCTCACGCGTGTGGACAGCGTCGGCTCTCTCTCCTCGGTCGACGGGAGGTTTTGGGGGGCGGGATCAGATTCCGACGACAACATGTTGTTGGGATCTTCCCGCCGCCGAAAGCCTCAGTTTAGGAAAAGAATCCTGTCTCCGGGCTCCTCGGAGGAGGAAAATGAGAGGAAAAGGGCGACGCCTGGCAGAGGCCGAGGTCGACCGGCTACAACCGGCCAATACGTCGGACTGGCCGAAGCCAAACGTCACCTTAACGACGAAAAGGAGCGGGAACGTAAAATCCAGGCGGAGAGCGAGGTGGCCGATATGGCGCGGGCGGTCCAATCCAGGACAAGCTCGCGTCAGTCGGACATGTCTCTCAGCGACGACGCCGGAAGATGTGGAGACGCGCTTTCTCGAGCGGAAGGTTACCTTGAGCTTCTGCAAAAGGTGACCGGAAGCTCGAGAAACCTTAAGGGCACTTACATCAAGGCCCTTAAACAAGTGCGCAAAGGCATGAAGGAGGTGGTGGAGGAACTCGCCAATCGCAACGCGACTGACGAGGTCGTCCACCTCAGGGCGTTGGTTGCCGAACTTCGAAAGGAGAAGGAGGAGTGGAGGTCGAAGTTCAACGCCCTGGAAGAAAAAATGGAGAGGTTTATGCTGTCGCAGACTGCGGCGCATAAATCTCTGCGTCCCGACGACTGGGACGAACGTGAACGCTCTCTCGCGTCCAAACTGAGCGACATGCTCAACGCCTCGATCGACGCCAAGATCGAGGCGTTGAGCGACCGGCTCTTACCGGCCAAAGCGCAGCGTGTCGCTCTGGACGCGAGGAAGGACAGAGAGGCCCCGGCTTCCGAGCCGGCCGACCAGGCGGCGGTCACGACGTTGACCCCGCCAGCGAATCCGGCTCCGAAGAGGGGGAAGCCAAACGGACGGGAGGGAAAGAAAAAGAAGGGTAAGACCGCGAACGCGGTCGAGACTCCGGCGGCAGCGCCGAAACCTGCTGCGAAACCGGCGCCCGCGACTCCTGCCGCGCGGGAGACCTGGTCTACCGTCCTCGGACGGAAGGCCGGGAAGCCAGGCAAGGCTGCGGCTGCGGCTGCTTCGAAAGAAGCGAAGCCGAAAAAGAAGTTGCGGGCGCCGTCTTCGGCGGCGGTTTCGATAACGCTGCAGCCGGAGGCGAAGGACAGAGGCGTCACGTACGCCTCTGTAATCAAGGAGGCCCGCAGCAGGATAGACCTCGATGGTCTGGGAATCCAAACGCTCAAGATCCGAACGGGCGCGACGGGTTCCCGGATCATCGAGGTCCCTGGAGCGGAGAAAGGCGAGAAGGCCGACCTTCTCGCCTCGAAATTGCGGGAAGTCCTCGGCACGGAAGACGTCAGAGTGCAGCGGCCTTCGAAGAGGGTCGAGCTGCGGGTCATGGGGCTCGACGACTCCGTCACCGCCGAGGAGGTCACCCGAGCACTGGCCGCGGAGGGTGGGTGTCAGCCGGACGACGTGAAGGCTGGCTCCCTCGCCCCCAACGGCTCGCTCTGGGTGAGCTGCCCGGTGATCGCGGCGCGAAAAGTCGCCCGTGAAGGACGATTGCGCGTCGGCTGGACCACGGCGAGGGTCCGGCTGCTCGAACCGAGGCCGCTGAGGTGCTTCCGGTGCCAGGAGACGGGGCACGTCGGCGCGAAGTGCACTCGCGAAGTGGACCGCAGCGGCGCCTGCTACCGCTGTGGCGAGTCGGGCCACAGACTTCGCGAGTGCAAAGCCGAGCCTAAGTGCGCCATATGTGCGGCGGCGGACCGGCCCGCCAACCACAAAATTGGCGACAGGATGTGTCCCGACTACAACAAGGGAAAGAAAAAGACCAACAAGAGTGGCAGGCGCAAAGACAGGCCCGTAAAGGCTACCATCGTCGACGCGCCGGCTGCTAAGCCAGTGGAGGATTTAATGGACGCCGATAATTAATGGCGTCCATTAAGTTCTTGCAGGCCAATCTGAACCACTGTGCCAGAGCTCAAGATCTGCTGATCGAGAGCATGGCACAGTGGGGCATTAAGATTGCGATAGTGGCGGAGCCCTACGCGGTCCCCGATCGCGGCGATTGGCTGGGCGACCTGGACGGGTCGGTCGCGGTGATCGCTCCGGCCTCTGCGGGCTTCGTGGACGTCCGGAGGGGGAGCGGATACGCACTCGGTACGATGGACGGAGTGGCCGTCATCGGCGTGTACGCTCCCCCGAGCCGGAATCTCGCCGACTTCGAGGCAATGCTCGCGGAGATCGGGGCGTCGATCGCTCGGCGGCCGCACCGTGCCGTTCTGGTCGCCGGCGACTTCAACGCCAGGTCGGTGACCTGGGGGGCTCCGACGACTGACGCGAGGGGCGCGATCATGGAGGAATGGGCGGTGGCAACGGGCCTCACGTTGCTGAACCGGGGCACGAGGAACACCTGCGTGCGAAGGAGCGGTGGGTCCATTGTGGACGTGACTTTCGCGTCCCGAAACCTCCACAACTGCGTCCGGGGTTGGAGAGTCTTGACCGACGTCGAGAACCTCTCCGACCACCGGTACATTCGGTTCGACGTCTCCTCGTCGCGTTCGAACGCGTCCGACTCGAGCGTCCCGATCGGCACCGGCCCGCGCTGGGTGCTGAGTCGGATGGATGCGGAGATCGCCGTGGAGGCTGCGATAGTGGAGGAATGGATCCGCCGACCTTCGGAACCGGCCCTTTCCGTCGACGAGGAAGCAGAGGGCATCCGCGAATCGCTGGCGCGGATCTGCGACGCGGCGATGCCGAGGGCGAAGCCGTTCCCGCCGAGGCGGCACTTGTACTGGTGGCGTCCGGAGCTCCGCGACTTGCGCGAAGCCTGCGTGAGATCGCGCCGCCGATTCACCAACTACAGGCGGAGGCGAAGAAGGGACCAGGCCGCAGAGGACGGCCTGTACGACTCCTACCGGTCCGCCTGCAAAGCGCTGCAGGCGGGCATTGCACGCGCTAAGGAATCGTGCTGGGACGAGTGGCTGAGAACTCTGGACAGAGACCCGTGGGGCAGGCCGTACCGGGCGGTGCGGAAGAAGCTCCGTCCGTGGGCACCCCCTCTGACCACGAGCTTGCAGCCGCAAATCTTGCAGCGCGTAGTCGAGTCCCTCTTCCCTCATAGGAACGAGTGGAGCCCACCGGCTATGGGTGTCGCGGAGCCGCGTCTCGCGGAGAGCGGGATCCCCCCTGTGACCGAGGCGGAGCTCGGTGCGGCCGTCGCGAGGCTCAAATCGAAGCGCACCGCCCCGGGCCCGGACGGCGTCCCGGGAAAGGTGCTGAGCCTCGCGACGGGTAGCATGGGCGGCAGAATTCGGGCCCTGTTCGACAGGTGCCTGGAGCAGGGCCGGTTTCCCCAGGTGTGGAAGACGGGCAGGCTCGTCCTGCTGAAGAAGGACGGACGGTCGGCCGAACAGCCTTCGGCCTATCGACCGATCGTGCTCCTCGACGAGATCAGTAAGGTGTTCGAGCGCGTCCTGGCGACTCGAATTCTCGAGTCGATGAACCCGGGATTGCACGAGGCGCAGTATGGATTTCGTCGGGGGCGGTCGACCGTCGCGGCCATCGCCCACCTCAGGGACCTCGCCGAGTCGGCGGTCTCCCGGGGTGGAGTGTTGTGGGCGGTCTCGCTGGACGTGACCAACGCGTTCAACTCTCTGCCCTGGGAGACGGTGAGGGTGGCGCTGGGTTACCACGGCATCCCGCGCTACTTGCGTAGGCTCATCGGAGCTTACTTTGCGGGAAGGGCGGTAGAGTTCCCGATAGGCGGCGGCGGTCTGTCGAGGCGGTCCATGTCGTGCGGCGTTCCGCAGGGTTCGGTCCTCGGACCGCTCCTGTGGAACATCGGCTACGACTGGGTGCTCCGCGGTGCCACGTTGCCGGGAGTGTCGGTCATCTGCTACGCAGACGACACTCTCGTCACCGTCCGCGCCGGCGGGCACCGCGAGGCGGGCCGCCTCGCCACGGCCGGCGTCGCGCAGGTGGTGGCCAGAATTCGGGCTCTCGGGCTGGAGGTCGCCTTGCAGAAGACGGAGGTCCTGGCATTTCACGGGCCGAGGGCCGCTCCTCCGCCCGGGACGTCGATAGTCGTCGGGGGTACTTCGATCGCCGTCGGGTCGACGATGAAGTACCTGGGCATCGTTCTCGACGGTCGCTGGAAGTTCGACGAACACTTCCGGCGGCTGACCCCGAAGCTTCTGGCCGCCGCCGGAGCGCTCGGGAGTCTACTGCCCAACCTAGAAGGGCCCGCCGACAAATGCAGACGCCTCTTCGTGGGCGTCGTGCGTTCGATGGCGTTGTATGGCGCTCCGATTTGGGCGGGCGCTCTCTGCGCGCGGAACGTGTCGCTGATTCGCAGGCCGCACCGCGCTATCGCGCTGCGGGCTGCGAGGGCGTACCGCACGGTGTCCTACACCGCATCGTGTCTCCTCGCCGGCAGCCCCCCGTGGGAACTGGAGGCCGAAGCTCTCGCGTCGGTCTTCTGGCGCGTGACGGAAGCGCGCCTGAGGGAGGAACCGCCTCGTCCGCAAGAGGTCGTGCGATGGAGGAGAGAAGCTCGCGACGGCCTCTTCCGGAAGTGGTCGGAGAATCTCGAGGACCCGAACGTAATTACGAGTCGGGGACTGGTGGCGGCGATTCGGCCCGTTCTGCGCGGCTGGGTCGATAGGCGACACGGTGCGATGTCGTTCCACTTGGCGCAGATGCTGACCGGGCACGGCTGCTTCGGTCGCTATCTGTGCCGAGCGCTGGGGCGGGAGCCGACGTCGGAATGTCACCATTGCGACGCCGGCGCCGAGGACACGGCGGAGCACACGCGCGCGGTCTGCCCGGCGTGGTGCGAAGAGCGCGCCGCCCTGTCGGCGGCCATCGGAGCGGATCTCTCGCTGCCGGCCGTGGTCTCGGCCATGGTCGACAGCGAGGAGAACTGGAGCGCCGTCTCCTCCTTCTGCAGCGCCGTGATGCTGCGGAAGGAGGAGGCGGAGCGGGAGCGGGAACGGGATCCGAACTCGCTTCCGTCTCGTCGCGGTAGACGCGGTCGGCGGCGCAGGGCCTACCTGGCCAACCTGCAGCCGCCGCCCCCGTAGTTTGGATCAGCGGGCGATAGGTCGGGGGATCTATCGACCGCATCGCACGATCCCGAGGAGGACGGAGAGAGGCGATCTTATGTGTTCAAGGGATCCTCTCTCGGGTCGCTGTCGCTTTTGCGGCGACGACGACGGGCCCTAGTCTGGGCAGGCGCCGGCGGGATCGCGAAAGAGCTTTGTGTCCTCGCGATCTCGCCACAAGCGCATAGGCGGAACACACGTGTGGTTTTTGTTCAGTAAGAGTCTGACTCCCCTCCGAGCCCCCCCAACCGGAGGGTGTCCATGAAGGATTTTCCACACGATAAAAAAAAAAAAAAAGGTTAGGTTAGGTTAGGTTAGGTTAGGTTAGGTTAGGTTAGGTTAGGTTAGGTTAGGTTAGGTTAGGTTCCCAGGCCTTTGGAGCCCAGGCCCCAGACTTAGGTCTGGGACCTGGGCTCCAAGGGGAGGAGTTGCTGGACTTCTACTGGGCGCGTCCCCCGGTGGCGGATAGGGGAGTGCCGCCTGCGGTTTCACGACTGCGGGCGGTAGGGGTCTTCGGACCCCCGCGGACCAAAACCAGACGAGGCGCTACCGGGACCAGAGCGGCACTCGGGTGCCGTTCTGGTTCTGTGAGCGCGGGTGTGTTGGCGCGGAGGCGCGGAGGTGTGCGTGGCGCTGAGACGGCGCGGAGACGTGGGGGCGGGTTTTTTCCTTCCCCCACACGGTGGACGGGGCGGGCGGGTTAGCCGTGGGCTCGCCCGCCCTGTAGCGCTAAGGCGCGGTGTGCGGTGTGCTGGCTGGGTTGTACTGGCTCCCTGGAGCTTTGCTCGGTTGCTGGTGCAATCTGGCAGACCGGATGCGTGAGGGCCGGGCTGTGCTGGCTCCCTGGAGCTTTGGCTCGGTTGTCGGTGCAGTTCGGCGGACCCGTGGGGTAGTTGCCGGGTCGCGCTGGGCTCCCTGGAGCTTTCTCGGTTGTTCGGTGCGATCCGGCGTTGGAGGTGAGGCTTTTGCCTAGCCGGGAGGGGCAGGACGGGTGGGTCCGGGGGGCCTGGCTCGCCCGTCCTGTAGCGCAGGGGCGCGGTGTGCTGGCCGGGTTGTGCTGGCTCCCTGGAGCTTTGCTCGGTTGCTGGTGCAATCCGGCAGACCGGATGCGTGAGGGCCGGGCTGTGCTGGCTCCCTGGAGCTTTTAGCTCGGTTATCAGTGCAGTCCGGCGGACCCGTGGGGTAGTTGCGGGGTCGCGCTGGGCTCCCTGGAGCTTGCTCGGTTGCTCGGTGCGATCCGGCGTTGGAGGACGGGCGGTCCTGGCCCCCAACGCTATTTTCCGGCGTTGGAGGTCAGGCCTGCCTGGCTTGGAGAGGGGACGCTCCTGGACATGTGTCCCCATTCTGCAGACGGTAGACTGGTCTGGTTGAGCGTCCCCTGCGTGGGGTGGCCGGCTGGAGGGACAGTAAGACCTTCGGCCGGCTTGAGACCGCAAGCGCGAGACGTGGGAGCGCTCTCGGTGCCTGGGAGCGCTCTACAATCGGAGGCGGCCTGTCCTGCACCCGCAGGCTGGCCCACCGTCCGGGGCGTCACGGACAATACTTATTAGTGGTACCGTGGCGCCCCACTAGGACGACGAGGGCACCGCTGGTTTTTACTGAGTAGTCCGGCATTGCACTTTCCGCCGGGAGTCTCAGACTTCCGTCGCCTTCGGGTGGCGGGGGTGCGTAAATGCATTTTCCAGCGTAAAAAAAAAAAAAAAAAAAAAAAAAAAAAAAAAAAAAAAAAAAAAAAAAAAAAAAAGGTTAGGTTAGGTTAGGTTAGGTTAGGTTAGGTTTTTTTTTTTTTTTTAAAATAAGTTGGTAAACAATTGGGTTCTTTATTTCGAGGATGAATGACATGAGACATTGTAATAAATGAGTAAGATGAATACGCTCCGGCCAGTAATAGAATAAAAAAAGTGTAGAAAATTATGTCAATTCGCTTAACTATAATGGATTAATAAATGTTTGAATTTGTAGCCCCAGTGGAGACTTGAAATGGAACGCTGCATGGGTGCAGGGGGGCAGAACTTGCGATTTGATACAATTGTTCAATCCCCTACAGACCATGCAGCGCGAATGATGGAGATGATGATGAGTGGGCTGAGTGGGCAAAGGGTTAAGGCCATATTACAATTCCGAGTAACCCTTACGCCCGGCCCGAAGTGATGAAATGATGAATTAACAAGTGATTATAAAATGAGATATACAAAAGATGGAGATTATAAACAAAATGAACTTAAGCTAAGGTAGTAAAGTATATATGGTTATTTTTTTTTTTTTTTTTTTTTTTATTAGGAGTATATTGATCTTTTTTTTGATTATACATTTATGTGTTTTATTGATTTACAATTTTTTTTTTTTTTTTTTTTTTTTTTTTTTTTTTTTTTTTTTTTTTTAATACTATATAATATATTAAGTAATCTTAAAAACTAGTACACAAAAGCTATCTTAAGAACTAGTATATTTAGTATGTATTCTATATAATTGATAAAATAAAATAAAGTGAAAAGAGAAAAAGTAATAAAAATGAAGAACAACAATCATAGCATAAGTATTGATCTTAAGACAAGGTTATAATTTAATAAATTAAAGGTGCAGTCAAGTTCGACTCGGAGCACTCCCGCGAAGCCCAGGTGGGTGAATCCTGAGGCGTCGCCGCGTTGGAATAATAAAAGTATAAGTAAAAGTAACAAAAAAAAGAAAAATCCCGAGCTGAGCGAAAGTACGTGGAGAGTTATGCGTGAGTGTGAAAAATAGAGTTAAGGTGGTTACAGTGATTGTATAAGTGTATAAAGTAATTATGTATATAAATGTTAAGAAAATAGATAATATATATGTAAGAGTAAGTATAGAAATATATATAAATGTAAAAGGAGTCTGAGCGATATAAGTTGAAGAGTGGTGTAAACGGGTACCTGCAGTTCGTGGGAAGAGTGTGGTGTGTAAAATGTACAAATGGGAAGCAAGACAAGACGAACAATTTAGGACTTACGGAGCTGCCCGTGCCGCACTGTTAAGTGAGGGTGTCGGAGCAGTTCCGTAGTCTATGTTTTGCCTTGTCTTGTTACGCATGGAACGCACAATAGGGCAAATGGTAGAGGTGGCTTTGTGTTCGGTGGGATGTTTGTTATTAAACTTGTTGTTATGAGACACACAGTTGAAGCATTTGTAAGTGCCGGTTTCTGCGACAGTTGAGCCGTCAGCAGAGACGGAGGTGTTGTGTCGGCATTCTTTATGGATATGTCCATCTTCCGCGCAGTGCGCGCACCGCGTGGAAGAGGACTTACAGTGGGTGGCAGTGTGCCCGAACTGCAGGCACTTGTGGCACTGTAAAAAGGGACTGAACTCTTCGATGTGTACACGCTGATAATCAACGCGGACACGATCGAGGGACAGTAAAGTGCGGAAGGCTACGGGGTGAGTTATGAAGACAGCATTATACAGTAAAGGGTTCCTGTTGTCTCTTTTAAATTTGTACTTAATTTGTGCGGAGTCGAGTTCACTAAGCTCGGGGTTTTGTCGCATAATAATGTCCGTAAGCTCCTCAACGGCGACGTCGCAGGACACACCCTTCAGAATAATCATAGGCTTGAGGCGGCTAGCCACCTCAGCGGAGACTTTGGCGTCGTTAGCCGCTTTAATACGTTGCAGGGCATCGTCGCGGTCGCGCTCCGTGTCGAACTCAATGCGTAATTTATTTTTAGATAATGGGGCTACCTTGGCCGGAGCGTAATTAGTTTCGCGGAAGGATATTGTAGATTTTAAGTTTCTAAATGTTTCCTCTCGGGAGGAGGCCGGAGTTTTTGAGGCGACGACGATGGCTGGTTTCGTGCTCGGAGGAGTGGTGGAGGCGGCTTTGGCCGCCGGGGAAGGTCGGGCGGTAGGGCCGGGCAGGTCCCTGGGCTGGGCTTGACGCCCGGCGATAGACGCGTATGTGGATATTATATTCTTAGAAGTCGCAGAGTGTTCGGCCTTGATCTCTTCGCGCAGCTTGGAGACCTCGTCTTTTACTAGTTGGGTCAGATCGGTGACCACATTCTTGTAACACGTGGGTGAGTTGAAAGTGGGGTCGTATTTTTCTTGTTCAGCTATGTTAATTTCGAGGTAGGTCTCGCAAGCCACGCGAATCTCCTGGGCGGCGCACTGTATGAGGTCCTTATTGACCGAAGTCACGCTTTTGCCCTCACGGACAGCGTGACATATTGTCTCGGTTAGTTGTTCAATAATTGTGCGGAAGCTGGCTTCATTCCGCACATCGGAGCCAAGGTATGGGAGCTTCTTGCCCGTTTTATCCTTTTTACCCGCGGGGGCAGCCATGACGGGGGAAGGGGGATGGTGTCAGGGTGAGGTAAAACTAAGCCAAATGTAAGGTATAAGAAAACGGAACAATAAAAATTTTGGGGGGGGGGGGTGTAAAGAAGGGGGGGGTGTTAGGTGTGTGTGGTTGCGGTAGAGAAAAGGAGAAAATAAAATAAAATAAAATTTTTTGGTGGTGGGGGTGGGGGGGGGTGGTAGGGGGTGGGTTTTGTAGAAGTGGTGAAACTAAAGAATAGATAAAGAATTTAAGAAAATAAAAATTTGGGGGGGGGGGGGGGGGGGGGGGGGGGGGGGGGGTGGGTTGTGTAAAGGGGGTGAAGTAGGTGTCAAAGGTGAAAACCGCAGCCAAATCGGTTAGGAAATGGCTGAGTTATAGCGATTAATAGAATTCTTTAATATTTCCTTAATAAAATATTAAAGAATTCTATTTTTAGAACACGAATATCCGATTATCTATATAAAGAAGTTATGAGTTTAAATAATATATATTGAAACAGGAATATTATAGTCCCCTTGTGAGGCAGGAGGATGAAAATTTGGGATGGGGGTAAAAGGCCAACGGAGAAGCCGTTGGCGCAAGAAAATCCGGGAAAATCGAAGGTTTTGGGGGGGGGGGGGGGGGGGAGGGTGGTTTTTGGTTGGATGGGGTAGTAGGGGTAAAATAAGTAGTATTCGTGAAAACCGGAAATTTATCGGATTTATATTAAAAGAATAAAAGAATTAAAACGGTTTTTATTAAAATTTTGGTGTATGAGTGACTTGTAATTTTATAAGAATATTTAAACCTATTATGAACGAAAACAAATTAGTTGTGTGTTTAAACAGAATTTTGAAAGGTCTATTGTGTCTAAGTAGTTGGGTTTCCACAAAAACTAAATATAGAAAGGGGGTAAGTGTAACTTAAGGAAGTGGATGAAGAAAGAAAATCTGGAGAAAGTGGAAAATTTGGGGGGGGGGGGGAGGGGTGGGGGTGAGATTTCGATTGGGTGGGATGAAGGGTGTAAAAGGAGTGGATAAGGTGAAAACCGCGTTAAAATCGGTTGGGGGGATCAGGAGTAATGGAATTTTTAAAGTTTCTATAGTTTTGCTCAATATTTACGTAAACGTAAATATTGAGCTTTTTTCCTGTGGGAATTCCGGGATAAAAAGTGGCGGAAAAGGAGACGGGAGGTCCAAAAAGGTTTGCTACTGAAGGGGGTGTAAGTAGGGTGAAGGACAAGGGAGTTATTAGGGATGTAAAGTTAGGGCGTGGCGTTTTTTTTGCTCACAAACTTAGTGCTGCGGTTGTGACTTCTGAGTGGAAGTGAATATCTTCTAAATTTATGAATGGAAAAATCTGAATTTTGCTTAGTTATGTTCTTATTGATACACTTTAACACTGAATATGATAAAATATATAGGTCGTCACTGATAATTTTAATCTAGCTCACTGGTAAGGTACATAATACAGTTTTGTAGCTTGACACTAAGTTTGTAATCACAATTATAGCTGAATTGTTCCAATTTTCCTCAATTTTTTTGTTTAGAAGGATGTAGGGGGTCGCTAAGAGTATTTCGGTGTATGGTAGGTGGCCGTGACACCAACACCCTCGAAGATAGCGGCGACGGCTGCCTTTACCACGTTAAGGTTTTTGTTCAGAAAAAAATACTTACAGTCCACGAAAAAATTTTAAATTTTGCACACAGTAGGAGAGTAGTATAGAGCACTATTTGGTGAAAAAAAAGATTAGGGTCGTCGCTTCAAATTCATCAGCGTTCGCACTTGTAACTTGTGAAAGAGGCGTTTCGTTGCGCACTTAAGTTTGTACTGAATTAAAAGTATATTAATTATGACAGAATTATTACGTGTTATATATCAGTTTGTAGGGGAGAACCCGGACAATACACTGACACTAAAATCATTCACAGAAGGTAACACTACAAAAAGTTATGAATTTTTTAAACAAACACTAAGGATTTTTAAACTGTTTTATATGGGAAAAAACACAAAATTTGCTGTAAAAAATCGAATTTTTCACTTAAAAAGATTTTAAAACCACCAGCGGGTAGCTGGCGGCAGCGCGCAACTTTTAAGACGTAGTACGGAATTTTAAGTCGCAATTAGCCGATTTTGAGGATTTTTCGCGACGGAGCGACGTGGATTTGCTGCGTACGGGGCGAGCGTTCGCTGCAGACTGGTTAGGTTAGGTTAGGTTAGGTTAGGTTAGGTTAGGTTAGGTTAGGTTAGGTTCCCGGGCCTTTGGAGCCTAGGCCCCAGACTTAGGTCTGGGACCTAGGCTCCAAGGGGAGGAGTTCCTGGACTTCTACCTGGGCGCGTCCCCCGTTTGGCGGATAGGGGAGTGTCGCCGCAGTCGAATGACTGCAGGCGGTAGGGGTCTACGGACCCCCGCGGACCAACACCAGGCGAGGCGTCCGGGTCCCGCTCTGGTCTTGTACTGGAGTGGTCCTGTGATCGCACATTGCGCCACGAGGGAGCGCGGAGTTCGCGTGGAATGGCCTAGCCTTTCACGCGGCGCCGGAAGAGAGGGCGCGGAGTGGGATGTGGACCTTGGCGGTCCCCCCGGCACTAGAGGGCGGGGTGAGCGTTATTTATTTATTTATTTATTATTTTTATTTATTTATTTTATCATCATCGCTCGCCCCCCTTGGTGATTTGGTGAGTGTGGCGCTGCGAAGGCGCGGAGAAGCGGGGTGGGGATTTTCCCCCCTGCTCCTAGTGGACGGGCGACCTCGGCGGCGGTGACCCCGCCGTCGGGTAGAGTGGGCGGGTTTCCCGTCCGCTCTACGCCTCATAATCTCGTAACCCCGTGCGAGGTGTCGTGGTCATGTCTCGCGGCTTCGTGCGGGACCGAGGGGTCTTGCCTTAACCGGCCGGATCTAGAGGAAGAAGACCTCTATAAAAATTACCCCGAATCCTAAGCGGCGACACAGCGCGAAGGGATGCGTGGCCGATGGGAGGTTCGGTCTAACTGTGTCATCCCTTAAACATGGATACGTGCATTAAAACATTACTAACCCAGGAGGGTACCGGCGCCTCAGGCAATGGAGAATCCCTTCGCGCTTCGGCGCGCAGCCCTGTCGAATCTGGGATGGGCAAATCACGTGTTTGTGTTTCGGAGCTTTCCGGTTCCGACGAGAGGCCCGAGAAGGGCGGAGTTGAGGTAGTGCCCGAGAAGGGCGGAGTGGACGTAGTGCCCGAGAAGGGCGGTGAAGACGTTGGGCCCGAGAAGGGCGGAGTTACTGGCGGGGCGAGACAGCCGCGAGTTGTCCTCACGCGTGTGGACAGCGTCGGCTCTCTCTCCTCGGTCGACGGGAGGTTTTGGGGGGCGGGATCAGATTCCGACGACAACATGTCGCTGGGATCTTCCCGCCGCCGAAAGCCTCAGTTTAGGAAAAGAATCCTGTCTCCGGGCTCCTCGGAGGAGGAAAATGAAAGGAAAAGGGCGACACCTGGCAGAGGCCGAGGTCGACCGGCTACAACCGGCCAATACGTCGGACTGGCCGAAGCCAAACGTCGCCTTAACGACGAAAACGAGCGCGAACGGAAAATCCAGGCGGAGAGCGAGCTGGCCGACATGGCGCGTGCGGTCCAATCCAGGACCAGCTCGCGTCAGTCGGACATGTCGCTCAGCGACGACGCCGGAAGAAGTGGAGACGCGCTTTCTCGAGCGGAAGGTTACCTTGAGCTTCTGCAAAAGGTGACCGGAAGCTCGAGAAACCTCAAGGGCACTTATATCAAGGCCCTTAAACAAGTGCGCAAAGGCATGAAGGAGGTGGTGGAGGAACTCGCCAATCGCAACGCGACTGACGAGGTCGTCCACCTCAGGGCGTTGGTTGCCGAACTCCGAAAGGAGAAGGAGGAGTGGAGGGCGAAATTTAACGCCCTGGAAGAAAAAATGGAGAGATTCATGCTGTCGCAGACTGCGGCGCATAAATCTCTGCGTCCCGACGACTGGGACGAACGTGAACGCTCTCTCGCGTCCAAACTGAGCGACATGCTCAACGCCTCGATCGACGCCAAGATCGAGGCGTTGAGCGACCGGCTCTTACCGGCCAAAGCGCAGCGTGTCGCTCTGGCCCCAGCTTCCGAGCCGGCCGACCAGGCGGCGGTCACGACGTTGACGCCGCCAGCGAATCCGGCTCCGAAGAGGGGGAAGCCAAACGGACGGGAGAAAAAGAAAAAGAAGGGTAAGACCGCGAACGCGGTCGAGACTCCGGCGGCAGCGCCGAAACCTGCTGCGAAACCGGCGCCCGCGACTCCTGCCGCGCGGGAGACCTGGTCTACCGTCCTCGGACGGAAGGCCGGGAAGCCAGGCAAGGCTGCGGCTGCGGCTGCTTCGAAAGAAGCGAAGCCGAAAAAGAAGTTGCGAGCGCCGTCTTCGGCGGCGATTTCGATAACGCTGCAGCCGGAGGCGAAGGACAGAGGCGTCACGTACGCCTCTGTAATCAAGGAGGCCCGCAGCAGGATAGACCTCGATGGTCTGGGAATCCAAACGCTCAAGATCCGAACGGGCGCGACGGGTTCCCGGATCATCGAGGTCCCTGGAGCGGAGAAAGGCGAGAAGGCCGACCTTCTCGCCTCGAAATTGCGGGAAGTCCTCGGCACGGAAGACGTCAGAGTGCAGCGGCCTTCGAAGAGGGTCGAGCTGCGGGTCATGGGGCTCGACGACTCCGTCACCGCCGAGGAGGTCACCCGAGCACTGGCCGCGGAGGGTGGGTGTCAGCCGGACGATGTGAAGGCTGGCTCCCTCGCCCCCAACGGCTCGCTCTGGGTGAGCTGCCCGGTGGTCGCGGCGCGAAAAGTCGCCCGTGAAGGACGATTGCGCGTCGGCTGGACCACGGCGAGGGTCCGGCTGCTCGAACCGAGGCCGCTGAGGTGCTTCCGGTGCCAGGAGACGGGGCACGTCGGCGCGAAGTGCACTCGCGAAGTGGACCGCAGCGGCGCCTGCTACCGCTGTGGCGAGTCGGGCCACAGACTTCGCGAGTGCAAAGCCGAGCCGAAGTGCGCCATATGTGCGGCGGCCGACCGGCCCGCCAACCACAAAATTGGCGACAGGAGGTGCCCCGACTACAACAAGAAAAAGGGAAAGACCAACAAGAGTGGCAGGCGCAAAGACAGGCCCGTAAAGGCTACCATCGTCGACGCGCCGGCTGCTAAGCCAGTGGAGGATTTAATGGACGCCGATAATTAATGGCGTCCATTAAGTTCTTGCAGGCCAATCTGAACCACTGTGCCAGAGCTCAAGATCTGCTGATCGAGAGCATGGCACAGTGGGGCATTAAGATTGCGATAGTGGCGGAGCCCTACGCGGTCCCCGATCGCGGCGATTGGCTGGGCGACCTGGACGGGTCGGTCGCGGTGATCGCTCCGGCCTCTGCGGGCTTCGTGGACGTCCGGAGGGGGAGCGGATACGCACTCGGTACGATGGACGGAGTGGCCGTCATCGGCGTGTACGCTCCCCCGAGCCGGAGTCTCGCCGACTTCGAGGCAATGCTCGCGGAGATCGGGGCGTCGATCGCTCGGCGGCCGCACCGTGCCGTTCTGGTCGCCGGCGACTTCAACGCCAGGTCGGTGACCTGGGGGGCTCCGGCGACTGACGCGAGGGGCGCGATCATGGAGGAATGGGCGGTGGCAACGGGCCTCACGTTGCTGAACCGGGGCACGAGGAACACCTGCGTGCGAAGGAGCGGTGGGTCCATTGTGGACGTGACTTTCGCGTCCCGAAACCTCCACAACCGCGTCCGGGGTTGGAGAGTCTTGACCGACGTCGAGACCCTCTCCGACCACCGGTACATTCGGTTCGACGTCTCCTCGTCGCGTTCGAACGCGTCCGACTCGAGCGTCCCGATCGGCACCGGCCCGCGCTGGGTGCTGAGTCGGATGGATGCGGAGATCGCCGTGGAGGCTGCGATAGTGGAGGAATGGATCCGCCGACCTTCGGAACCGGCCCTTTCCGTCGACGAGGAAGCAGAGGGCATCCGCGAATCGCTAGCGCGGATCTGCGACGCGGCGATGCCGAGGGCGAAGCCGTTCCCGCCGAGGCGGCACTTGTACTGGTGGCGTCCGGAGCTCCGCGACTTGCGCGAAGCCTGCGTGAGATCGCGCCGCCGATTCACCAACTACAGGCGGAGGCGAAGAAGGGACCAGGCCGCAGAGGACGGCCTGTACGACTCCTACCGGTCCGCCTGCAAAGCGCTGCAGGCGGGCATTGCACGCGCTAAGGAATCGTGCTGGGACGAGTGGCTGCGAACTCTGGACAGAGACCCGTGGGGCAGGCCGTACCGGGCGGTGCGGAAGAAGCTCCGTCCGTGGGCACCCCCTCTGACCACGAGTCTGCAGCCGCAAATCTTGCAGCGCGTAGTCGAGTCCCTCTTCCCTCATAGGAACGAGTGGAGCCCACCGGCTATGGGCGTCGCGGAGCCGCGTCTCGCGGAGAGCGGGATCCCCCCTGTGACCGAGGCGGAGCTCGGTGCGGCCGTCGCGAGGCTCAAATCTAAGCGAACCGCCCCGGGCCCGGACGGCGTGCCGGGAAAGGTGCTGAGCCTCGCGACGGGTAGCATGGGTGGCAGAATTCGGGCCCTGTTCGACAGGTGCCTGGAGCAGGGCCGGTTTCCCCAGGTCTGGAAGACGGGCAGGCTCGTCCTGCTGAAGAAGGACGGACGGTCGGCCGAACAGCCTTCGGCCTATCGACCGATCGTGCTCCTCGACGAGATCAGTAAGGTGTTCGAGCGCGTCCTGGCGACTCGAATTCTCGAGTCGATGAACCCGGGATTGCACGAGGCGCAGTATGGATTTCGTCGGGGGCGGTCGACCGTCGCGGCCATCGCCCACCTCAGGGACCTCGCCGAGTCGGCGGTCTCCCGGGGTGGAGTGTTGTGGGCGGTCTCGCTGGACGTGACCAACGCGTTCAACTCTCTGCCCTGGGAGACGGTGAGGGTGGCGATGGGATACCACGGTATCCCGCGCTACTTGCGTAGGCTCATCGGAGCTTACTTTGCGGGAAGGGCGGTAGAGTTCCCGATAGGCGGCGGCGGTCTGTCGAGGCGGTCCATGTCGTGCGGCGTTCCGCAGGGTTCGGTCCTCGGACCGCTCCTGTGGAACATCGGCTACGACTGGGTGCTCCGCGGTGCCACGTTGCCGGGAGTGTCGATCATCTCCTACGCGGATGACACTCTCGTCACCGTTCGCGCCGGCGGGCACCGCGAGGCGGGCCTCCTCGCCACGGCCGGCGTCGCGCAGGTGGTGGCCAGGATTCGGGCTCTCGGGCTGGAGGTCGCCTTGCAGAAGACGGAGGTCCTGGCCTTTCACGGGCCGAGGGCCGCTCCTCCGCCCGGGACGTCGATAGTCGTCGGGGGTACTTCGATCGCCGTCGGGTCGACGATGAAGTACCTGGGCATCGTTCTCGACGGTCGCTGGAAGTTCGACGAACACTTCCGGCGGCTGACCCCGAAGCTTCTGGCCGCCGCCGGAGCGCTCGGGAGTCTACTGCCCAACCTAGAAGGGCCCGCCGACAAATGCAGACGCCTCTTCGTGGGCGTCGTGCGTTCGATGGCGTTGTATGGCGCTCCGATTTGGGCGGGCGCTCTCTGCGCGCGGAACGTGTCGCTGATTCGCAGGCCGCACCGCGCTATCGCGCTGCGGGCTGCGAGGGCGTACCGCACGGTGTCCTACACCGCATCGTGTCTCCTCGCCGGCAGTCCCCCGTGGGAACTGGAGGCCGAAGCTCTCGCGTCGGTCTTCTGGCGCGTGACGGAAGCGCGCCTGAGGGAGGAACCGCCTCGTCCGCAAGAGGTCGTGCGATGGAGGAGAGAAGCTCGCGATGGCCTCTTCCGGAAGTGGTCGGAGAATCTCGAGGACCCGAACGTAACTACGAGTCGGGGGTTGGTGGCGGCGATTCGGCCCGTTCTGCGCGGCTGGGTCGATAGGCGACACGGTGCGATGTCGTTCCACTTGGCGCAGATGCTGACCGGGCACGGCTGCTTCGGTCGCTATCTGTGCCGAGCGCTGGGGCGGGAGCCGACGTCGGAATGTCACCATTGCGACGCCGGCGCCGAGGACACGGCGGAGCACACGCGCGCGGTCTGCCCGGCGTGGTGCGAAGAGCGCGCCGCCCTGTCGGCGGCCATCGGAGCGGATCTCTCGCTGCCGGCCGTGGTCTCGGCCATGGTCGGCAGCGAGGAGAACTGGAGCGCCGTCTCCTCCTTCTGCAGCGCCGTGATGCTGCGGAAGGAGGAGGCGGAGCGGGAGCGGGAACGGGATCCGAACTCGCTTCCGTCTCGTCGCGGTAGACGCGGTCGGCGGCGCAGGGCCTACCTGGCCAACCTGCAGCCGCCGCCCCCGTAGTTTGGATCAGCGGGCGATAGGTCGGGGGATCTGTCGACCGCATCGCACGATCCCGAGGAGGACGGAGAGAGGCGATCTTATGTGTTCAAGGGATCCTCTCTCGGGTCGCTGTCGCTTTTGCGGCGACGACGACGGGCCCTAGTCGGGGCAGGCGCCGGCGGGATCGCGAAAGAGCTTTGTGTCCTCGCGATCTCGCCACAAGCGCATAGGCGGAACACACGTGTGGTTTTTGTTCAGTAAGAGTCTGACTCCCCTCCGAGCCCCCCCAACCGGAGGGTGTCCATGAAGGATTTTCCACACGTTAAAAAAAAAAAAAAAAAAAAGGTTAGGTTAGGTTAGGTTAGGTTAGGTTAGGTTAGGTTTTTTTTTTTTTTTTAAATAAGTTGGTAAACAATTGGGTTCTATATTTCGAGGGTGAGTGACATGAGACATAGTAATAAATGAGTAAGATGAATACGCTCCGGCCAGTAATAGAAATAGTCTTGATAATTGTATAAAAATCGATGATAATAGACAAATTAAATGTGTAAGTTGTAGCCCCAGTGGAGACTTGAAATGGAGCGCTGCATGGGTGCAGGGGGGCAGAACTTGCGATTTGATACAATTGTTCAATCCCCTACAGACCATGCAGCGCGAATGATGAAGATGATGATGAGTGGGCTGAGTGGGCAAAGGGTCAAGGCCATATTACAATTCCGAGTAACCCTTACGCCCGGCCCAAAGTGATGAAATGATGAATTAACAAGTGATTATAAAATGAGATATACAAAAGATGGAGATTATAAACAAAATGAACTTAAGCTAAGGTAGTAAAGTATATATGGTTTTTTTTTTTTTTTTTTTTTTTTTTTTTTTTTTTTTTTTTATGAGTATATTGATCTTTTTTGATTATACATTTATGTTTTTTATTGATTTACAGAGTTTTTTTTTTTTTTTTTTTTTTTTTTTTTTTTTTTTTTTTTTTTTTTTTTTTTTTTTTTATAATATAATAATATAGATAATATATTAAGTAATCTTAAAGAACAAAATTAATCTTAAAAACTATTATATATTAATATACCTTATATAGTATTGACAAAGTAGAATAAAAATCAAAAAGAGGTAATAAAAATAAAAATAAAAATGAAGAACAACAATCATAACATAAGTTATTAATCTTAAGACAAGGTAAAACATAATAGATTAAAAGTACAGTCAAGTTCGACTCGGAGCACTCCCGCGAAGCCCTGGTGGGTGAGTCCTGAAGCGTCGCCGCGTTAGAATAATGAGAAGTGTAAGTAAGAGTAGGAAAAATCCCGAGCTGAGCGAAGTATGTGGAGTGTTATGCGTGAGTGTAAAAGATAGAGTTAAAGTGGTTATTATGATTGTATGAGTGTAAAGGAATTATGTATATAAATGTTAACTAAATGGATAATATATATGTAAGAGTAAGGATAGAAATATATATAAATTTAAAAGGAGTCTGAGCGATATATGGGTAAAGAGTAGTGTGAACAGGTACCTGCAGTTCGTGGGAAGAGAGTGTGGTGTGTAAAGTGTACGAATGAGAAGCAAGACAAGACGAACAATTTAGAACTTACGGAGCTGCCCGTGCCGCACTGTTCGGTGAGGGTGTCGGAGCAGTTCCGTAGTCTATGTTTTGCCTTGTCTTGTTACGCATGGAACGCACAATAGGGCAAGTGGTAGAGGTGGCTTTGTGTTCTGTAGGGTGTTTGTTATTAAACTTCATATTATGAGACACACAGTTGAAGCATTTGTAGGTGCCAGTCTCTGCGACAGTTGAGCCGTCGACAGAGACGGAGGTGTTGTGTCGGCATTCTTTATGAATATGTCCATCTTCCGCGCAGTGCGCGCACCGCATGGAAGAGGACTTGCAGTGGGTGGCAGTGTGCCCGAACTGCAGGCACTTGTGGCACTGTAAGAAGGGACTGAATTCTTCGATGTGTACGCGCTGATAATCAACGCGCACACGATCGAGGGACAGTAAGGTGCGGAAGGCTGTAGGGTGTGTTATGAAAACGGCGTTGTAGAGTAAAGGGTTTCTGTTATCCCTTTTGAATTTATATTTGATATATGAGGAGTCGAATTCGCTAAGCTCGGGATTTTGTCGCATAATAATGTCCGTAAGCTCCTCAACGGCGACATCGCAGGACACACCCTTCAAAATAATCATAGGCTTGAGGCGGCTAGCCACCTCAGCGGAGACTTTGGCGTCGTTAGCCGCTTTAATGCGTTGCAGGGCGTCGTCGCGGTCGCGCTCCGTGTCGAACTCGATGCGTAGTTTATTTTTAGATAATGGGGCTACCTTGGCCGGAGCGTAATTAGTTTCGCGAAAGGATATTGTAGATTTTAAGTTTCTAAATGTTTCCTCTCGGGAGGAGGCCGGGGTTTTAGAGGCGACAACGATGGCTGGTTTCGTGCTCGGGTTAGGTTAGGTTAGGTTAGGTTAGGTTAGGTTAGGTTAGGTTAGGTTAGGTTAGGTTAGGTTAGGTTAGGTTAGGTTATGGACCTCGACGCCCTGAGACGGCGGCCACTACGTCGGCGGCCCCCTCCACGGTTGCCCGGGAGGAAACCTGGGCAACAGTGGTCAAAAGAGGGAAGGGCAAGAGGAAGGGGAAAGGGAAGTCCTCCGCCCCTCCATCTACACCTGCAGTCGAAGGCCGGACTGCCGCCCCTGCGGTGAAGCCGACTGGCAAGCCAGCCGCGGCGTCGTCCGCGCGACCGGCCGCCAAGCCGACCGCCAAGCCGACCAAGCAGTCCGGAAGGCCGGCAACAAAGGCGACGGTTAAGGCCAAATTCAAGGCCCCGAAGACTGCGGCAGTCGTCGTCCAGCTGCAGCCGGCGGCTGTAGAGAAGGGTCAAACTTACGACTCCATCTTCCGGTCGGCTGAAGACACCGTGAAATTGGAGGAACTGGGGATCGAGCGCATCCTCTTCCGTCATACGGCGACGGGAGCGAGGATGCTCGAGATCCCCGGTTCCGACAAAGAGGAGAAGGCCGACCGGCTCGCCAGCCGGCTCAGGGAGGCCCTCTCGGACGTGGCCACCGTCGTCAGGCCCGTTAAGACCGCGCAGGTGCACATCTCGGGCCTGGATGACACGGCCACTCCCGAGAGGGTGGCGGCGGCGGTCGCGAAGGCGACATCGTCCGACGTCGGCACGGTGAGGGTCGGGGCGATCCGCTCCGGCTTCGGCGGCATGGGCTCCACCGTCGTATCCTGCCCCGTCTCGGTTGCGAAAGCGCTGACCGAGGGGGGCAGGCTACTGATCGGCTGGAGCTCGGTGCGAGTGTCGGCCCTGGAGGCGCTCCCCATGCGCTGCTTTAAGTGCATGGGGTTGGGCCACACGCGCCCGAAGTGTCCGGCGTCTGTCGACAGGGGCGACCTCTGCTTTAAATGCGGGAACGCGGGGCACAAGGTCGCCTCCTGCCCGGAGAAGACACCGCGCTGCGTGGTGTGCGCCGAGGGAGGAAAACCCTCGGGGCACATCATGTGCGGCCGCAGGTGCAGGCCTGCGACCTCGAAAGGAAAGGGGGCCCTCGGAACCCGGGCCCCCCGAGAGACCGCAAGCCAGACAGCCGCAGACGGCGTTGCCCCCCCGGCCGCGGCGGGGGAGGTGGAGGTTGTGATGTCTGAGTAATCCATGGATCACATCAGACATCACAGCTTCCTCCAAGCCAATCTCAACCACTGCGCCAGGGCTCAGGACTTGTTGACCCAGTCCATGGCGCAGTGGATGATCGATGTGGCCGTCGTCTGCGAACCGTACTGGGTTCCCCCCCAACCGAACTGGTTGGGGGATCTCGACGGCACGGTGGCGGTCGCACTAGGCAGTTCCGCCACCCGCCCCCTCGCACTCGTGGAGCGCGGCTCGGGATACGTCGTGGTGACGTGGGGAGAGTATGCGGTCATCGGCCTCTACTTTTCCCCCAACCGCAGCCTGGCGGACTTCGAGGTCTTCCTCGACACCGTCAGAGCTGCGGTATGCCGACAGTCGCCGAGAGCCGTGATAGTTCTCGGCGACTTCAACGCCAAGTCCCGAGCCTGGGGCAACCCGAACACGGATGCGAGGGGGCGGGCCGTCGAGGATTGGGCCCTCCTCTCTGGTCTGTCACTCCTGAACGTTGGAAACGTTCAGACGTGCGTGCGATTGCGCGGGGGTTCCGTGGTGGACCTCTCGTTCGCCAGCCCCGCAATCGCGCGGAGAGTGACAGACTGGAGAGTGGAGGAGGGGGTGGAGACTCTCTCGGACCACAACTATATCAGGTTCGGGGTCTCCACCCCGTCCTCGTCAGCAGATCGGTCGAGGGGCCCGAGCAGGCTACCCCGCTGGGCCCTAAGCAGGCTCGACGTCGAGGCGGCGCGCGAGGCCGCAATCGTCCAGCGGTGGGCGAGCCACCGCGACGCCGATGGTGCCAGCGTGGATGAGCTGGCTGGCCGCTTTCGCAGGTCGTTGGCCAACGTCTGCGATGCGGCCATGCCGAAGGTCGGCCGCCGCCCGCTAGGACGGCGGGCGGTGTACTGGTGGTCGCCCGAAATAGCGGAGCTTCGTGCGGCCAGCATGACCGCCCGCCGGGCGTATCAACGCTGTCGGAGGCGCAGCGCCAGGGATCCGGCTCTGGAGGCGGAGCTGCGAGATGCATACCGCACGGCAAAGCAGGCCCTGCAGCACGCCATCAGCCGAGGGAAGGACGCCGCCTGGAAGGAGCTGCTGGCGGGTCTAAACCGAGATCCATGGGGCCGTCCCTATCGCGCTGCGCGAAGCAAGCTTCGCGCGCAGGGCGCCCCCGTGACGGAAACGATGCCGCCAGATCTCCTCTGGCGGACGGTGTCGGAACTGTTTCCGCACCGTCCCGCACATGTTCCCCCGACGATGGCGACGCCGTCGCCGTCTTCTCGGACAGAGTTCGACCCGCCCTCCCCACCCGGCATCTCGGAGGGGGAGATGGATACGGCCCTCGAGCGTCTCAGGGCCAAGAAGACGGCGCCGGGGCCGGATGGTGTTCCGGGGCGAGCATTGTATATCGCCCTGGAACACCTGAGAGGAGAGCTTCGGGGACTGTTCGACAAGTGTCTAGCTTCCGGGCAGTTCCCGAAGCCGTGGAAAACGGGCCGGTTGTGCCTGATACGCAAGGAGGGCCGACCTGTCGACTCTCCCTCCGCGTACAGGCCGATCGTGCTGCTGGACGAGACGGCCAAGCTCTTCGAGAAGATTCTCGCGGACCGTCTCGTCCGGCACCTCGACGAGTCGGGGCCGGGTCTGTCGAACGCTCAGTACGGGTTCAGGGCGGGCCGCTCCACCCTGGACGCTCTGAACGCCCTTAGGTCCCTCTCCGCGGAGGTGGTGGCCAGCGGAGACGTTCTCCTGGCCATCTCGCTGGACGTGTCGAACGCCTTCAACAGCATCCCTGTTGAGACGATTGTGGAGGCACTGAAGTATCAGGACGTGCCCCCATATCTCCAGAGTCTGCTGGAGGCGTACCTCCGCGAGAGAGAGGTCTTATGGGAGGGGGGCGACGGCCGACTGTATCGCCGTCGCGTCGAGTGCGGCGTTCCGCAGGGCTCCGTCCTCGGACCGACCCTGTGGAACGTCGGCTTCGACTGGTTGCTGCGGACGCCACTGCCGCCCGGGCTCAGCGTCATCTGCTACGCGGACGACACTCTGCTGACGGCCCGAGGCGGCAGCTTCGAAGAGGCGGCCGGTCTGGCGCGAACCGGCGCGTCGATAGCGATCGGCCGCATCGAGGCACTGGGCCTGAGGGTCTCCTTGTCGAAGACGGAGGCCCTCCTCTTCCACGGCCCACGAAGAGGCCCCCCCCGAGGTGCGCGTGTGGTCGTCCAGGGGGTGGAGATCGCCGTCAAGGCCCAGATGAAATATCTCGGCCTAACCCTGGACGGCCGGTGGAGCTTCGGTCCGCACTTTAGAGAGCTCGCTCCGAGGCTCGAGAAAGCCGCCGCCGCGCTGGGCAGACTTCTGCCCAACGTAGGCGGCCCGGACTCGCCATGCCGACGTCTATACGTCGGCATAGTTCGCAGCATGGCACTGTACGGTGCCCCCGTGTTCGCCGACGCTCTCGCGTCTCGCGACAACAAGGCCTTCCTGCGGAGACCCCAGAGGGCCATAGCGGTGAGAGCGATACGGGGATACCGTACGGTGTCGTGGACGGCGGCCACGCTTCTCGCGGGCGATCCGCCCTGGGAACTCCAGGCGGAGATGCTCGCGAGAGTGTACGCGGCAAAGTCGAGCCTCAGAGCTGGAGAAGGGCAGGTCCGTAGTACGGACCGAGCGATGGACATCAGGGCTCAAGCTCAGAGGGCCCTGATGATCAAGTGGGAGGAGAGCCTGGGGTCTCCGGCGGCGGGCACGGTGACGGTGGACGCGATACGTCCACATTTAAGTCGCTGGGTCCAAAGGCGGCACGGGGTGCTGACCTTCCGCCTGACGCAGGTGCTTACCGGGCATGGTTGCTTTGGTAAGTACCTGCACCAGATCGTGAGGAGGGAAGCCACCCCTGCCTGTCACGAGTGTGGTGCTCCGATTGACACGGCGCGCCACACGCTAGAAGAGTGCGCCGCCTGGGACCCTCAGCGGAGGGCCCTCGTGGCGGCCATCGGCGGAGACCTCGCGCTGTCGAGCGTGGTCCGCTCCATGCTCGGCAGCGCGAGGTCCTGGTCGGCCGTGGCCTCCTTCTGCGAAGAAGTTATTTCGCTGAAGGAGGCTGCGGAGCGTGAGCGCGAAGCCGACGCTCACGCCGACGCGCTACGAAGGAGGCGACCGGCGGGACGGAGGAGGCGTCGCTACGCGCTCCTCCACCCTCTGCATCGTGCTTGACGCGGGGGCGCAGCCGGCGCCCCTCTCCTCCTCGCAAGTCGCGGGGGGGAGGGGGGCGCGTGGGGCGCCCTCGTGGCGGGCGCGGTGTGGGGGGGGAGGCGACGCTGGGTCGCTCCCCCTCCCTCCGCATCGTGCTTGGCGCGGGGGCGCTCCGCGCGCCCCTCTCCTTCCCGCAAGTCGCGGGTGGGAGGGGGGCGCGCGGGGTGCTTCCGCGGTGGGTGTGGTGCGGGGGTGGGGGGAGGCGTGGCGGCGCGGTCCTCCGTCCTCTGCATCGGGCTCGGCGCGGGGGCGCTCCGCGTGCCCCTCTTCTCCCTGCGGCGATGAGGGAGCGCTCTCGGTGCCCGGGAGCGCTCTACAACCGGAGGCGGCCTGCCCTGCACCCGCAGGCAGGCCCACCGTCCGGGGCGTCATGGCGAATACTTTTAGTGGTCCCGTGGCGCCCCACCAGGACGACGAGGGCACCGCTGGTTTTTACTGAGTAGTCCGGCATTGCACTCCCCGCCGGGAGTCTCAGACTTCCGTCGCCTTCGGGTGACGGGGGTGCGTAAATGCATTTTCCAGCGTAAAAAAAAAAAAAAAAAAAAAGGTTAGGTTAGGTTAGGTTAGGTTAGGTTAGGTTCCCAGGCCTTTGGAGCCCAGGCCCCGGACTTAGGTCTGGGACCTGGGCTCCAAGGGGAGGAGTTGCTGGACTTCTACTGGGCGCGTCCCCCGGGTGGCGGATAGGGGAAGCCGCCTGCGGTTTCACGACTGCGGGCGGTAGGGGTCTTCGGACCCCCGCGGACCAAAACCAGACGAGGCGCTACCGGGACCAGAGCGGCACTCAGGTGCCGTTCTGGTCTTGTGAGCGCGGGTGTGTTGGCGCGGAGGCGCGGAGTTGTGCGTGGCGCTGAGACGGCGCGGAGACGTGGGGGCGGGTTTTTCCTTCCCCCACACGGTGGACGGGGCGGGCGGGTTAGCCGTGGGCTCGCCCGCCCTGTAGCGCTAAGGCGCGGTGTGCGGTGTGCTGGCTGGGTTGTACTGGCTCCCTGGAGCTTTGCTCGGTTGCTGGTGCAATCCGGCAGACCGGATGCGTGAGGGCCGGGCTGTGCTGGCTCCCTGGAGCTTTGGCTCGGTTGTCGGTGCAGTTCGGCGGACCCGTGGGGTAGTTGCCGGGTCGCGCTGGGCTCCCTGGAGCTTGCTCGGTTGTTCGGTGCGATCCGGCGTTGGAGGTGAGGCTTTCGCCTAGCCGGGAGGGGCAGGACGGGTGGGTCCGGGGGGCCTGGCTCGCCCATCCTGTAGCGCAGGGGCGCGGTGTGCTGGCCGGTTTGTGCTGGCTCCCTGGAGCTTTGCTCGGTTGCTGGTGCAATCCGGCAGACCGGATGCGTGAGGGCCGGGCTGTGCTGGCTCCCTGGAGCTTTTAGCTCGGTTATCAGTGCAGTCCGGCGGACCCGTGGGGTAGTTGCTGGGTCGCGCTGGGCTCCCTGGAGCTTGCTCGGTTGCTCGGTGCGATCCGGCGTTGGAGGACGGGCGGTCCTGGCCCCCAACGCTATTTTCCGGCGTTGGAGGTCAGGCCTGCCTGGCTTGGAGAGGGGACGCTCCTGGACATGTGTCCCCATTCTGCAGACGGTAGACTGGTCTGGTTGAGCGTCCCCTGCGTGGGGGTGGCCGGCCGGAGGGACAGTAAGACCTTCGGCCGGCTTGAGACCGCACGCGCGAGACGTGGGAGCGCTCTCGGTGCCTGGGAGCGCTCTACAATCGGAGGCGGCCTGTCCTGCACCCGCAGGCTGGCCCACCGTCCGGGGCGTCATGGCGAATACTTTTAAGTGGTCCCGTGGCGCCCCACCAGGACGACGAGGGCACCGCTGGTTTTTACTGAGTAGTCCGGCATTGCACTTTCCGCCGGGAGTCTCAGACTTCCGTCGCCTTCGGGTGGCGGGGGTGCGTAAATGCATTTTCCAGCGTAAAAAAAAAAAAAAAAAAAAAAAAAAAAAAAAAAAAAAAAAAAAAAAAAAAAAAAAAAAAAAAGGTTAGGTTAGGTTAGGTTAGGTTAGGTTAGGTTAGGTTAGGTTAGGTTAGGTTAGGTTAGGTTAGGTTAGGTTTTCGTCGGGGCCGGTCGACCGTCGCGGCCATCGCCCACCTCAGGGACCTCGCCGAGTCGGCGGTCTCCCGGGGTGGAGTGTTGTGGGCGGTCTCGCTGGACGTGACCAACGCGTTCAACTCTCTGCCCTGGGAGACGGTGAGGGTGGCGATGGGATACCACGGTATCCCGCGCTACTTGCGTAGGCTCATCGGAGCTTACTTTGCGGGAAGGGCGGTAGAGTTCCCGATAGGCGGCGGCGGTCTGTCGAGGCGGTCCATGTCGTGCGGCGTTCCGCAGGGTTCGGTCCTCGGACCGCTCCTGTGGAACATCGGCTACGACTGGGTGCTCCGCGGTGCCACGTTGCCGGGAGTGTCGGTCATCTGCTACGCAGACGACACTCTCGTCACCGTTCGCGCCGGCGGGCACCGCGAGGCGGGCCTCCTCGCCACGGCCGGCGTCGCGCAGGTGGTGGCCAGGATTCGGGCTCTCGGGCTGGAGGTCGCCTTGCAGAAGACGGAGGTCCTGGCCTTTCACGGGCCGAGGGCCGCTCCTCCGCCCGGGACGTCGATAGTCGTCGGGGGTACTTCGATCGCCGTCGGGTCGACGATGAAGTACCTGGGCATCGTTCTCGACGGTCGCTGGAAGTTCGACGAACACTTCCGGCGGCTGACCCCGAAGCTTCTGGCCGCCGCCGGAGCGCTCGGGAGTCTACTGCCCAACCTAGAAGGGCCCGCCGACAAATGCAGACGCCTCTTCGTGGGCGTCGTGCGTTCGATGGCGTTGTATGGCGCTCCGATTTGGGCGGGCGCTCTCTGCGCGCGGAACGTGTCGCTGATTCGCAGGCCGCACCGCGCTATCGCGCTGCAGGCTGCGAGGGCGTACCGCACGGTGTCCTACATCGCATCGTGTCTCCTCGCCGGCAGCCCCCCGTGGGAACTGGAGGCCGAAGCTCTCGCGTCGGTCTTCTGGCGCGTGACGGAAGCGCGCCTGAGGGAGGAACCGCCTCGTCCGCAAGAGGTCGTGCGATGGAGGAGAGAAGCTCGCGACGGCCTCTTCCGGAAGTGGTCGGAGAATCTCGAGGACCCGAACGTAATTACGAGTCGGGGGCTGGTGGCGGCGATTCGGCCCGTTCTGCGCGGCTGGGTCGATAGGCGACACGGTGCGATGTCGTTCCACTTGGCGCAGATGCTGACCGGGCACGGCTGCTTCGGTCGCTATCTGTGCCGAGCGCTGGGGCGGGAGCCGACGTCGGAATGTCACCATTGCGACGCCGGCGCCGAGGACACGGCGGAGCACACGCGCGCGGTCTGCCCGGCGTGGTGCGAAGAGCGCGCCGCCCTGTCGGCGGCCATCGGAGCGGATCTCTCGCTGCCGGCCGTGGTCTCGGCCATGGTCGGCAGCGAGGAGAACTGGAGCGCCGTCTCCTCCTTCTGCAGCGCCGTGATGCTGCGGAAGGAGGCGGCGGAGCGGGAGCGGGAACGGGATCCGAACTCGCTTCCGTCTCGTCGCGGTAGACGCGGTCGGCGGCGCAGGGCCTACCTGGCCAACCTGCAGCCGCCGCCCCCGTAGTTTGGATCAGCGGGCGATAGGTCGGGGGATCTATCGACCGCATCGCACGATCCCGAGGAGGACGGAGAGAGGCGATCTTATGTGTTCAAGGGATCCTCTCTCGGGTCGCTGTCGCTTTTGCGGCGACGACGACGGGCCCTAGTCTGGGCAGGCGCCGGCGGGATCGCGAAAGAGCTTTGTGTCCTCGCGATCTCGCCACAAGCGCATAGGCGGAACACACGTGTGGTTTTTGTTCAGTAAGAGTCTGACTCCCCTCCGAGCCCCCCCAACCGGAGGGTGTCCATGAAGGATTTTCCACACGTTAAAAAAAAAAAAAAAAAAAAAAAAAGGTTAGGTTAGGTTAGGTTAGGTTAGGTTAGGTTAGGTTAGGTTAGGTTAGGTTAGGTTAGGTTAGGTTAGGTTCCCGGGCCTTTGGAGCCTAGGCCCCAGACTTAGGTCTGGGACCTAGGCTCCAAGGGGAGGAGTTCCTGGACTTCTACCTGGGCGCGTCCCCCGTTTGGCGGATAGGGGAGTGTCGCCGCAGTCGAATGACTGCAGGCGGTAGGGGTCTACGGACCCCCGCGGACCAACACCAGGCGAGGCGTCCGGGTCCCGCTCTGGTCTTGTACTGGAGTGGTCCTGTGATCTCACATTGCGCCACGAGGGAGCGCGGAGTTTGCGTGGAATGGCCTAGCCTTTCACGCGGCGCCGGAAGAGAGGGCGCGGAGTGGGATGTGGACCTTGGCGGTCCCCCCGGCACTAGAGGGCGGGGTGAGCGTTATTTATTTATTTATTTATTTATTTATTATTTTTATTTATTTATTTTATCATCATCGCTCGCCCCCCTTGGTGATTTGGTGAGTGTGGCGCTGCGAAGGCGCGGAGAAGCGGGGTGGGGATTTTCCCCCCTGCTCCTAGTGGACGGGCGACCTCGGCGGCGGTGAACCCGCCGTCGGGTAGAGTGGGCGGGTTTCCCGTCCGCTCTACGCCTCATAAGCTCGTAACCCCGTGCGAGGTGTCGTGGTCATGTCTCGCGGCTTCGTGCGGGACCGAGGGGTCTTGCCTTAACCGGCCGGATCTAGAGGAAGAAGACCTCTATAAAAATTACCCCGAATCCTAAGCGGCGACACAGCGCGAAGGGATGCGTGGCCGACGGGAGGTTCGGTCTAACTGTGTCACCCCCTTAAACATGGATACGTGCATTAAAACATTATTAACCCAGGAGGGTACCGGCGCCTCAGGCAATGGAGAATCCCTTCGCGCTTCGGCGCGCAGCCCTGTCGAATCTGGGATGGGCAAATCACGTGTTTGTGTTTCGGAGCTTTCCGGTTCCGACGAGAGGCCCGAGAAGGGCGGAGTTGAGGTAGTGCCCGAGAAGGGCGGAGTGGACGTAGTGCCCGAGAAGGGCGGTGAAGACGTTGGGCCCGAGAAGGGCGGAGTTACTGGCGGGGCGAGACAGCCGCGAGTTGTCCTCACGCGTGTGGACAGCGTCGGCTCTCTCTCCTCGGTCGACGGGAGGTTTTGGGGGGCGGGATCAGATTCCGACGACAACATGTCGTTGGGATCTTCCCGCCGCCGAAAGCCTCAGTTTAGGAAAAGAATCCTGTCTC
The DNA here is from genome assembly GCF_905220565.1 of Melitaea cinxia. NCBI lineage: Eukaryota > Metazoa > Arthropoda > Insecta > Lepidoptera > Nymphalidae > Melitaea > Melitaea cinxia. Next base: position 32,597 of record NC_059404.1, on the reverse strand, counting down.
CGGGCTCCTCGGAGGAGGAAAATGAGAGGAAAAGGGCGACGCCTGGCAGAGGCCGAGGTCGACCGGCTACAACCGGCCAATACGTCGGACTGGCCGAAGCCAGACGTCGCCTTAACGACGAAAAGGAGCGCGAACGGAAAATCCAGGCGGACAGCGAGCTGGCCGACATGGCGCGTGCGGTCCAATCCAGGACAAGCTCGCGTCAGTCGGACATGTCGCTCAGCGACGACGCCGGAAGATGTGGAGACGCGCTTTCTCGAGCGGAAGGTTACCTTGAGCTTCTGCAAAAGGTGACCGGAAGCTCGAGAAACCTCAAGGGCACTTATATCAAGGCCCTTAAACAAGTGCGCAAAGGCATGAAGGAGGTGGTGGAGGAACTCGCCAATCGCAACGCGACTGACGAGGTCGTCCACCTCAGGGCGTTGGTTGCCGAACTTCGAAAGGAGAAGGAGGAGTGGAGGTCGAAGTTCAACGCCCTGGAAGAAAAAATGGATAGATTCATGCTGTCGCAGACTGCGGCGCATAAATCTCTGCGTCCCGACGACTGGGACGAACGTGAACGCTCTCTCGCGTCCAAACTGAGCGACATGCTCAACGCCTCGATCGACGCCAAGATCGAGGCGTTGAGCGACCGGCTCTTACCGGCCAAAGCGCAGCGTGTCGCTCTGGACGCGAGGAAGGACAGAGAGGCCCCAGCTTCCGAGCCGGCCGACCAGGCGGCGGTCACGACGTTGACCCCGCCAGCGAATCCGGCTCCGAAGAGGGGGAAGCCAAACGGACGGGAGAGAAAGAAAAAGAAGGGTAAGACCGCGAACGCGGTCGAGACTCCGGCGGCAGCGCCGAAACCTGCTGCGAAACCGGCGCCCGTGACTCCTGCCGCGCGGGAGACCTGGTCTACCGTCCTCGGACGGAAGGCCGGGAAGCCAGGCAAGGCTGCGGCTACGGCTGCTTCGAAAGAAGCAAAGCCGAAAAAGAAGTTGCGGGCGCCGTCTTCGGCGGCGGTTTCGATAACGCTGCAGCCGGAGGCGAAGGACAGAGGCGTCACGTACGCCTCTGTAATCAAGGAGGCCCGCAGCAGGATAGACCTCGATGGTCTGGGAATCCAAACGCTCAAGATCCGAACGGGCGCGACGGGTTCCCGGATCATCGAGGTCCCTGGAGCGGAGAAAGGCGAGAAGGCCGACCTTCTCGCCTCGAAATTGCGGGAAGTCCTCGGCACGGAAGACGTCAGAGTGCAGCGGCCTTCGAAGAGGGTCGAGCTGCGGGTCATGGGGCTCGACGACTCCGTCACCGCCGAGGAGGTCACCCGAGCACTGGCCGCGGAGGGTGGGTGTCAGCCGGACGACGTGAAGGCTGGCTCCCTCGCCCCCAACGGCTCGCTCTGGGTGAGCTGCCCGGTGGTCGCGGCGCGAAAAGTCGCCCGTGAAGGACGATTGCGCGTCGGCTGGACCACGGCGAGGGTCCGGCTGCTCGAACCGAGGCCGCTGAGGTGCTTCCGGTGCCAGGAGACGGGGCACGTCGGCGCGAAGTGCACTCGCGAAGTGGACCGCAGCGGCGCCTGCTACCGCTGTGGCGAGTCGGGCCACAGACTTCGCGAGTGCAAAGCCGAGCCGAAGTGCGCCATATGTGCGGCGGCGGACCGACCCGCCAACCACAGAATTGGCGACAGGAGGTGCCCCGACTACAACAAGGGAAAGAAAAAGACCAACAAGAGTGGCAGGCGCAAAGACAGGCCCGTAAAGGCTACCATCGTCGACGCGCCGGCTGCTAAGCCAGTGGAGGATTTAATGGACGCCGATAATTAATGGCGTCCATTAAGTTCTTGCAGGCCAATCTGAACCACTGTGCCAGAGCTCAAGATCTGCTGATCGAGAGCATGGCACAGTGGGGCATTAAGATTGCGATAGTGGCGGAGCCCTACGCGGTCCCCGATCGCGGCGATTGGCTGGGCGACCTGGACGGGTCGGTCGCGGTGATCGCTCCGGCCTCTGCGGGCTTCGTGGACGTCCGGAGGGGGAGCGGATACGCACTCGGTACGATGGACGGAGTGGCCGTCATCGGCGTGTACGCTCCCCCGAGCCGGAGTCTCGCCGACTTCGAGGCAATGCTCGCGGAGATCGGGGCGTCGATCGCTCGGCGGCCGCACCGTGCCGTTTTGATCGCCGGCGACTTCAACGCCAGGTCGGTGACCTGGGGGGCTCCGGCGACTGACGCGAGGGGCGCGATCATGGAGGAATGGGCGGTGGCAACGGGCCTCACGTTGCTGAACCGGGGCACGAGGAACACCTGCGTGCGAAGGAGCGGTGGGTCCATTGTGGACGTGACTTTCGCGTCCCGAAACCTCCACAACCGCGTCCGGGGTTGGAGAGTCTTGACCGACGTCGAGACCCTCTCCGACCACCGGTACATTCGGTTCGACGTCTCCTCGTCGCGTTCGAACGCGTCCGACTCCAGCGTCCCGATCGGCACCGGCCCGCGCTGGGTGCTGAGTCGGATGGATGCGGAGATCGCCGTGGAGGCTGCGATAGTGGAGGAATGGATCCGCCGACCTTCGGAACCGGCCCTTTCCGTCGACGAGGAAGCAGAGGGCATCCGCGAATCGCTGGCGCGGATCTGCGACGCGGCGATGCCGAGGGCGAAGCCGTTCCCGCCGAGGCGGCACTTGTACTGGTGGCGTCCGGAGCTCCGCGACTTGCGCGAAGCCTGCGTGAGATCGCGCCGCCGATTCACCAACTACAGGCGGAGGCGAAGAAGGGACCAGGCCGCAGAGGACGGCCTGTACGACTCCTACCGGTCCGCCTGCAAAGCGCTGCAGGTGGGCATTGCACGCGCTAAGGAATCGTGCTGGGACGAGTGGCTGCGAACTCTGGACAGAGACCCGTGGGGCAGGCCGTACCGGGCGGTGCGGAAGAAGCTCCGTCCGTGGGCACCCCCTCTGACCACGAGCTTGCAGCCGCAAATCTTGCAGCGCGTAGTCGAGTCCCTCTTCCCTCATAGGAACGAGTGGAGCCCACCGGCTATGGGTGTCGCGGAGCCGCGTCTCGCGGAGAGCGGGATCCCCCCTGTGACCGAGGCGGAGCTCGGTGCGGCCGTCGCGAGGCTCAAATCGAAGCGCACCGCCCCGGGCCCGGACGGCGTCCCGGGAAAGGTGCTGAGCCTCGCGACGGGTAGCATGGGCGGCAGAATTCGGGCCCTGTTCGACAGGTGCCTGGAGCAGGGCCGGTTTCCCCAGGTGTGGAAGACGGGCAGGCTCGTCCTGCTGAAGAAGGACGGACGGTCGGCCGAACAGCCTTCGGCCTATCGACCGATCGTGCTCCTCGACGAGATCAGTAAGGTGTTCGAGCGCGTCCTGGCGACTCGAATTCTCGAGTCGATGAACCCGGGATTGGACGAGGCGCAGTATGGATTTCGTCGGGGGCGGTCGACCGTCGCGGCCATCGCCCACCTCAGGGACCTCGCCGAGTCGGCGGTCTCCCGGGGTGGAGTGTTGTGGGCGGTCTCGCTGGACGTGACCAACGCGTTCAACTCTCTGCCCTGGGAGACGGTGAGGGTGGCGCTGGGATACCACGGTATCCCGCGCTACTTGCGTAGGCTCATCGGAGCTTACTTTGCGGGAAGGGCGGTAGAGTTCCCGATAGGCGGCGGCGGTCTGTCGAGGCGGTCCATGTCGTGCGGCGTTCCGCAGGGTTCGGTCCTCGGACCGCTCCTGTGGAACATCGGCTACGACTGGGTGCTCCGCGGTGCCACGTTGCCGGGAGTGTCGGTCATCTGCTACGCAGACGACACTCTCGTCACCGTCCGCGCCGGCGGGCACCGCGAGGCGGGCCGCCTCGCCACGGCCGGCGTCGCGCAGGTGGTGGCCAGAATTCGGGCTCTCGGGCTGGAGGTCGCCTTGCAGAAGACGGAGGTCCTGGCATTTCACGGGCCGAGGGCCGCTCCTCCGCCCGGGACGTCGATAGTCGTCGGGGGTACTTCGATCGCCGTCGGGTCGACGATGAAGTACCTGGGCATCGTTCTCGACGGTCGCTGGAAGTTCGACGAACACTTCCGGCGGCTGACCCCGAAGCTTCTGGCCGCCGCCGGAGCGCTCGGGAGTCTACTGCCCAACCTAGAAGGGCCCGCCGACAAATGCAGACGCCTCTTCGTGGGCGTCGTGCGTTCGATGGCGTTGTATGGCGCTCCGATTTGGGCGGGCGCTCTCTGCGCGCGGAACGTGTCGCTGATTCGCAGGCCGCACCGCGCTATCGCGCTGCGGGCTGCGAGGGCGTACCGCACGGTGTCCTACACCGCATCGTGTCTCCTCGCCGGCAGCCCCCCGTGGGAACTGGAGGCCGAAGCTCTCGCGTCGGTCTTCTGGCGCGTGACGGAAGCGCGCCTGAGGGAGGAACCGCCTCGTCCGCAAGAGGTCGTGCGATGGAGGAGAGAAGCTCGCGATGGCCTCTTCCGGAAGTGGTCGGAGAATCTCGAGGACCCGAACGTAATTACGAGTCGGGGGCTGGTGGCGGCGATTCGGCCCGTTCTGCGCGGCTGGGTCGATAGGCGACACGGTGCGATGTCGTTCCACTTGGCGCAGATGCTGACCGGGCACGGCTGCTTCGGTCGCTATCTGTGCCGAGCGCTGGGGCGGGAGCCGACGTCGGAATGTCACCATTGCGACGCCGGCGCCGAGGACACGGCGGAGCACACGCGCGCGGTCTGCCCGGCGTGGTGCGAAGAGCGCGCCGCCCTGTCGGCGGCCATCGGAGCGGATCTCTCGCTGCCGGCCGTGGTCTCGGCCATGGTCGACAGCGAGGAGAACTGGAGCGCCGTCTCCTCCTTCTGCAGCGCCGTGATGCTGCGGAAGGAGGAGGCGGAGCGGGAGCGGGAACGGGATCCGAACTCGCTTCCGTCTCGTCGCGGTAGACGCGGTCGGCGGCGCAGGGCCTACCTGGCCAACCTGCAGCCGCCGCCCCCGTAGTTTGGATCAGCGGGCGATAGGTCGGGGGATCTATCGACCGCATCGCACGATCCGGAGGAGGACGGAGAGAGGCGATCTTATGTGTTCAAGGGATCCTCTCTCGGGTCGCTGTCGCTTTTGCGGCGACGACGACGGGCCCTAGTCTGGGCAGGCGCCGGCGGGATCGCGAAAGAGCTTTGTGTCCTCGCGATCTCGCCACAAGCGCATAGGCGGAACACACGTGTGGTTTTTGTTCAGTAAGAGTCTGACTCCCCTCCGAGCCCCCCCAACCGGAGGGTGTCCATGAAGGATTTTCCACACGTAAAAAAAAAAAAAAAAAGGTTAGGTTAGGTTAGGTTAGGTTAGGTTAGGTTAGGTTAGGTTGGGGTGCTTGTCGGTGACCTCCTCGTGGTGCACCCTGGGCAACGGGACGGGCAGCAGTATCACAATCGCGGCACTGCTGCCCGTCGCGGCTGACGACCGACGCGTGTGGGGATGCATTCCGGCGCTCTACATTAGAGTTGTCCCGTGAGCGCATCAGGTGGCACAGCGCTCGCGCACTGTGTCACCACGGGAGGGTGGATGGGTTCGGCGTGCGCTTACCCCGCCGTCGGACAGAGTGGGCAGGAGTCCTGTTCGCTCACCGTCCTATTATCGTAATCCCGTTTGTGGTGTCGTGGTCATGTCTCGCGGCCACGAACGGGACCGAGGGTCTTGCCTTAACCGGCCGGACCGCGAGGAAGAAAACCTCTATAAAAAATTACCCCGAATCCCAAGCGGCGACGCAGCGCGAGGGGATGCATGGCTGATGGGTAGTTCAGTCACTACTGCGATCCCCTGCTCTGCAGCCCCGCCGAGGCCAGAGTGGGGTTATGCGAGGCTTGCCCAGGTACAGGGGGTGTTACCTCGGGCTGACCACCTTTTCCCCCTTACTCGTGGGAACAGTAATGGAACTAAATAAAACTAAAACTTCTTTTGACGTTAGTGGAGGAGATGACGAGAGGCCCGAGAAGGGCGGAGTAGAGGAGAGGCCCGAGAAGGGTGGAGTTAGTTCGGGAGGGGAACTATCTGACGGCATGAGGTCGCGGTCACCGTGCGACTCTGACTCGTCTCGCGCTCGGCTCTGGAAGCGGAAGCGCGATAGGGAAGAAGACACGTCAGATGACACTGATGATAAGTCCACAGCAGGAAAGTGTCACACGGCGCGCAGGGGTCGTGGTCGACCGCCCACGACAGGGCAATATGTTGGCCTCGCCAAGGCCAAGGCCGACTACCTCAAGCAGTGCGAGAGGGAGCTCGAGCTTGAGGCCGAAAGCGAGGCCATTGAGATCTCAAAGAGAGTGAGAGCTTCGCGCTCCAATATAAATACGGAAGGTGGGTCGATTTCGGGAGAATGCTCGATAACAGATCTGCATCGGAAGGCCCAGGAATACGTCGAGGCCATTCTCACCGTGACGAAGATCTCCAAAAACCTCAAGGGGACAAGCAAGAAAGCCTTAAATGAGTCCGCCGAGGGTATAGGCGAAGTACTCGGCGCCCTATACCACCGAACGACGAATGACGAGGTCAGGCAGCTGCGGGAGGCCAACGAGCGCCTAGAAGCGGAGAACGTACAGCTCCGCTCGGAGATCTCCGAGCTGCGACAGAGTGTAGCCGACATCAGGCGTGAGTTGGGCTCGACGTCCACTCCAGCCCCTTCCGCGAATGAAAACGGACTGATCGACCGCATAATGGCAGGGGTGGGCGCCATGCTCGACTCCCGCCTGGCGAAGCTGGAGGAGTCTGGCAGACTCCTGCCTGAAGCGCCTGAAGCGCGAAAAGGACCACCGGCGGCTTCGAAGAAGATCGCAACGTCGCCGCCGCAGACAGGGGTCACAACGCTGACTCCGCCAGCGAACCCGGCCCCAAAGTCTGCAAGTCAGTCTGCCAAGAAGAAGAAAAAGAAGAAGAAGGCGGGTGCGGCTACCCAAGTCGCTGCGCCCAACGAGCCTCGCCCTCTACCACCTGCTCCGGCCGCTCTGACGGAGGGGTGGAATGTGGTGGCGAGGAAAGGCAGGAAGGTGGGGCCGCCCAAAAACCAGCCCCAGCCCCAGAACAAAGGTGTGCCGGCTAAAAAGCCAAAGACGCCGAAGCTGCGACTGCCGCGATCGGCGGCGGTGCAGCTGACGCTGCTGCCGGGCAGCACGAGGACTTACGCGGAGGTCCTCGGTGCCATAAAGGCTGACGGCCTTATAGCGAGCATGGGCGTCGAGACTCGCTATAGGGTCTCTCAGACCGGCGCGCGTAGGCTCGAGCTGCCCGGCACCGGCAATAAGGAGAAGGCCGAGGAACTAGCCCGGCGCATCAAGGTGGTCGTCGGCGAGGACGTGGCGGTCACCCGCCCGGAGAAGTGCGCCGACCTGCGGGTGGCCGGGTTAGACGACTCGGTCACTCCCCAGGAGCTGGCCGGCGTGATCGCCAAGGCGGGAGGATGTGCCGAAGAATCGATAAAAGTGGGCGAAGTACGGCAAAACTTCGCCGGCATCGGGACAGCGTGGGTTCGCCTGCCAGTAGAGGCGGCGAAGAAAGTGGTCGATGGGCGCCGCCTACTCGTTGGGTTCGTGTCGGCGAGTGTGTCCCTGCTGAAGGCGAGACCTCAGCAATGTTATCGCTGCCACGAGGTTGGGCACGTGGCAGCGAAGTGCGACAAGGGGGTGGACCGCAGCGGCCAGTGCTACCGCTGCGGCAAGGAGGGGCACATTCGCCGGCAGTGTACTGCAGAGGCCAGCTGCCCCACTTGCGAGGCGGAAAACCGACCGGCGAAGCACAGCCTAGTCGCGTGCCCTCGCAATAAAGCGGGGAGGAGGAAGAAGGCGGAGCCCAAAAATAAAACCCGCGCGCCGCCTGCCAACAGAGCTGGGGAGGTGACAATGGACACCCAATTGTAATATGGCATTTAAGGTGCTCCAAGCCAACTTGAACCACTGTGCCAGGGCCCAGGACCTCCTCGTCCAGAGCCTGGTACAGTGGTCCGTGCGGGCGGCGGTGGTGGCCGAGCCGTACTCGGTCCCGCCGAGGGATAATTGGATCGGCGATAACGACGGCGTGGTGGCCATCGTGACCCAGGTCGCCGCGGGCGCCCCGCCCTTTACGAATATTGTGAGGGGCTCGGGTTGCGTCGCGGCACTGCTGGGGGAGGTGGCCATCGTCGGGGCGTATTTTTCCCCGAACAAGTCGGTCGCCGAGTTCGAGGCGTTCCTCGACGGGACCGAGTCGATCATGCGTAGGTTTTATCCGGCGGAAGTGCTCGTGCTGGGCGACTTCAATGCGAAGTCACGTCTGTGGAGGTGTCCTGCCACGGATGCGCGGGGGGCGATTCTGGAGGAGTGGCTCGTTGCCACCGGCCTGACCGTCCTCAATCGCGGGACGGCCAACACGTGCGTGCGCAGGTCGGGCGGCTCGATCGTGGACGTGTCGTTTGCGAGCCCCGGCCTCGCGCGCCGCGTTCGGGACTGGCTAGTGCTGGACGACGTGGAGACTCTCTCGGATCATCGTTACATCCGCTTCGAGATCTCCGCTCGTCCGGCGGTGCCGCCAAGCTCCAGCCGCGCCCCGGCGGAGGAGGGTCCTCAGTGGCAGCTGAAGCGTCTCGACCGGGAGCGACTCGACGAAGCGGCGATAGTGGCGTCGTGTCAGCCGCGCGTCGACGGTTCACCGGACAGGGTGGCAGACTGGCTGGTGGCCAGAATGACCGACGCGTGCGACGCGGCCATGCCGCGGTCGAGGGGTTGCCCCGGGCGGGCTCAGGTGTACTGGTGGTCGGAGGCGATTGCGCAGCTGCGCAGGGAGTGCGTGGCCGTCCGACGCCAGTACACGCGCTGCAGGAGGCGCATCTTCAGGACGCCCCCCGCTTCGCAGGACAGGACACGGCACGAGGAGGAGGGCGAGCGGCTGTACGCCCTTTACACGGCAGCCAAAGCCAGCCTCCGTCGTGCCATCGGCGAGTCGCAGGCCGCGGCCAGGGAGGAAATGCTGGACGGACTGAACAGCGACCCGTGGGGGATGCCCTACAAGCGGGTACGCAACAAGGTCCGTCCCTGGGCTCCTCCACTCACGGAGACCCTGGACGCCGAAGTGGTCCGTGAGGTGGTCGCGGCCCTGTTCCCGACGGCGCCGGCCGAGCACGAGCCGCCGTCGATGGCACCGCGTGGAGAGGATCGAGACGTCGGAGAGGAGGCACCGGAGGTCGAAGAGTCGGAACTCGGGGAAGCAGTCGCGCGGCTGCGACGGAAGAACGTCGCTCCAGGCCCGGATGGGATTCCGGGGAGGGCGTGGGCGGTGGCGCTGAATCACCTGGCGCCGCGAGTTCGAGGGCTATTCTCTGCCTGTCTGGCTCAAGCCATAATTCCACAGCGGTGGAAGACAGGCAGGTTAGTCCTCCTCAGGAAGGAAGGCCGGCCGGCGGAGTCACCGTCGGCGTACCGCCCCATCGTCCTCCTCGACGAGCTCGCTAAGCTGTTCGAGCGCGTCGTGGCAGCGCGTCTGGTGGCGCACCTCGGGCGTCGAGGACCCGACCTCTCGGACGTGCAGTTCGGCTTCCGCAGTGGCCGTTCTACCGTGGATGCCGTGCTGTGCGTCCGTGCCCAAGTGCAGGAAGCGGTGGCCCGGGGCGACGTCGTCGTGGCGGTGTCTATTGACATCGCCAACGCCTTTAACACGTTGCCCTGGGGCTGCATCAGGGAGGCGCTCCGCTACCACGGGGTGCCGACCTACTTGCGTCGCGTGGTCGGTGCCTACCTCTCGGACAGGTGGGTGGTCTTCCCCGGAAGGGATGGTCGTGTAGAGAGAAAGGAAGTCGTGTGCGGTGTTCCGCAGGGGTCGGTGCTTGGGCCACTCCTGTGGAACATCGGGTACGACTGGGTGTTGCGTGGCTCGCTGCTGCGCGGGGTCAGCGTCGTCTGCTACGCCGACGACACGCTGGTGCTGGCCCGCCGACCGACGTATCGGGAGGCGGCAGTGCTGGCGACCGCTGGCGTCGCGCAGGTCGTGGCGCGAATCCGGCGTCTCGGCCTCGTCGTCGCGCTGGACAAGGCACAAGGAATAGTCTTCCACGGCCCGAGGAGGGCGCCTCCCCACGACGCCCATCTTATCGTGGGAGGCACTCGCATCGGCCTGTCGGGCACGATGACGTACCTGGGTCTCGTGCTCGACGGCCGGTGGAAGTTCCGGGCGCACTTCGCGCGGCTCGTCCCGCGCTTGCTGAAGGTGGGAGCCTCGCTCTCCTGGCTTTTGCCGAACATCGGCGGTCCCGGTGTGAGCTGCCGCCGGCTCTACACCGGCGTCGTGAGAGCGATGGCGATGTACGGTGCCCCCGTCTGGGCCGACGCCCTGGACCGCGAAAACATCGCCCTGCTGCGGCGCGCGCAGAGGGTGATGGCGATCAGGGTCGTACGCGGGTACCGTACGATCTCGGGCGAGGCAGCGTGCGTGCTGGCTGGAGTCCTGCCCTGGGACCTGGACGCGGTCTCTCTGGCGTCGTCATACCGGCGGCGTCGGAGTCTGGCGTCCGGGACCCTCAGTCCGGCACCACGGCTAGCAGAACACCTGAGGCGAGAGCGGGATGCCGCGATCGCGGAGTGGGTTGTGAGGCTCGAGCGTCCGAGTGCGGGGCACCGGACGATCGCTGCGGTTCGGCCGGTTCTTCGGCAGTGGTTGGACAGACGACATGGCGTCCTAACCTTCCGCACCACGCAGGTCCTCTCGGGGCACGGTTGCTTCGGGGGGTACCTGTGTCGGGCCGCCGGGAGGGAGCCCTCTCCTCGCTGCCACCACTGCCAGGATTGTGACGACGAGTCGGCGCAACACGTGTTGGAGGAGTGTCCGGCGTGGGCGGAGGAGCGGGAAGAGCTCCGAAGCGTAGTTGGGCCGGACCTTTCGCTGCCGGCCGTGATTTCTGCCATGACCGGCAGCGAGAGGTGCTGGGACGCCGTCCTCGTGTACTGTGAGCGGGTGATGGCGCAGAAGGAGGCGGCGGAGCGGGTGAGGGAGGACACCACTGACCTCCCCCTCCGCCGCAAAAGGACCGGGCGTCGGAGGCTGGCGCACGATAACCGCCTCCCTCCCTAGACGCTAGGCAGACCAAAATCTGCCGGGTAGGCGCGCGCGGTGTCCCCCGCGCGCCACCTCCTCCACGAGGACAGGAAAGGGCCTGACGAGGCACGCCGCCGGGGTTTGCAGAAGAATTCGGATTCCTGCGACCCCGGCACGGGCGACGAAGGTGGACACCGTTGGTTTTTAGTGGGTAGTCTGGCATTGCACCTACCGCCGGGAGCCCCACACTCCCGCTGCCGATTTACTCGGTGGCGGGGTCAGTGCGTAAATGCATTTTCCAACGTAAAAAAAAAAAAAAAAAAAGGTTAGGTTAGGTTAGGTTAGGTTAGGTTAGGTTAGGTTAGGTTAGGTTAGGTTAGGTTAGGTTAGGTTAGGTTAGGTTAGGTTCCCAGGCCTTTCCCAGGCCCCAGACTTAGGTCTGGGAGGAGTTCCTGGTCTTCTACCTGGGCGCGTCCCCCGTTTGGCGGATAGGGGAGTGCCGCCTGCGTTGCCGCGATGCGCAGGCGGTAGGGGTCTTCGGACCCCCGCGGACCAAAACCAGGGGGTAGGGCGCGAAAGCGCATCGGAGTGCCGGGGCGCTCTGGGAGGTGGACGGGGTGGGTGGGTTCGCTCGCTCGCCCTGAGGCGCTGAGGCGCGGGGTGCTGGCCGGGTTGTGCTGGCTCCCTGGAGCTTGCTCGGTTGCTGGTGCAACCCGGCGGACGTGTTGCGTGAGAGTCGGGCTGTGCTGACTCCCTGGAGCTTTGGCTCGGTTGTCGGTGCAGTTCGGCGGAGCCGTAGGGTGGTTGCCGGGTCGCGCTGGGCTCCCTGGAGCTTGCTCGGTTGTTCGGTGCGATCCTGGCATTGGAGGTGGGGCTTTTCGCCTAGCCGGGAGGGACAGGGCGGGTGGGTCCGGGCGGTCTGGCTCGCTCGTCCTGTGGCGCTGGGGCGCGGTATGCTGGCCGGGTTGTGCTGGCTCCCTTGAGCTTGCTCGGTTGCTGGTGCAATCCGGCGGACCAGTTGCGGGAGGGCCGGCTGTGCTGGCTCCCTTGAGCTTTTGCTCGGTTGTCGGTGCAGTCCGGCGGACCCGTGGGGTAGTTGCGGGTTCGAGCTTGGCTCACTCGCTGGGGTGGCACTGCGATGCGGTGCGGGGAGAGGAGGACGGGTCGAGCGAGCGAACTCGATGTAACGACGAGTTCGCTCGCTCGCCCCGTGGCGCGCATGCGCGCGGGTAGGTGCACTCCGGGTACTGCTCTGACTCGAGCCCAGAGCGGACTTGTGAGTGCAGGCGCCGTGAGGGCGCGGAGACGTGGGGGTTGGTTTTACCTTCCCCTGCGCTGGGAACGAGGTGGGTGGGCTCGCTTGCCCGCCTCGGGGGGGGCGGTGCTCAGGCGCTTTCCCTTGCGCCGTCCCGGCCTGTGTTGACTCGCGTTGGCACTGTCCGGGCGGTGCGGGGCAGCCTGAGCGCCAGGCAGAGGGCGGTCGGGTTTTCGGCCAACTTCTGCCCGGGTTGGTGCGCGCGGTGCCACCGCGTGCCACCCACTAGGAACGGGATGGGCCCGCAAGGGCAACGCCGCCGGAGTTTGCAGAAGAATTTTCTTGATTCCTGCGACTTCGGCAATGGCGAGGGAGTGGCGCCGCTGGTTTTTACTGAGTAGTCTGGCTTGCCGGGAGTCTCAGACTTCCGTCGCCTTCGGGTGGCGGGGGTGCGTAAATGCATTTTCCAGCGTAAAAAAAAAAAAAAAAAAAAAAAAAAAAAGGTTCCCAGGCCTTTGGAGCCTGGGCCCCAGACTTAGGTCTGGGACCTAGGCTCCAAGGGGAGGAGTTCCTGGACTTCTACTGGGCGCGTCCCCCGGGTGGCGGATAGGGGAGTGCCGCCTGCGGTTTCACGACTGCGGGCGGTAGGGGTCTTCGGATCCCCGCGGACCAACACCAGGCGGAGGCGTCCGGGTCCCGCTCTGGTCTTTTGCCGGAGTGGTTCCGTGACATTGCGCCACGAGGGAGCGCGGAGTTTGCGTGGAGTGGCCTAGCCCTTCACGCGGCGCCGGAAGAGAGGGCGCGGAGTGGGACGTGGACCTTGGCGGTCCCCCCGGCACTAGAGGGCGGGGTGAGCGTCATCGCTCGCCCCCCTTGGTGATTAGATGGTGAGACTGGCGCTGCGAAGGCGCGGAGAAGCGGGGTGGGGATTTTCCCCCCTGCTCCAAGTGGACGGGCGACCTCGGCGGCGGTGACCCCGCCGTCGGGTAGAGTGGGCGGGTTTCCCGTCCGCTCTACGCCTCATAATCTCGTAACCCCGTGCGAGGTGTCGTGGTCATGTCTCGCGGCTTCGTTCGGGACCGAGGGGTCTTGCCTTAACCGGCCGGATCTAGAGGAAGAAGACCTCTATAAAAATTACCCCGAATCCTAAGCGGCGACACAGCGCGAAGGGATGCGTGGCCGATGGGAGGTTCGGTCTAACTGTGTCATTCAACAACATGGACACGACGAATAAAACGTTATTACCCCAGGAGGGTACCTGCGCCTCCGGCAAAGGAGAATCCCTCCGTGCATCTGCAGATGCACGCTGCCCGTTCGAATCTGGGGAGGGCACCCATCGTGTTTGTGTTCGCGGTTCGTCCGCCGTAGAGAGGCCCGAGAAGGGCGGAGTGGAGGTAGTGCCCGAGAAGGGCGGAGTGGAGGTAGCGCCCGAGAAGGGCGGAGTGGAGGATGCGCCCGCGAAGGGCGGCGAGGACGGGAAGCCCGAGAAGGGCGGTGTTGTTCACGGGTCTTCTACCCGTGAAGCTGTAAGCTCGCTTCCTATACGTCTACCACTGGTGATGCTAACGCGCATCAGTGATGAGTATGGAACAGAACCTGGACAGGTAAGGAGTAGGTCCTGCTCGATTACGAGTCAGGAAAATATGTCAGAGGGTCTGACTGCCATCGACTCCGACGATAGTTTTCCGGCCTACAGAAAGGCCCGAAAACCGGGAAAACGACAACGACTGCTCTCATCTCCGTCGGCGTTGTCTTCGGACGAGGAGAGCCGTCAGACGTCGTCGAAGCTGGCGCGTAAGCGCTGCCAGAGGAGAGAGGAAGCCTCGCGCGAAAAGGAGAAAGCGCTGGAGGCGAGCATCTCTGATGCGGAGGAAAGACGTCGGGCGATGGGTCTGGACGTAAGCGACGCTCGAACCGCCGACGCCATTAGTGCGCAGGTCGGTAAGGACGTCGACGTGATTTACCAAGTGGCAACCAGGTCTATGAACCTAAAGGGTACCTCCGTTAGGGCCCTCAAGGACGCCGCCACTTCAATCCGGCTCGGGGTGGAGGTGTTGAAGGAACGCACTTCCTCGGACGAGGTCCGCAAACTGCAAGCGGAGAACACTCGTCTGAGGAGGGACGTCGAGGACCTCAAATGCCAAGTGGCGGAGTTGGTCAAGGAGCGTCAGCCGGCTGTCGTTCCGGGCCCGGCTCCAGTCACTACCAGCGAGACTGACAAGGAGGAGAGGATGCGGGCGTCGCTGTTGTCGTCGGTCCGAGAACTGTTCGACGCCCGCCTTACCAGCATCGAGCAGAGGCTGACGCCGACCAAGGCGACGGACCACTCGAGTGATGCAACGCAGCAGGTGCCAGCGCTAACCACTAGCGCTGGAAAGAAGAAAGTTCGCCCGCGCAAGGCTGCGGCCGCGGCGGCGAAAGCCGCCTCGTCGGCGGCCTGCTCGGGTGAGGGAGCCACGCCGGCCACACCGGCTGCTGCTGGCGACGCCGAATGGGTCACCGTCGCCAAAAAGAAGAAGTCAAAGAAGAAAAAGAAGAAGAAAGATAAGGGCAAAGCTCCTGAGTCGGACGCCGCTGCTAAGGCTGCCCCGCAGCAGCAGCGGAAGGGACTCAAAAAGAAGAAGAAGACACCCAAGTTGGTGGCCCCCCGTCGGCCCGCAGTGATCATCGCACTGAAGCCGGACGCGATCGTACGGGGGGTCACCTATGCCGATGTTATTCGCCAGGCTGCAGGTTCGGTGAATCTCGCCAGCCTGGGAATTAAGGAGGGCTTAAGCATTCGTTCTGCCGCAACCGGGGCCAGGCTGTTAGAGCTGTCTAACGACCAGGCCCCGGAGGTGGCGCAGCGTTTCGCACAGGAGCTCGAAAAAGCCGTGGGAAGTGTGGCTAGAGTCGTCCGGCCCGAGAGACACGTCAGCCTGCGTGTTTCCGGACTCGACGACTCGGTCACGAGAGAGATGGTCGTCGACGCGGCGGCAAAAGTGGGAAAATGCGACGCCGGGTCCATAAGGGCCGCGGAAATCGCATTCGGTGGGAGCGGGATGGGATCAGTGGTTCTCCGCTGCCCGATCCCGACAGCGAAGGCACTCGCCGAGGCCGGCAGACTTCTGGTCGGCTGGAGTTCGGCGAGAGTCAGGCTTCTGGAGCCGCGCCCGTTGCGCTGCTTTGGATGCATGGGTATCGGGCACACTCGCCCGACCTGTCCGACGGCGGTAGACCGTAGCAGACTCTGCTACAGGTGTGGCCTCGAGGGGCACTTGGCCCGCACATGCACTAAGGCGCCGAATTGCGCGGTCTGTGCCGCTTCCGGCAGACCGGCGTCGCATGTGATGGGGGGACGGAATTGCCGTCCCCCTAAAGCCAATCGGAAAGTGGCCGCGAAAGTGGCCACTCCCGCTCAAAGGAGAGAAAGCCGTCAGGCAACTGAGGAGGCTGCGCCAATGTCTCCTTAGCGTGTGGGAGTGGGGGTTAAACCCCCCACTTGCCGGGCTGGCGGGCGACAGATAAAGGGGTATCTGTCGTCCGCACTAGTCGGCCCAGAGGAGGAAGACGCACTTCTTGTGTTCGAGTGCGTCTTTCGGAGAGCTGCGAAACTCTCCGCGACGGGCCCGCAAGGGCAAGCGCCGGCAGGATTGCGAAAGAACAATGTGTCCTTGTGATCCCGCCACATTGGCGTACGGCAGAACACACGTGGCGGTTTTTATTCAGTAAGAGTCTGACTCCCCTCGGTGTCCCCGCGCCGAGGGTGTCCATGAAGGATTTTCCCCCACGTAAAAAAAAAAAAAAAAAAAAAAAAAAAAAAAAAAAAAAAAAAAAAAAAAAAAAGGTTAGGTTAGGTTAGGTTAGGTTAGGTTAGGTTAGGTTAGGTTAGGTTAGGTTAGGTTAGGTTCCCGGGCCTTTGGAGCCTAGGCCCCAGACTTAGGTCTGGGACCTAGGCTCCAAGGGGAGGAGTTCCTGGACTTCTACCTGGGCGCGTCCCCCGTTTGGCGGATAGGGGAGTGCTGCCGCAGTCGAATGACTGCAGGCGGTAGGGGTCTACGGACCCCCGCGGACCAACACCAGGCGAGGCGTCCGGGTCCCGCTCTGGTCTTGTACTGGAGTGGTCCTGTGATCGCACATTGCGCCACGAGGGAGCGCGGAGCTTGCGTGGAATGGCCTAGCCTTTCACGCGGCGCCAGAAGAGGGCGCGGAGTGGGATGTGGACCTTGGCGGTCCCCCCGGCACTAGAGGGCGGGGTGAGCGTTATTTATTTATTTATTATTTTTATTTATTTATTTTATCATCATCGCTCGCCCCCCTTGGTGATTTGGTGAGTGTGGCGCTGCGAAGGCGCGGAGAAGCGGGGTGGGGATTTTCCCCCCTGCTCCAAGTGGACGGGCGACCTCGGCGGCGGTGACCCCGCCGTCGGGTAGAGTGGGCGGGTTTCCCGTCCGCTCTACGCCTCATAAGCTCGTAACCCCGTGCGAGGTGTCGTGGTCATGTCTCGCGGCTTCGTGCGGGACCGAGGGGTCTTGCCTTAACCGGCCGGATCTAGAGGAAGAAGACCTCTATAAAAATTACCCCAAATCCTAAGCGGCGACACAGCGCGAAGGGATGCGTGGCCGATGGGAGGTTCGGTCTAACTGTGTCATCCCCTAAACATGGATACGTGCATTAAAACATTATTAACCCAGGAGGGTACCGGCGCCTCAGGCAATGGAGAATCCCTTCGCGCTTCGGCGCGCAGCCCTGTCGAATCTGGGATGGGCAAATCACGTGTTTATGTTTCGGAGCTTTCCGGTTCCGACGAGAGGCCCGAGAAGGGCGGAGTTGAGGTAGTGCCCGAGAAGGGCGGAGTGGACGTAGTGCCCGAGAAGGGCGGTGAAGACGTTGGGCCCGAGAAGGGCGGTGTTACTGGCGGGGTGAGACAGCCGCGAGTTGTCCTCACGCGTGTGGACAGCGTCGGCTCTCTCTCCTCGGTCGACGGGAGGTTTTGGGGGGCGGGATCAGATTCCGACGACAACATGTCGTTGGGATCTTCCCGCCGCCGAAAGCCTCAGTTTAGGAAAAGAATCCTGTCTCCGGGCTCCTCGGAGGAGGAAAATGAAAGGAAAAGGGCGACGCCTGGCAGAGGCCGAGGTCGACCGGCTACAACCGGCCAATACGTCGGACTGGCCGAAGCCAGACGTCGCCTTAACGACGAAAAGGAGCGCGAACGGAAAATCCAGGCGGAGAGCGAGCTGGCCGACATGGCGCGTGCGGTCCAATCCAGGACAAGCTCGCGTCAGTCGGACATGTCGCTCAGCGACGACGCCGGAAGATGTGGAGACGCGCTTTCTCGAGCGGAAGGTTACCTTGAGCTTCTGCAAAAGGTGACCGGAAGCTCGAGAAACCTCAAGGGCACTTATATCAAGGCCCTTAAACAAGTGCGCAAAGGCATGAAGGAGGTGGTGGAGGAACTCGCCAATCGCAACGCGACTGACGAGGTCGTCCACCTCAGGGCGTTGGTTGCCGAACTTCGAAAGGAGAAGGAGGAGTGGAGGTCGAAGTTCAACGCCCTGGAAGAAAAAATGGATAGATTCATGCTGTCGCAGACTGCGGCGCATAAATCTCTACGTCCCGACGACTGGGACGAACGTGAACGCTCTCTCGCGTCCAAACTGAGCGACATGCTCAACGCCTCGATCGACGCCAAGATCGAGGCGTTGAGCGACCGGCTCTTACCGGCCAAATCGCAGCGTGTCGCTCTGGACGCGAGGAAGGACAGAGAGGCCCCAGCTTCCGAGCCGGCCGACCAGGCGGCGGTCACGACGTTGACCCCGCCAGCGAATCCGGCTCCGAAGAGGGGGAAGCCAAACGGACGGGAGAGAAAGAAAAAGAAGGGTAAGACCGCGAACGCGGTCGAGACTCCGGCGGCAGCGCCGAAACCTGCTGCGAAACCGGCGCCCGCGACTCCTGCCGCGCGGGAGACCTGGTCTACCGTCCTCGGACGGAAGGCCGGGAAGCCAGGCAAGGCTGCGGCTACGGCTGCTTCGAAAGAAGCAAAGCCGAAAAAGAAGTTGCGGGCGCCGTCTTCGGCGGCGGTTTCGATAACGCTGCAGCCGGAGGCGAAGGACAGAGGCGTCACGTACGCCTCTGTAATCAAGGAGGCCCGCAGCAGGATAGACCTCGATGGTCTGGGAATCCAAACGCTCAAGATCCGAACGGGCGCGACGGGTTCCCGGATCATCGAGGTCCCTGGAGCGGAGAAAGGCGAGAAGGCCGACCTTCTCGCCTCGAAATTGCGGGAAGTCCTCGGCACGGAAGACGTCAGAGTGCAGCGGCCTTCGAAGAGGGTCGAGCTGCGGGTCATGGGGCTCGACGACTCCGTCACCGCCGAGGAGGTCACCCGAGCACTGGCCGCGGAGGGTGGGTGTCAGCCGGACGACGTGAAGGCTGGCTCCCTCGCCCCCAACGGCTCGCTCTGGGTGAGCTGCCCGGTGGTCGCGGCGAGAAAAGTCGCCCGTGAAGGACGATTGCGCGTCGGCTGGACCACGGCGAGGGTCCGGCTGCTCGAACCGAGGCCGCTGAGGTGCTTCCGGTGCCAGGAGACGGGGCACGTCGGCGCGAAGTGCACTCGCGAAGTGGACCGCAGCGGCGCCTGCTACCGCTGTGGCGAGTCGGGCCACAGACTTCGCGAGTGCAAAGCCGAGCCGAAGTGCGCCATATGTGCGGCGACGGACCGGCCCGCCAACCACAAAATTGGCGACAGGAAGTGCCCCGACTACAACAAGAAAAAGGGAAAGACCAACAAGAGTGGCAGGCGCAAAGACAGACCCGTAAAGGCTACCGTCGTCGACGCGCCGGCTGCTAAGCCAGTGGAGGATTTAATGGACGCCGATAATTAATGGCGTCCATTAAGTTCTTGCAGGCTAATGTGAACCACTGTGCCAGAGCTCAAGATCTGCTGATCGAGAGCATGGCACAGTGGGGCATTAAGATTGCGATAGTGGCGGAGCCCTACGCGGTCCCCGATCGCGGCGATTGGCTGGGCGACCTGGACGGGTCGGTCGCGGTGATCGCTCCGGCCTCTGCGGGCTTCGTGGACGTCCGGAGGGGGAGCGGATACGCACTTGGTACGATGGACGGAGTGGCCGTCATCGGCGTGTACGCTCCCCCGAGCCGGAGTCTCGCCGACTTCGAGGCAATGCTCGCGGAGATCGGGGCGTCGATCGCTCGGCGGCCGCACCGTGCCGTTCTGGTCGCCGGCGACTTCAACGCCAGGTCGGGGACCTGGGGGGCTCCGGCGACTGACGCGAGGGGCGCGATCATGGAGGAATGGGCGGTGACAACGGGCCTCACGTTGCTGAACCGGGGCACGAGGTACACCTGCGTGCGAAGGAGCGGTGGGTCCATTGTGGACGTGACTTTCGCGTCCCGAAACCTCCACAACCGCGTCCGGGGTTGGAGAGTCTTGACCGACGTCGAGACCCTCTCCGACCACCGGTACATTCGGTTCGACGTCTCCTCGTCGCGTTCGAACGCGTCCGACTCGAGCGTCCCGATTGGCACCGGCCCGCGCTGGGTGCTGAGTCGGATGGATGCGGAGATCACCGTGGAGGCTGCGATAGTGGAGGAATGGATCCGCCGACCTTCGGAACCGGCCCTTTCCGTCGACGAGGAAGCAGAGGGCATCCGCGAATCGCTGGCGCGGATCTGCGACGCGGCGATGCCGAGGGCGAAGCCGTTCCCGCCGAGGCGGCACTTGTACTGGTGGCGTCCGGAGCTCCGCGACTTGCGCGAAGCCTGCGTGAGATCGCGCCGCCGATTCACCAACTACAGGCGGAGGCGAAGAAGGGACCAGGCCGCAGAGGACGGCCTGTACGACTCCTACCGGTCCGCCTGCAAAGCGCTGCAGGCGGGCATTGCACGCGCTAAGGAATCGTGCTGGGACGAGTGGCTGCGAACTCTGGACAGAGACCCGTGGGGCAGGCCGTACCGGGCGGTGCGGAAGAAGCTCCGTCCGTGGGCACCCCCTCTGACCACGAGCTTGCAGCCGCAAATCTTGCAGCGCGTAGTCGAGTCCCTCTTCCCTCATAGGA
This sequence comes from Melitaea cinxia, assembly GCF_905220565.1. Classification (NCBI taxonomy): domain Eukaryota; kingdom Metazoa; phylum Arthropoda; class Insecta; order Lepidoptera; family Nymphalidae; genus Melitaea; species Melitaea cinxia. The sequence goes on along the minus strand of NC_059404.1, from coordinate 12,277 downwards.
ACGAGTGGAGCCCACCGGCTATGGGTGTCGCGGAGCCGCGTCTCGCGGAGAGCGGGATCCCCCCCTCTGTGACCGAGGCGGAGCTCGGTGCGGCCGTCGCGAGGCTCAAAACGAAGCGCACCGCCCCGGGCCCGGACGGCGTGCCGGGAAAGGTGCTGAGCCTCGCGACGGGTAGCATGGGCGGCAGAATTCGGGCCCTGTTCGACAGGTGCCTGGAGCAGGGCCGGTTTCCCCAGGTGTGGAAGACGGGCAGGCTCGTCCTGCTGAAGAAGGACGGACGGTCGGCCGAACAGCCTTCGGCCTATCGACCGATCGTGCTCCTCGACGAAATTAGTAAGGTGTTCGAGCGCGTCCTGGCGACTCGAATTCTCGAGTCGATGAACCCGGGATTGCACGAGGCGCAGTATGGATTTCGTCGGGGGCGGTCGACCGTCGCGGCCATCGCCCACCTCAGGGACCTCGCCGAGTCGGCGGTCTCCCGGGGTGGAGTGTTGTGGGCGGTCTCGCTGGACGTGACCAACGCGTTCAACTCTCTGCCCTGGGAGACGGTGAGGGTGGCGCTGGGATACCACGGTATCCCGCGCTACTTGCGTAGGCTCATCGGAGCTTACTTTGCGGGAAGGGCGGTAGAGTTCCCGATAGGCGGCGGCGGTCTGTCGAGGCGGTCCATGTCGTGCGGCGTTCCGCAGGGTTCGGTCCTCGGACCGCTCCTGTGGAACATCGGCTACGACTGGGTGCTCCGCGGTGCCACGTTGCCGGGAGTGTCGGTCATCTGCTACGCAGACGACACTCTCGTCACCGTCCGCGCCGGCGGGCACCGCGAGGCGGGCCGCCTCGCCACGGCCGGCGTCGCGCAGGTGGTGGCCAGAATTCGGGCTCTCGGGCTGGAGGTCGCCTTGCAGAAGACGGAGGTCCTGGCCTTTCACGGGCCGAGGGCCGCTCCTCCGCCCGGGACGTCGATAGTCGTCGGGGGTACTTCGATCGCCGTCGGGTCGACGATGAAGTACCTGGGCATCGTTCTCGACGGTCGCTGGAAGTTCGACGAACACTTCCGGCGGCTGACCCCGAAGCTTCTGGCCGCCGCCGGAGCGCTCGGGAGTCTGCTGCCCAACCTAGAAGGGTCCGCCGACAAATGCAGACGCCTCTTCGTGGGCGTCGTGCGTTCGATGGCGTTGTATGGCGCTCCGATTTGGGCGGGCGCTCTCTGCGCGCGGAACGTGTCGCTGATTCGCAGGCCGCACCGCGCCATCGCGCTGCGGGCTGCGAGGGCGTACCGCACGGTGTCCTACACCGCATCGTGTCTCCTCGCCGGCAGCCCCCCGTGGGAACTGGAGGCCGAAGCTCTCGCGTCGGTCTTCTGGCGCGTGACGGAAGCGCGCCTGAGGGAGGAACCGCCTCGTCCGCAAGAGGTCGTGCGATGGAGGAGAGAAGCTCGCGACGGCCTCTTCCGGAAGTGGTCGGAGAATCTCGAGGACCCGAACGTAATTACGAGTCGGGGGCTGGTGGCGGCGATTCGGCCCGTTCTGCGCGGCTGGGTCGATAGGCGACACGGTGCGATGTCGTTCCACTTGGCGCAGATGCTGACCGGGCACGGCTGCTTCGGTCGCTATCTGTGCCGAGCGTTGGGGCGGGAGCCGACGTCGGAATGTCACCATTGCGACGCCGGCGCCGAGGACACGGCGGAGCACACGCGCGCGTTCTGCCCGGCGTGGTGCGAAGAGCGCGCCGCCCTGTCGGCGGCCATCGGAGCGGATCTCTCGCTGCCGGCCGTGGTTTCGGCCATGGTCGGCAGCGAGGAGAACTGGAGCGCCGTCTCCTCCTTCTGCAGCGCCGTGATGCTGCGGAAGGAGGCGGCGGAGCGGGAGCGGGAACGGGATCCGAACTCGCTTCCGTCTCGTCGCGGTAGACGCGGTCGGCGGCGCAGGGCCTACCTGGCCAACCTGCAGCCGCCGCCCCCGTAGTTTGGATCAGCGGGCGATAGGTCGGGGGATCTATCGACCGCATCGCACGATCCCGAGGAGGACGGAGAGAGGCGATCTTATGTGTTCAAGGGATCCTCTCTCGGGTCGCTGTCGCTTTTGCGGCGACGACGACGGGCCCTAGTCTGGGCAGGCGCCGGCGGGATCGCGAAAGAGCTTTGTGTCCTCGCGATCTCGCCACAAGCGCATAGGCGGAACACACGTGTGGTTTTTGTTCAGTAAGAGTCTGACTCCCCTCCGAGCCCCCCCAACCGGAGGGTGTCCATGAAGGATTTTCCACACGTAAAAAAAAAAAAAAAAAAAAAAGGTTAGGTTAGGTTAGGTTAGGTTAGGTTAGGTTAGGTTCCCAGGCCCCAGACTTAGGTCTGGGAGGAGTTCCTGGTCTTCTACCTGGGCGCGTCCCCCGTTTGGCGGATAGGGGAGTGCCGCCTGCGTTGCCGCGATGCGCAGGCGGTAGGGGTCCTCGGACCCCCGCGGACCAAAACCAGGGGGTAGGGCGCGAAAGCGCATCGGAGTGCCGGGGCGCTCTGGGAGGTGGACGGGGTGGGCGGGTTCGCTCGCCCGCCCTGAGGCGCTGAGGCGCGGGGTGCTGGCCGGGTTGTGCTGGCTCCCTGGAGCTTGCTCGGTTGCTGGTGCAACCCGGCGGACGTGTTGCGTGAGAGTCGGGCTGTGCTGACTCCCTGGAGCTTCGGCTCGGTTGTCGGTGCAGTTCGGCGGAGCCGTAGGGTGGTTGCCGGGTCGCGCTGGACTCCCTGGAGCTTGCTCGGTTGTTCGGTGCGATCCTGGCGTTGGAGGTGGGGCTTTCGCCTAGCCGGGAGCGGTGTGCTGGCCGGGTTGTGCTGGCTCCCTTGAGCTTGCTCGGTTGCTGGTGCAATCCGGCAGACCAGTTGCGGGAGGGCCGGGCTGTGCTGGCTCCCTTGAGCTTTTGCTCGATTGTCGGTGCGGTCCGGCGGACCCGTGGGGTAGTTGCGGGTTCGAGCTTGGCTCACTCGCTGGGGTGGCACTGCGATGCGGTGCGTGGAGAGGAGGACGGGTCGAGCGAGCGAACTCGATGTAACGACGAGTTCGCTCGCTCGCCCCGTGGCGCGCATGCGCGCGGGTAGGTGCACTCCGGGTACTGCTCTGCCCAGAGCGGACTTGTGAGTGCAGGCGCCGTGAGGGCGCGGAGACGTGGGGGTTGGTTTTACCTTCCCCTGCGCTGGGGACGAGGTGGGTGGGCTCGCTTGCCCGCCTCGGGGGGGGTGGTGCTTAGGCGCTTTCCCTTGCGCCGTCCCGGCCTGTGTTGACTCACGTTGGCACTGTCCGGGCGGTGCGGGGCAGCCTGAGCGCCAGGCAGAGGGCGGTCGGGTTTTCGGCCAACTTCTGCCCGGGTTGGTGCGCGCGGTGCCACCGCGTGCCACCCACTAGGAACGGGATGGGCCCGCAAGGGCGACGCCGCCGGAGTTTGCAGAAGAATTTCATTGATTCCTGCGACTTCGGCAATGGCGAGGGAGTGGCGCCGCTGGTTTTTACTGAGTAGTCTGGCATGCCGGGAGTCTCAGACTTCCGTCGCTTTCGGGTGGCGGGGGTGCGTAAATGCATTTTCCAGCGTTAAAAAAAAAAAAAAAAAAAGGTTAGGTTAGGTTAGGTTCCCAGGCCCCAGACTTAGGTCTGGGAGGAGTTCCTGGTCTTCTACCTGGGCGCGTCCCCCGTTTGGCGGATAGGGGAGTGCCGCCTGCGTTGCCGCGATACGCAGGCGGTAGGGGTCCTCGGACCCCCGCGGACCAAAACCAGGGGGTAGGGCGCGAAAGCGCATCGGAGTGCCGGGGCGCTCCGGGAGGTGGACGGGGTGGGCGGGTTCGCTCGCTCGCCCTGAGGCGCTGAGGCGCGGGGTGCTGGCCGGGTTGTGCTGGCTCCCTGGAGCTTGCTCGGTTGCTGGTGCAACCCGGCGGACGTGTTGCGTGAGAGTCGGGCTGTGCTGACTCCCTGGAGCTTTGGCTCGGTTGTCGGTACAGTTCGGCGGAGCCGTAGGGTGGTTGCCGGGTCGCGCTGGGCTCCCTGGAGCTTGCTCGGTTGTTCGGTGCGATCCTGGCGTTGGAGGTGGGGCTTTTCGCCTAGCCGGGAGGGACAGGGCGGGTGGGTCCGGGCGGTCTGGCTCGCTCGTCCTGTGGCGCTGGGGCGCGGTTTGCTGGCCGGGTTGTGCTGGCTCCCTTGAGCTTGCTCGGTTGCTGGTGCAATCCGGCGGACCAGTTGCGGGAGGGCCGGGCTGTGCTGGCTCCCTTGAGCTTTTGCTCGGTTGTCGGTGCAGTCTGGCGGACCCGTGGGGTAGTTGCGGGTTCGAGCTTGGCTCACTCGCTGGGGTGGCACTGCGATGCGGTGCGGGGAGAGGAGGACGGGTCGAGCGAGCGAACTCGATATAGCGACGAGTTCGCTCGCTCGCCCCGTGGCGCGCATGCGCGCGGGTAGGTGCACTCCGGGTACTGCTCTGCCCAGAGCGGACTTGTGAGTGCAGGCGCCGTGAGGGCGCGGAGACGTGGGGGTTGGTTTTACCTTCCCCTGCGCTGGGGACGAGGTGGGTGGGCTCGCTTGCCCGCCTCGGGGGGGGTGGTGCTTAGGCGCTTTCCCTTGCGCCGTCCCGGCCTGTGTTGACTCACGTTGGCACTGTCCGGGCGGTGCGGTGCAGCCTGAGCGCCAGGCAGAGGGCGGTCGGGTTTTCGGCCAACCTCTGCCCGGGTTGGTGCGTGCGGTGCCACCGCGCGCCACCCACTAGGAACGGGATGGACCCGCAAGGGCAACGCCGCCGGAGTTTGCAGAAGAATTTCATTGATTCCTGCGACTTCGGCAATGGCGAGGGAGTGGCGCCGCTGGTTTTTACTGAGTAGTCTGGCATGCCGGGAGTCTCAGACTTCCGTCGCCTTCGGGTGGCGGGGGTGCGTAAATGCATTTTCCAGCGTTAAAAAAAAAAAAAAAAAAAAAAAAAAGGTTAGGTTAGGTTAGGTTAGGTTAGGTTAGGTTAGGTTTTTTTTTTTTTTAAAATAAGTTGGTAAACAATTGGGTTCTTTATTTCGAGGATGAGTGACATGAGACATAGTAATAAGTGAGTAAGATGAATACGCTCCGGCCAGTAATAGAAGTAGTCTTGATAATTATATAAAAATCGATGATAATAGACAAATTAAATATGTAAGTTGTAGCCCCAGTGGAGACTTGAAATGGAGCGCTGCATGGGTGCAGGGGGGCAGAACTTGCGATTTGATACAATTGTTCAATCCCCTACAGACCATGCAGCGCGAATGATGGAGATGATGATGAGTGGGCTGAGTGGGCAAAGGGTTAAGGCCATATTACAATTCCGAGTAACCCTTACGCCCGGCCCAAAGTAATGAAATGATGAATTAACAAGTGATCATAAAATGAGATATACAAAAGATGGAGATTATAAACAAAATGAACTTAAGCTAAGGTAGTAAAGTATATATGGTTTTTTTTTTTTTTTTTTTTTTTTTTTTTTTTTTTTTTTTTTTTTTTTTTTTTTATGAGTATATTGATCTTTTTTGATTATACATTTATGTTTTTTATTGATTTACAGAGTATTTTTTTTTTTTTTTTTTTTTTTTTTTTTTTTTTTTTTTTTTTTTTTTATAATATAATAATATAGATAATATATTAAGTAATCTTAAAGAACAAAATTAATCTTAAAAACTATTATATATTAATATATCTTATATAGTAGTAGTCTTGTATAGTAGTCTTGTATAGTATTGACAAAGTAGAATAAAAATCAAAAAGAGGTAATAAAAATAAAAATAAAAATGAAGAACAACAATCATAACATAAGTTATTAATCTTAAGACAAGGTAAAACATAATAGATTAAAAGTACAGTCAAGTTCGACTCGGAGCACTCCCGCGAAGCCCTGGTGGGTGAGTCCTGAAGCGTCGCCGCGTTAGAATAATGAGAAGTGTAAGTAAGAGTAGGAAAAATCCCGAGCTGAGCGAAGTATGTGGAGTGTTATGCGTGAGTGTAAAAGATAGAGTTAAAGTGGTTATTATGATTGTATGAGTGTAAAGGAATTATGTATATAAATGTTAACTAAATGGATAATATATATGTAAGAGTAAGGATAGAAATATATATAAATGTAAAAGGAGTCTGAGCGATATATGGGTAAAGAGTAGTGTGAACAGGTACCTGCAGTTCGTGGGAAGAGAGTGTGGTGTGTAAAGTGTACGAATGAGAAGCAAGACAAGACGAACAATTTAGGACTTACGGAGCTGCCCGTGCCGCACTGTTCGGTGAGGGTGTCGGAGCAGTTCCGTAGTCTATGTTTTGCCTTGTCTTGTTACGCATGGAACGCACAATAGGGCAAGTGGTAGAGGTGGCTTTGTGTTCTGTAGGGTGTTTGTTATTAAACTTCATATTATGAGACACACAGTTGAAGCATTTGTAGGTGCCGGTCTCTGCGACAGTTGAGCCGTCGACAGAGACGGAGGTGTTGTGTCGGCATTCTTTATGAATATGTCCATCTTCCGCGCAGTGCGCGCACCGCGTGGAAGAGGACTTGCAGTGGGTGGCAGTGTGCCCGAACTGCAGGCACTTGTGGCACTGTAAGAAGGGACTGAATTCTTCGATGTGTACGCGCTGATAATCAACGCGCACACGATCGAGGGACAGTAAGGTGCGGAAGGCTGTAGGGTGTGTTATGAAAACGGCGTTGTAGAGTAATGGGTTTCTGTTATCCCTTTTAAATTTATATTTAATATATGAGGAGTCGAATTCACTAAGCTCGGGGTTTTGTCGCATAATAATGTCCGTAAGCTCCTCAACGGCGACGTCGCAGGACACACCCTTCAGAATAATCATAGGCTTGAGGCGGCTAGCCACCTCAGCGGAGACTTTGGCGTCGTTAGCCGCTTTAATACGTTGCAGGGCATCGTCGCGGTCGCGCTCCGTGTCGAACTCGATGCGAAGTTTATTTTTAGATAGTGGGGCTACCTTGGCCGGAGCGTAATTAGTTTCGCGAAAGGATATTGTAGATTTCAGGTTTTTGAATGTTTCCTCTCGGGAGGAGGCCGGAGTTTTAGAGGCGACGACGATTGCTGGTTTCGTGTTCGGCGGTGTGGTAGAGGCGGCTTTGACCGCCGGGGAAGGTCGAGCGGTAGGGCCAGGCAGGTCCCTGGGCTGGGCTTGGCGTCCGGCGATAGATGCATATGTCGAAATAATATTTTTGGAAGTCGCAGAGTGTTCGGCCTTGATCTCTTCGCGCAGCTTGGAGACCTCGTCTTTTACTAATTGGGTCAGATCGGTGACTACATTTTTGTAGCACATGGGCGAGTTGAATGTTGGGTCGTATTTTTCTTGCTCTGCTATGTTTATTTCGAGGTAGGTCTCGCAAGCCACGCGAATCTCCTGGGCGGCGCACTGTATGAGGTCCTTATTGACCGAAGTCACGCTTTTTCCCTCACGGACAGCGTGACATATTGTCTCAGTAAGCTGTTCGATAATTGTGCGGAAGCTGGCCTCACTTCGAACGTCGGAGCCCAGGTATGGAAGCTTCTTGCTCGTTTTATCTTTTTTCCCCGCGGGGGCAGCCATGACGGGGGAAGGGGGATGGTGTCAGGGTGAGGTAAAACTAAGTCAAATGTAAGGTATAAGAAATCGGAACAATAAAAAAAAAATTTTGGGGGGGGGGGGGTTGTGAAGAAGGGGGGGGTGCTAGGTGTGTGCGGTTACTGTAGAGAAAAGGAGAAAATATAATAAAAAAAATTTTAGTGGTGGGGGTGTGGGGGGGGCTGGTAGGGGGTGGGTTTTATAGAAATGGTGAAATGGTGAAACTAAAAGATAGATAAAGAATTAAAAAAAAATAAAATTTTGGGGGGGGGGGGGTAGGGGGTGGTGAGGGGTTGGGTTGTGTAAAGGGGGTGAAGTAGGTGTCAAAGGTGGAAACCGCAGCCAAATCGGTTGAGAAATGGCTGAGTTATAGCAATTAATAGAATTCTTTAATATTTCCTTAATAAAATATTAAAGAATTCTATTTTTAGAACACGAATATCCGATTATCTATATAAAGAAGTTATGAGTTTAAATAATATATATTGAAACAGGAATATTATAGTCCCCTTGTGAGGCAGGAGGATGAAAATTTGAGATGGGGGTAAAAAGCCAACGGAGAAGCCGTTGGCGCAAGAAAATCCGGGAAAATCGAAGGTTTTTGGGGGGGGGGGGGGGGGGGGGGGGTGGTTTTTGGTTGGATGGGGTAGTAGGGGTAAAATAAGTAGTATTCGTGAAAACCGGGAATTTATCGGATTTATATTAAAAGAATTAAAGAATTAAAACGGTTTTTATTAAAATTTAGGTGAATGAGTGACTTGTAATTTTATAAGAATTTTTAAACCTATTATGAAAGAAAACAAATTAGTTATGTGTTTAAACAGAATTTTGAAAGGTCTATTGTGTCTAAGTCGTTGGGTTTCCACGAAAACTAAATATAGAAAGGGGGTAAGTGTAACGTAAGGAAGTTGATGAAGAAGGAAAATCTGGAGAAAGTGGAAAATTTGGGGGGGGGGGAGGGGGGGGGGTGAGATTTCGATTGGGTGGGATGAAGGATGTAAAAGGAGTGGATAAGGTGAAAACCGCGTGAAAATCGGTTGGGAGGATCAGGAGTAATGGAATTTTTAAGGTTTCTATAGTTTTACTCAATATTTACGTAAACGTAAATATTGAGCTTTTTTCCTGTGGGAATTGCGGGATAAAAAGTAGCGGAAAAGGAGAAGGGAGGTCCAAAAAGGTTTGCTACTGAAGGGGGTGTAAGTAGGGTGAAGGACTATGGAGTAATAAAGGATCTAAAGTTAGGGCGTGGCGTTTTTCTGCTCACAAACTTAGTGCTGCGGTAGTAACTTCTGAGTGGAAGTGAATATCTTCTAAATTTATAAATGGAAAAATCTGACTTTTGCTTAGTTATGTTCTTATTGATACACTTTAACACTGAATATGATAAAATATATAGGTCGTCACTGATAATTTTAATCTAGCTCACTGGTAAGGTACATAATACAGTTTTGTAGCTTGACACTAAGTTTGTAATCACAATTATAGCTGAATTGTTCCAATTTTCCTCAATTTTTTTGTTTAGAAGGATGTAGGGGGTCGCTAAGAGTAATTCGGTGTATGGTAGGTGGCCGTGACACCAACACCCTCGAAGATAGCGGCGACGGCTGCCTTTACCACGTTAAGGTTTTTGTTCAGAAAAAAATACTTACAGTCCACGAAAAAATTTTAAATTTTGCAGACAGTAAGACACCACAATAGAGCACTTTTTGATGGAAAAAAAAGTATGGGTTGTCGCTTTAGATTCGTCGGCGTACGCACTTAAGTCTTATAAAAAGGGCGTTTCGTCGCGCACTTAACTTTGTAACACTTTTTTACTGTATTAATTGTAACGGAATTATAAAGTGTTACACATCAATTTGAAGGGGAGGATGTCCTGAATACACTGATACTAATAGTTTAAAAAAATATTGAAATCTGACCGAGTAATGAATTTTTTAATGGAACACTATGTAAATTTCGGAAGTTTTATATGGGAAAAAAACACAAAATTTGCTGTAAAAAATCGAATTTTTCACTTAAAAAGATTTTAAAACCACCAGCGGGTAGCTGGCGGCAGCGCGCAACTTTTAAGACGTAGTACGGAATTTAAGTCGCAATTAGCCGATTTTGAGGATTTTTCGCGACGGAGCGACGTAGAAATGCTGCGTACGGGGCGAGCGTTCGCTGCAGACTGGTTAGGTTAGGTTAGGTTAGGTTAGGTTAGGTTAGG